>NW_027508711.1:6330000-6340000 GCF_051911475.1 Siphateles boraxobius | reverse complement strand
TCAAACAACTGGCAGACGTTTAGGATTCGTCATGCAAAATACCAACTAAACAAACAAACCCAGAGGCAACTTCTCTGATGTGTGTGTGTCAGTTACAGCTCTATAAATATTATCTTTTTCCTCGGGCGTCTGTATTATAGCAACAATCTCACACACGCTCGACCGAGAGACACGCAGACAGACGGACAGAAATGTTTGGCAGCTTCTTTGTTTGGAAGTCAATAAAGGAAACTGGCAATTAGATGGAGAGCCATTACATAACACACACAAACACACACACACACACAGAGCCAGGAAAACCTGCAACGCACAGGAAATACTTCATGTTGTCCTCCATTGTGCACTAATACGAGGATCAGACCTCTCAGATTTTATGACGCACAGGTCGTATACTGTACGCTCGCTGTGGGAGTGTCAGGGCAAAGGAAACGGTTTATGAAATAATGTTGATTATGAGGTCAAAGGTCAGAGGTGTAAGCCTCTCCACCAATAAAAAGCCACGACTATATTATATTATATAAAATAGCATTTTAAAATATTATTATTAGAGCCTGTTGAGAGGTAACACCAGTGTTGATGTGCTTTCCTGTTTAGATGGTAAATAATTATAATGTGCATTTCAATTGTTCAATGCAATCGAGCAGCCAGTCAGACCGGAGCCGGCGAAAGAGTTTCTGAATGAACGGATCATGTGTGTGTGTGTGTGTGAGTGTGAGAAAGCGTCCTGTCGCTCTGTGTGTTTGGTTAAGCGATTAGATTGCGGTTTAAGGAAATGTTTGTGGCTGAGGTGTCTGGATCCTGAGGGTGTTTGTGTGTGAGTGACAAAAGTCTTCCAGCACTGAGAAATGGATGAAGAGCTGATGTCAAATTAAGCCAAACGTCCAGCTTGATTGAGGAAGTGGTCGGTAACGAGCGAAACGTACAACAAAGCGTTCACAGTTCAAAACATGCCGTCAAACGAAGCAGCTCTGGACGCTCAAGGAACTGCTTTGTGTCGTTTTCTCCAAATGTTTTCTTTCCTCTTGGCGGAGGCGCCCGGGAGGCCCGACTCAAGACTCAAGGCTTTTTCCTCCGAGGAATGATGTCATTTCCTGTGCTGCCCTTTCCTCCTCGGCTAACCCAAACAACCCTGGAATGAGGCTGGAGGTTGTCACGGTAACAAGGCCCCTGAAGGAGGGATTAGAGTTGCCGAGGGCCCTACAGTCATTCACGGGACCTTTATAAAGGCCTGATTGTGGATCTGGCAGAACGGTTTCAAGAACAGCTGAACCGGATGAGGTGCAACACACTTACAGAATAAGGTCATTTTTGTATAAGGTCATAGATCGGAAGCAAAGATGTTTCATATACAAGTCAAAACGAGGATCAATTGATCCGATGAAATCAGTTTCGCACTCAACTTTATCCGTTTCGAAAACAAGCGAAAAAAACTCTCCGGACAAAATTCATATGAAAGCATGAAGAGAAAATAGTGGCTAACGGCTGATTTTATGCAGATATTTAGGCAGTAGTTTAGTGAGTAATTTAATATTAGCAAAGGAGATCTACACCTTAAATAAATACAGCTTTTATGCTAAATTTACTAAATAATATGGGGATAATTTTACATAAAAAGATGTCAGATTGATTTTAAAACAGATGCAAAACTACAGATGCAAGTAGTATAAAATTCAATCATTTAAAATTGGTTAAATATGAAATAAAATATATATATTAAAAAGAATGTTTTTGGCTTGGCAAATAAATTAAATATAAAAAAATATTGAAATAAAGCATACAAATAAACAGCACACAGAAATGTAAGCCAACACTAACAGAACAAAGATTAGTAAATGCTATAAAAAAAATATAGTTCATGTTATATAATGCATTAACTAATGCCAACAAATGAGTTCAGAAAACCTTTTTAGCTCGTTTGCTGTTGTTGTCATATTAAGATTAACTCTTAATAACTTCAGACTAACCCAGACAAGCAATGCTCAGACTCTCATCCAGTAATCCAGAACAGACACACACACACAAACACACACACACACACACACAAACACGTTTTTACTTAGCTATCTAAATGAGAACGTTTTATATACGTAATGGTTTTTATACTGCACAAACTGTATATTCTCTCCCCTTACACTAACCCTATCCATCACAGAAAACTTTCTGCATTTTTAAAAAACCTTTAAACACTTTATTTTTATACCAGATTTACGAATGAGGAGGGAGGTTTTTGGAGACTTTGGACACCTCTGGGTACAAATTCATCCCCAAAATATAGTTAAGTAGGCACACACACACACATTTAAGTAGAAGTGTGTTACGCAGTGTCTCTACCTGTCTCATGTCTAGAGCAGCAGACGAAAAGGGCAGAGCGAGTGAATTAGAAGGTCGGAGAGACGCTTTGATTGGGAGTGTGTTTCCTGTGTGTCAGGCTTTTCTTCCGCTGCCTGAAACTTTTCTCCCTCCCCCCTCATCCCTCCTTCCCTCTCTGAGCTCCATTCACTCATTTCAGTAGGAAAAACACACCTCAGCGAGAGGATAGACTCACAGTCAAAAATCTAATGGAGTCGGGAGGAGGTGTTTGTTCGGGACAGAAGCGGTCGGTCTTCCATCCCACACACACACACACAAACAAGAAGCATAAAACAAATGCCGGGGCACCTTCACACTGGAGGCCAGAGAAAGGGAGCAGCTCACACACACACACACACACATTCATGGCACGCACACCGCTCTGAGTGCTGTACTTTAACATGTGTTTATGTAAAGCTTCCATCATTTTGCTCTTCTTATCTGAAAACCCATCTAAAGACCCTTCACACACTCACTCTACCCAGCGCTGAATTAAACACCATCATAAAAACTCTTTAAAGTCGCTGTAATGAGAAACATCTGTACTCAGGAACCCGGCCTAGACCAAACTAATCCTCCTGTCGCTCTCTCATAAACACAATCACTGCTGTTTGTGTGTATTCAGAGCTCAGGACGTGACAATACACCGGGTTCGGTCTACTAAAGTAGAGCGGATCTCACACACACACACACACACACACACACACACACACACACACACACACACACACACACACACACACACACACACACACACACACACACACACACACACACACACACACACACACACACACACCCTTGTTTACATTTTAAAGTCAACATGAAACCAGTGTTGTTCTATTTAACTAAAGTTTTGTTAATTGAAATAAAGCCCGAAGTAAAATTAAATATAAATATTAGATGTAAAAGTTAAACTTAAAAACTTCAATGAAAACTAGAAATTTTGCCTTGGCAAATAACTGAAATAAATGAGTTTACATTTTAAAGTTAACAAGAAACCAGTGTTCTTATTGTAAACTAAAACTATTACAAAAATCATTTTGTCACTTGACATAAAGCTGAAATAAAATAAATATACAAATATTAGATGAAAAAATTTCACTTTAAAATCTTAAACATAAAAAACTTAAACAAAACTAACTGAAAATAAAATAAGTACAAAAAAAACCTATAAATAATTCATAATAAAAATAAATTCATAAATACTATGAATAATTCTAAAATAACCCTGCATGTAGTATCACTTCTGTTCTGTGATATTTTTCTGATCTAACAGATTTAATGGATTTTTATCGGTAAACAATTCCTACATAGCTAGTTAGTGAACATCATCCAATCGACTTCACATCACTTGATCAGGAAAGTATTTTTAGATGCACAGGAAGTTGCAACATTTTGATGAAAGATTATAGAGACATAATGTGCACACCAAGACGAGGAATGTGCATTAATAAAGTAAATATGGTGGATTTATATTTCATGTTGACTATCACACATTTCTGTGCCTTAGAAAACAAGCTTAGAAGCAGAAACTCTTCATCAAACTGTCTCTCTTCCTGATTTTCAGCATTATAAACAGATAAAGATGGTCTTGAGCTCTTACCTGAGAACCCCATAGGGGCCGAATACGCCGTTCCCCCAGTTTCAGTGGAAGCAGGAACAGAACCTGGAGAATCTACGGAGAAACAGAGTGACAGTTGTCAATCACAGGGATCAAAGACCCCCACAGTCTTATGACAAATACAGATTGGCCTCATTTTGGCTAAAATAGTTTGAAACCAACAGACATTCGTTTCCCATTCCTTATACTTTTCGGTCATGCAAAATAAATAAAGCGATTCTTAGTTTAAAATTCTTTGCCAAGAAAGCTAGTGGTGGTTAGTAATAGGAATACACTGTTTAGCAGGATATACTCCATCAAGTCCAACACAACGAGCTAGTCAGGAAATAGCAGCGGCCTTGAAAACGGTGTACAGTAAATGTTCTAATTGCCGTGCGAGGAGACAGGAAAAACACACGCCTTCATGTTAACCCTTTAATAAACCGAGCCTGGAATATTGTCTCCATATGTTCTGATCGAACCTCAGTTTCCTTAAGTTACTATGGTCTAACAACTGCAGGAGAAAGTATGTCAGTCACAATGAAAGCTGAATGGCTTACAAGAACATGGTAAAGATGATGATAGATCTGATTGGGAGCAGTTTAGCTAGCACCCGGTTTATGCTAACAAAGATAAGTAGTCTGACACTTTAGGTTAATTTAGCTAAAAGAATAGGCTAATGCTAATGTTCATTTTTTTTAAACTCATGCGTGTAGTTTGGGTTTTGAAAAGAACACCAAAAGTTAGCTTTAGCCTGTATTGCTATATTTAACAAGACTTCACATCAAATTAGCTTTGCTAAATTAAACACTTGAAATATTTTTATTTTTTTACTTTCATGTGACATTAACCGATAACAGAGAAGCATAAACATATTTTAACTTCAAATCTCAGGGGTAATTAAAGTACATTTTCAAAGGTCACAGTTCGACTGACAAAAAAGGCCAGGGAATCCCTGACATATAAGACATATCATTGTTTTACCATGGTTTTTGGCCGTGAAACATGACAACATCCTGGTATTCTTTAAATGTACCATTCACATCCAAAGTAAATTAATATGGTTATCATTCAGCACTTGTAAGGATAATAACTCGGAAGCAACTTTCGGAGTTGGACACTTTCCCTGAGCGGTGGTCAGTCTAATGAGACACACAGTCAAACCTGAACCTGACCGCAGCGAGGGAGAGAGAGAGAGAGAGAGAGAGGGACAGAGAGAGAGAGAGAGAGAGAGAGAGAGAGAGAGAGAGAGAGAGAGAGAAAGAGAGACAGAGAGATAGAGAGAGACAGAGAGAGAGACAGAGAGAGAAAGAGAGACAGAGAGAGACAGAGAGAGAGAGAGAGAGAGGGACAGAGAGAGAGAGAGAGAGAGAGAGAGAGAGAGAGAGAGAGAGAAAGAGAGACAGAGAGATAGAGAGAGACAGAGAGAGAAAGAGAGACAGAGAGAGAGAGAGAGAGAGAGAGAGAGAGGGAAAATTGTGGGATCAAGCGGCAGCTTCAAACACCCTCTGATTTTCCAGGGAGAAGCTTTGCGGTCCATTCACCCCATCAAAAGCTCTTCCTGATCTTCTCGTTTCACAAAATAATGACATTAAAACCTTCAGAGGTCACAGATTCAAAACCTATTTAAACGGGCCCCGTGACGTGGCGAGATGAAAACATCGGCGTTAAGCTAACGACATTTCAATAGTTCTTGCAGAAACTTTGCCGTCTTTGTCATTTAAGCCTGAATGTTTGTGTTTCTTTTTCTCTTTTGTGTCTCTGTGATTAAGAGCTTAAAACAATTGATATGCAAATTTGCTTGCATCACCGGCCGTTTCGTCACACCTCCTCGTCACCAGCGTGTGAACGTGTGACAGTTACCACCGCGACAGAGACGTGTGTGTGTGTGTGTGTGTGACAGATCCTGACGTTATCAAACAGGCGCAGTCCAACAAGCCACCAATAACTTCCTCCCATCGTTCAGTGCCACTCTCTCTTTCAATCGCAGAAAACCAGCCGTCTTCCATTGTTCTCTGTCTGTCGTCCAAGAGCCCAACGCAACTAATGGAAGTGTGTGTGTCCTCACAGGAAACGTCCTCCCCAAACTGGCTTTCCTGTCCTCCACCGCGGCGCCTTTTCTCGTTCACATTCTTGCTTTCTCTCTCAGTCGCTCCAAAACCCCAAACTGATTCATAAAAGAAGAATGACTCAAAGAGCGAGAGCCAATGTCAGTCAGCGTACAGTCGTTCACACACACACACACACACACACGGAACATCATCTTTGTTATTCGTACTATAAACACTAAAATTTGTCGCAGAAACATGGTTTTGAAACAGGCACTCAAAGCTGAGCGATCCAGGCTGAGTTTCTCAAGTGTGTCCTGCGTAAGTGATACTGTTTAACTCCAACGGCATGAGCAGTTTTGGCAGGAATAGAGAAGGATCTTTACGAGGGCGATCGGCAGGAAACCTCATCCGGGGCGCTGCCAAACACAACACACTTATCTGAAGCCAATATACAGGACATACTTATGAGCCATACGGCATTATGGGTAGAGAGCGAAAGCGAACGCTCAGAGGAAAGACGTAAAGCGACACTCCCAAAACCTCAGATTAATTCGGCAGATAAATCAGCTCTCAGCTTTTCCTTTCTGTGATCCACGTTTCCCAACTCCAAACGACATTATAATGTGTCTATCACACACTGAATCATTACCATATTCATATACTGTGGTATTTAAATGCTCCAAAAAACCTACCAAACTTTTACTTACTAGCACTTTGGAGTTAAAAGAAGAAGAACCATCTAAATGCTATTTGAATCTGGTAAGCATTCAGTACAATGGTAGATATTCTTAGAAATATTCTTAGCCACAAATAGATTACTATCTTCATATACCAAATTATTACCATGTCTAAACAACCTACCAAACTAGTATTTAAGAAAGAGTCTCATTTCATTACCAGGGTACAATATTCATGTTTACATGGTAAGAACAATGTCCAAAAACTCAACTCAAACTAAACTTTTGAAAAACTCCACATATGCATACATTTGAAACGAAACTTCAACTTACAAGGTGGTTTAAGGAAATCAGGTAACACTTTATTTAACTCTGTCCTTGTTACACATGTTACATGTAGTTAGTATAGTAGTAATAACTATAAATGATGCATAATTACATGCAACTAACCCAGCTACAACAAACCTTATCCTAACCCTCTAGTAAGTAAATGTAGTTAATTCATATTTCTCAGAACTTAAATGTGTAATTGTGGACACCTTAAAATAAAGTGCAACTGAAAATCGTTGGGATTGTATTTACATGGTAACACCATGGTACTATCATTGCAAATTTATAAAACTTCATTGCTAATGATTTTCACCTCAAACTAAACTTTTAAAAAAGGCTCCACATCTGCTTAAATTTAAAATGAAAGTTTAACTTACCAGGTGGTTTAAGAAAGTCGGTGGGATATCTTGAGTACGGGGGTGGGGGGGATTCTAGAGAAGAGAGAGAGAGAGAGGCCGTGAGTGGAGATGTGGGCTGATGATAAGGCCTGGCATTCTCTGGGAAAAGTGTTTGTGTAGAGCTGAGGGTTAGAGGCAGGACAGCTCTGATAAACACACGGCCGCCTGGCGCCAGACTCCACACACACACACACACACACACACTGATCACTGCAAACTAACTTCACTGAACACTGGGGCCTCCGGCGGGTTTCACATGAACAACCACAGACTAGATGTCCAGCTGAAAACTGCTGCATTTATACACATAAAAACAACATTCGTAACTGTATTAAGAATAATAATTATAATCAGCAGCACATTCTTGATACCAAGAATGAAACTGTTGGTTAAGTGAAAAACAGGGCTAGTTGACTGAAAAAAATTATGACATGAATGTAAGAATGTGGATAATAGTATTACAAATATATTTTTGTCAAATATATTTCTCATGTTCTTGAATTAAGGTTCATCTTTGAGACTCACTGTTTTACTATAAGAGTATTTTTATAGTATTCAATTAATATTAGACATATATCGAAGCAAAGATAGTTTATTTGATCTTCTGCATATAAGAGTCAAAATAATGTTTATTTGAAACCTTCTATAGAATTATCTCTCTCTCTCTCTATAGGCTGTATATATATACACACAAACAAACAATAACCTACTATGAGTGTTAACATAGCACCGCATAATGACTACATTAAACATTTACAAAAGCCAAATCCCGTCTATTCTATTATAAACTGATTCTAAATAAACGTACCACAAAACCCCACTGTCATATGCATGTTATTAGTCCAACATAAGCACTATATACTTGATATTCTCTACTGAAGAGCCAAAATAACCCTCTTTGTTTTTCACCACTAACTAAAAGAACATCTATGACAAGAAGCCCGCTGATTTAGCACATTATTCTGGAGTTATTCATCGAAACAACACAAGAAACAGGAGAGGAGAGATGTTCTCACCGAGCTCGCACAGTCTGCTCATATGATGCGGGTTGCAGCACACGAACTCCGGGTTGATTTTCCCATAGGATTCACAGCACGAAAGTCTCTTTAATTCCGAGGAATGCCGGAGGTCCGGCCACCGGAACACCTTATAGAGCAGCAGCGGGAGCGGGTACGACTGTTGCCCGAGCCTGGAGTCCACTTTCCCGGGGAGGAGGAGGCAGGGGCTCCGCGCACCCCCCCGGGACTCGACCGCCTGTAAGAGCACCTCCAGCTGCTTCTCCTTGATCTTCTTCAGGATCGAGTATGTCAACGCTTTCAGTTCGGCCTCGGTGCCGGGGTTCGGCTTACCGGCTCCCGGTTTTCCGAGGCAGCAGCCCGGGGTCCCGACACCACGCGTACCGGCGTCCCCGTCCCCCTCCACGGGCGCTCGGCTCCTCCAGAGTCGCCGGACGAGCCCCGATCGTTTGGTCCTGAACATGCGGGACGACAAGAGGGTTCCCCGGCTACAAAACGGCCATTTTGTCCGCAAGTCATGAAGATCCGGAGGTCCGAATCCACAGGCGCAGAGCAGACGACGGAGAAACGGCGAGCAGGAGAAGCGCACGCGATCTGTTTCATACGCCAGACTTTAATATTTCACCAGACGTACCGACACAGAATCCAAAAAAAAGAAAGAAAAAAGAAAGAAGCTGAAACGACCGTCTGGGCTGCTGGAAACGATTAATCTTAAAGAAGTTCGGTCTTAATCCACAGCGATCGTTCGGGATCTCATATTCAGGATGAATATTCTTGCGATTCGTTTGACATCAAATCTGCAGCTCGGATCAATCTGACACCAAGCCTATATAAATCCACATCAGACCCAGAAGAAGGAAAATCTCTCGACGATAATTCGCAACTGTAAAATATTATAACGCGCGGAATATCCACAAATATCCGTCTTCAGATGATCCCACGATCATAAATGCGGGAAGTTTCCGAGTCCGAGACGCAAGAGAGTCGATGAAGAACTGAAGGACTGAGACTGAGATGAAGATCAGACGCCTGTGTGTGCGTGTGTGTGTGTCTCTCTCTCTCTCTCTCTCTCTCTCTCTCTCTCTCTCTCGCGCGCTCTCTCTTTCTCTGCGTGTGTGTGTGTGTGTGTGTGTGTTTTCTCCGTGTCTCTCATTGGCGCGTCGAGGGTCATGTGATTGTCTAGACACCCTGTCGCTTTAAAAAAAAAAAAAAAAGAACAGGCAGGAAAAAGTGATTGGGTTGCGCAAACATAAAACAAAGTAACATGTACCACCAGACAGACACACAGTTTATAAAGTTACAGTGTAACAGATGAAATCAGAATATTGTTTTTCTGCTGCTTGTTGTAGCCTAGTGCAATGACGTCTAATTTGAGGCTAGGGAACACACACACACACACACACACAAACGAAGGCGCCAGACGCACAGGTAAATTCACATTAAGAATGAACCACACACACACACGCGCGCACACACACACAGACACTTATGTTATGATGCTATCTTGTTTAGATGGAAACACATTTCTTTAGTTGTGCAATCTGTATACAAATATATTGCACATGCATAATATACA
>NW_027508711.1:5945000-6325000 GCF_051911475.1 Siphateles boraxobius | reverse complement strand
TAAAGATGAGTTTTAAGGGATAAAATAATTGCCTACATTGTGGCTTTAAACAAAACTAAAACAAACTTAAAAATCATTAAAATATACAAATTAGATGAAAAACTTAAGCCTAAAATTTTTTGAAAAATAACTAAATAAAAAACAGGAAAATCTGAATAAATAATATATGAGACAGTATATAAATAACAGTGGTCAGTTCTGGATCAAAGCCTAGCTTCAGACTCCAGCGTTCAGCTCTATCAGTGTAAATGCAGGCATGTTAAAGACAGGGGCCTTTCTTCAAAATCACAACAGCACTTTCATGTGTTCAGGCTCCGAGAATGCATGTAATTACCTCACATTACCCTGCGGTATAGAAGCTTTAGGACAACACAAGCTGCATGAAAATACGGCTAATGGATTCTCTATAAGGGCCAACAGGAACCTACAGAAAAGAGATTATATACTCGACTTGTAAGCCAAATGGATGGAATGAGAGCAGAAATATCATTTACTTAACAGTAAAGAGGCTTGATGGACGGACTGACACGCAGTTAACGTGAAAGGAAACTTAACAGCAGGGAAGTGCGCGCGGCCGGAGGTGTTTTGTCTAGAGTTCGACGCAAACCGTCTCCCGTGAAAGAATCAAGCCCCCTCTCGTCACCCCAGATGGGACACCATATGCCTGCATGTCTCAATGGATGCTATTGTAAAAGCTCGAACTGCTTTATGACTGTCAGTTGAACTCTAGACCTCAGCTTTACGAGTCTTATATGACATTGAATTGCTCTGTAAAACTTTGGGTTGTCCACTCGAGTGCTTACTACACCGACGGGTCAGCGATCCACACACTTACAAAAAGATGCTGTATCAGCGGAGGAAGAGAAAATAGGAAGATGAAACGGAGATTGCATTCTTTTGGAATGACTAAACGTCAACTAGATTTATATTTTGTGCACATGCAATTCTAGGGTGTCTGTGTGATATTCTGCTCTCAAGATATGTACCTTTAACAGTATTTCTGATGCCAGTAGCATCACAGTTGTCACCGTGACT
The DNA here is from genome assembly GCF_051911475.1 of Siphateles boraxobius. NCBI lineage: Eukaryota > Metazoa > Chordata > Actinopteri > Cypriniformes > Leuciscidae > Siphateles > Siphateles boraxobius. The sequence continues at coordinate 6,323,965 of NW_027508711.1, read as the reverse complement.
CTGGTGGAGTGGGCGGGATATGGAGATTGACCCAGACATCTGACCTGCTGTCTGCCGTCTCTGCCGCATGCACCGGGAAATACCCAGACATGTGTGCACTCATTACATATATCTGAAAATAAAAGAAAATTAGAAAAAAGCGAAAAATAATCTGGGACGGCAGACTAGTGTTTTTTATTTATTTTTGTATGTATTTTTTCGGTTTTTAAAGGTACAATATGTAAGAACTTTGCAGTAAAATATCCAAAAACCACTAGGCCAATGTTATATATTTTGTTTAGTTGATTACTTACAATATCCCAAATATTTCCAACTATTTGTAAATCGTGAGAAAATTGCGATTTTAACCAAGGAAACGGGGCGTGTGAGCAGGGGTGAGGAGTCGCCAGTCAATGACGTCATATCCGCTTTACCCTCGGTTTCCGCCAGGTTTGACCTCGCAGTGCCATAGTAAACATGGCAACAGACGTGGACAACTGGGTTATGCCCGTTATGCCTAGCAGGACGCTCACGCTGTTGTTGTTTTGTTCAAACATTATGGACCATGGCAAGCAGACTTTGAGACAAAAAGAGGACTAAAATGAAGATCAACATCTTGATGAAATGTTAGAATATGATCTGCATGTTATTCTAATGTTGATCTAGCTTAACGTACTTAGTCTCATACAGCCAACACACAACCTAACTAACAACATTCAACACACTCAAATGCAGTTTAGTGTGATAGTGTAACTGTTAGAGCAAGTGAAACAGCGCTGCGTTACCTCAAGTTTAATTTGTCTAATAAACTGACCTATGTGAGTACTAATTCAGCACTTGCGTGCGTGTAGTTCGGTAGAATGAAATGTCCTTATTCTTTTATATCCGCGGGACTTGCGTTGTGTGTGGCGCTGGTATACCTCTAGCAATCGCGCCCTGCTTCATACCACAGTCATGTGAAAACATTAATGTATTCACTCATCTATAAAAGATCCATCAGCTTGACGACAAGATCCATAATTCAGCTTAATGTGGAATATACGTCATCAATATACGCCTTTGTTGCCACTTTACATCATCGGTGTGTTTACACGATGATGTACTAAAAATGTACGCTGTGCATTTTCCGCGTACAGAAGACAACGTTGTCGAAAACGATCCCAGTTCACACGGATAGGTGAAAATGACAAAAAAAAAACGCTGCATTATTCATGTCAGGCCAGTAGATGGTGATTTAGTAAAATGCACAGAGACGATAATGGTATCCTTTTCAAAAACTTGCACTTTAAAATCTGTTTTCAAAAGTTTGCATTTTCAGGCTGCCAAATAACGGCAAACGTCGCCGTGTAAATGAACGGCCAAAAACGCAAAAAAGTTTTTAGTTTTTATTTGAAAATGGTGTTGTGTAAACGGCCCCTAAAACGGTCACGTGCACTGATGTGAGTAATGCATTACAAAACATTACAAAAAATTAAAAAAGTTATTTATGAAGCAGCAAACCAATGTCATCGTTAACTAAACTAAAATATTTGAGTTAACTGAAATAAAGTTGAAATAAAATATAAATATTGGATTTCAATTAAATGAACATTTTGAAATGAAAAGTTTATGTACTAAAATAACTAACTGAAATAATACTAAAACTGATGCGAGTAATTATATATATTATATATATATTTATGAGGCGGCAAACCAGTGCTGTTATTGTTAAATAAACATAAAACTATTAAAAAAGTTTTTGTTGATTGAAAATAAGGCTGAAATAAAACAAAATAAAATAAAATAAAATGAAATATTTTAGATGAAAAACTTCCGTTTAATGAAAAAAATTAAATGTTGCATTGGCAACAAAGTGCTAAAATTACTAACTGATTTTTTTTAAAAAAATTAAAAATCAAAAAAAGAATTTTTAAAGCAAAAACTTACAATTTTTTTTTTACAAAAGCACATACAAATTAACATAAAAACTATATATATATATAGAAGTAAAAAAAAAATAGCATATAATAAACACTGCAGCAGACATCACATAGTCTTTAAAACAAAAATATGAAATTTCTAAATGATTACAGAGTCTGTGAAAATAAAACAGCCTGAGGATAAAACAACATTGCAGCTCTGATCTCTGTTTGTAACCAACAAACAAATCAATAATTAAAAACAAGAGAAATGTTTAAACAGAACTCATCCTCTCATGCATATAATATTTAATCAACATATGGAACTAAAAGGCTTTCCCCACTATATGCTTAACCTTGAATTATGGCCCAGAATTCATCGGCCCTGTCCCAAACGACACACTTCATGTGCACACGTGGTCGAGAAGGCCGTAGGGTGCCCCATTTGTCAGTTTAAGTTTCAGAAGGGTGTTCGCGAGCGCTCATATGAGCCCTAGATGCACACTTTTGCCCAACAGACAGTCAAAGTGGCATTACGTCATGAATGTGTGGACTCGCGAGGGCTCAGGGCTTCAACTGAGACAGGGACCGTATTTACTCACTCTCTGTGATGTTACTGTTGTTCTGAAGAAGCTTTGCAGATGTAACACAAACACAACATGCAGGGCACTGTGACTGTGACGACACACTTCATCGGGCCAGTGTCTGCTGGAAACACTATTCCTTCATCTGCTGCGCCACCTGAAACACACAGCAGGAATAGAGAAGGTGACCTCACAGGTATCAAGAAAAGCACTGCGGCAAATCCTCCATCTGCCGTTTGTGCTGAGAGAGATGCACAGCATACAGATCTCCACAGACATGCTGCAGTTTAATGCTCAATCATATTAGAGGAACATTCACTGGGAGCTATTAAACCAAATGACATAACATTACAAAAAAAAACACAACTACAATAAACTATCAGATGTTTACATTTAGCAGTAATAATGGGTGTTGTTTGTGGAGTTAAAGTATGAGTTGACTATTGGTAATGACCGATGGTTTGGCTAGATACGACTCTTATTCCTCATCTGGGATCCTGTACAGTCTTTGAAGCTGCATTGAAACTGGAATTTGGACCTTCAAACCAGTTGCACCCCATTGAAGTCACTATATGGAGAAAAATCCGGGAATGTTTTCCTAAAAAAACTTCATTTCCTTTCGATTGAAGAATGAAAGACATGAACATGGGTGGGGGTGAGTAAATGATCAGGAAATGTTTATTCTGAAGTGAAATACTCCTTTAAGGACCTGAACAAAATTAAGGCATAATGTGGTGAAATACCAAGACATGTGAACCTTTAACACTTTATTTAGACATTCTACTGACTATAAATAACTCTGCAACTACGTCAACTTATTCCAAGCCGAACCTTAACAGTCCAGTAATACTCTAATGAGAGTTAGTCGACATGTAGTTGCAAAGTTACTTATAGTTAAAAGAATGTCTAAAGTGGACTATCGAGATACATTGTAACTGAACGCTCCTCTGTACTGTATGAATGCTGTGCTTTGACAAACACACAGTGTTTCTGATGGAAATTCTCTTTCTCTGCGAGCTGTAATTACAGTAAACGGTGTCTTCCTGTGCATTCCTGCAGAACAACACAACCAGCACGGCCAAATCCTGTCAGCTTTTATCTCTTTAACCACTCGTTTTAACGACAACGGGCACTTAGAATGAGAGAGAGAAAAAAAACTTTCATTCATTCACCGTCATTTTAGATTAGACAGAGTATTTATAAAAACAAATAAACATAGTTCTTTTAAAACGCTCACAAACAAGCAATTTTTATATTTTTTATTCAGCCATTTAAAAGGATCCTAATTTTGTTTTTGGAGTCTCCTACAATACATTAACATGCATACAAGGGAAGAAAAACACTTACATTTTCTCATAATATACATACACACATTTCAGCGTCACCTCATTTCTATAAAGAGTCTGAAAACAGTTTATTCGAAGATTCAGTTTCTCCAAACTCCTCCTTAATACGAGCTTTCTCTGCTCTGATTGGTCAGTTGACCCAGTCTGTTGTGATTGGTCTACTCTTCTCTGTTTGGTCAGATGACCCAGTCTGTTGTGCTTGGTCTACTCTGCTCTGATTGGTCAGATGACCCAGTCTGTTGTGCTTGGTCTACTCTGCTCTGATTGGTCAGATGACCAAGGCTGTTGTGCTTGGTCTACTCTGCTCTGATTGGTCAGATGACTCAGTCTGTTGTGATTGGTCTACTCTTCTCTGTTTGGTCAGATGACCCAGTCTGTTGTGCTTGGTCTACTCTGCTCTGATTGGTCAGATGACCCAGTCTGTTGTGCTTGGTCTACTCTGCTCTGATTGGTCAGATGACCAAGGCTGTTGTGCTTGGTCTACTCTGCTCTGATTGGTCAGATGACCCAGTCTGTTGTGCTTGGTCTACTCTGCTCTGATTCGTCAGATGACCAAGGCTGTTGTGCTTGGTCTACTCTGCTCTGATTGGTCAGATGACCCAGTCTGTTGTGCTTGGTCTACTCTGCTCTGATTGGTCAGATGACCCAGTCTGTTGTGCTTGGTCTACTCTGCTCCGATTGGTCAGATGACCCAGTCTGTTGTGCTTGGTCTACTCTGCTCTGATTGGTCAGATGACCCAGTCTGTTGTGATTGGTCTACTCTGCTCTGATTGGTCAGTTGACCCAGTCTGTTGTGCTTGGTCTACTCTGCTCTGATTGGTCAGATGACCCAGTCTGTTGTGATTGGTCTACTCTGCTCTGATTGGTCAGATGACCCAATCTGTTGTGCTTGGTCTACTCTGCTCTCATTGGTCAGATGACCCAGTCTGTTGTGCTTGGTCTACTCTTCTCTGATTGGTCAGATGACCCAGTCTATTGTGCTTGGTCTAGTCTGCTCTGATTGGTCAGATGACCCAGTCTGTTGTGCTTGGTCTACTCTGCTCTGATTGGTCAGATGACCCAGTCTGTTGTGATTGGTCTACTCTGGTCTGATTGGTCAGATGACCCAATCTGTTGTGCTTGGTCTACTCTGCTCTGATTGGTTAGATTGGTCTACTCTGCTCTGATTGGTCAGATGACCCAGTCTGTTGTACTTGGTCTACTCTGCTCTGATTAGTCAGATTGTCCAGTCTGTTGTGATTGGTCTACTCTGCTCTGATTGGTCAGATGACCCAGTCTGTTGTGCTTGGTCTACTCTGCTCTGATTGGTTAGATTGGTCTACTCTGCTCTGATTGGTCTACTCTGCTCTGATTGGTCAGATGACCCAGTCTGTTGTACTTGGTCTACTCTGCTCTGATTAGTCAGATTGTCCAGTCTGTTGTGATTGGTCTACTCTGCTCTGATTGGTCAGATGACCCAGTCTGTTGTGCTTGGTCTACTCTGCTCTGATTGGTTAGATTGGTCTACTCTGCTCTGATTGGTCTACTCTGCTCTGATTAGTCAGATGACCCAGTCTGTTGTGATTGGTCTACTCTGGTCTGATTGGTCAGATGACCCAATCTGTTGTGCTTGGTCTACTCTGCTCTGATTGGTTAGATTGGTCTACTCTGCTCTGATTGGTCTACTCTGCTCTGATTGGTCAGATGACCCAGTCTGTTGTACTTGGTCTACTCTGCTCTGATTAGTCAGATTGTCCAGTCTGTTGTGATTGGTCTACTCTGCTCTGATTGGTCAGATGACCCAGTCTGTTGTGCTTGGTCTACTCTGCTCCGATTGGTCAGATTACCTAGTCTGTTGTGATTGGTCTACTCTGCTCTGATTGGTCAGATGACTCAGTCTGTTGTGATTGGTCTACTCTGCTCTGATTGGCCAGATGACCCAGTCTGTTGTGATAGGTCTACTCTGCTCTGATTGGTCAGATGACCCAGTCTGTTGTGATTGGTCTACTCTGCTCTGACTGGTCAGTTGACCCAGTCTGGTCGACTACTTTCAGCATGTCAAAAAAGAAAAGCATAACTACATCTGAATTTCAGCTCCAGATCTTCCTCAGCACTTGCACACAGTGATACGTATAGTAACAATGGTGTAGGTTTTTTCTGTATCAATCTCATCTTTTGAAGTTTATCAAAGTGGATTTGCAGCACTGAAAACAGCCTCTTCTCAACCTGAACAACATGAACCAAACTATTCCAGTCTCTACAGTGTTTGAAGGTCAAAGTAGACGTTGTTCATGGGCAGCCAATGAAGTCCATCAGCTGGCAATGGCATACTGTATTGTAAAAAGCGCTATATAAATAAATGTGACTTGATATTATGCAAATTTGTAACATTGTTACATTGGTCAATCAATCTACAATTCACTTTATAACCATTACTTTGAATCAAGTAATGTTTTGTTCATATTGTACTGACCCGTCCCGTACACAATTATACTGACGTGCGAATGAAGCATCTCAGAAATGATTTCAACGACTGATGGCATTCCATTCACAGGCGTTTTTGCCTCCTACGATTAATTTATTCTGTAATGGAAAGCACACAAGAGGGACTGAGGTTCTTTCACTTTCATTTTCTCCAAAGACACTTTAAAATACTCTTCAAACTCTCACATGTGCTTTAAAGAATCACAAAAATGTCCAAAATTATAACTGGAGATTTGTTGTTTTTATTGGTGGTATTTCACACTGTAGAAAGACTTAATCTGAAACAATCATAACTAATGCAAACAAAACTCCTCAAAGATGCAGTCAAACCAAGCTGTTGTTTTAAATGATTGGTGAATCTGAAACAGAAGTGAGTCCTGATCCAGTTATATTACATGTGTAAACACTCAACAATTCATTTACAACAACCTAAACTTACAGTAAAATCAAAATGTAATATTCTTTCAGTTTTTAGTTTTTTTTAATAATCTTTCTCATATCTTCTTAGATAAATATGCTAATGTAAAAAAAGACAAAAAATAAACAGATGCTATGCAAGATACAGGGGGAAATAATCATACATATTAAACATTAAATGTAAAATTCAATGTAAATACAAAAAAAAAATACAAAAAACATTTCACCCTACAACAAATTGTTCCTACAAAGATCCACAAAGAAAATTCAACAAATTAATAAAAGTAGCATGAACATAAATACAGGCCCTTTAAGCTTTCAGTTTGTGACATAATGTAACAGGGACGTAATAAGACCTAAAATGATCTCCAGTAACGGGGCATTGGGAAATATCTGCCCTACGGTCTTATTAATTATATAATCTGACAGGAAAGATTGTAAATCTCTCTACCTAAAATATACGAAAACAAAAACTGGGGAAACAAACCGCAATTGACCAAATGCAGTGTGTAGTTGTCTATACAATAATGTACATGCAATTATCTGAATCTATAATGTACATAAATCATACACTAAACTGCTTTTACATGGGAAAGTTGCGTATTTTATTACACAAGTATCTAAATATTATTATTCATACTATGCTTAGAAAATCACTTAAATCCAATATGCTTTCTTAAGTGTATGTATGCATGTATGTGTGTGTGTATATATATATATATACATACATACATAAATATACACACACACAAACACTCACACATACATACTTACATGTATATAAATAAAGGTTTTGGTTTTTCTTTGTGCAGATGTAGATTATATATGGGTACGATGAAAAAAACAGTGGCATTAAATAAGTTAATATAAAACAGCAAAGCATCCTACATATAAAACAAGCCAGAATTGGTCAAATATGATTTATTTTTAACTTACTATATATTGTGATATGTGAAGAAGCTGTGCATAATAATCAGCTCATTAATAATCATTCTTAACGGGGTCAAAGTATCTTCGCAAAGTGTTATTAATGTTCACCTTTTGTCGAGAAATGTTTTGGTTTTACTCATTTTCTCTACATGTGACCCCATCCATAAATCTGAACAGAAACGAGAAAACAAGCAAATGATTATCACCATCAACTGAAGTGTTTTAGCTACATCGGACCTGTGATTTAAACCCCAAATCGTACCATTCCCAGAATCCAGTGCATCCGGCGGTGGGTGTCCGTGTTTGTTTGCCCTTTGAATGGTGTGACGAGGACGGAAGCTCAGGGTTTGGATATGACGACGCGCGAGCCGTATGTAGGCACTTGAGCTGCACGAGCACACACACACACACACACACACACACACACACACACACACACACACACACACACACACACACACACAGAGACAGACACCTGAACAGCCGTCCCGTGTCCCCCATCAGGGCGAGTCCATGCTGAACAGCTCGATGCCCTGAGAGTTCCAGTGCAGACCGACTCCAGAGTTAAAGACCAGAGACCAGACGTACGGGATGAAGAAATCCTCAGGCTGCTCTTCCTCCACGTATTTAAATTTCAGCTCCGGAAATATCTGCATGAGGATCACACACATACACCGAGTTACAAACGGCTGATAAAATGTTAAAACAAAGCAATGCATCCTTACATAAATCATCAAGCAGCCAAAACGTTGAACTTTTTTTTTTTATTCAGCAAGTGAAAAACTTTAGCAACCATTAAGATATAATATTTGCTCATGTTTCAAGATTCATCCACTCAATGGCTTTCAGGAAAAAAAGTTCAAAAGCTCATTGACATCGGTGTTATTTGAGTATTATTTATATACTATTATATTCTTTATTATTATTTTCAGGAACATTTGACAAAGTGAATCAAATGATTTCAGAAATCTTGCCTTCAGAAGAAGTTGATTAATAAACAATAAATTATTTTTGTAAATACACCAGAACTACTATTAATATGGAAGCTTGTTTCCACCACGGAATTAAAAGAATATATATAATTGCAACTTTTTATCTCACAAATCTGACTTTTTTCTCTCACATTTGTGAGTTTATATCTCGTAATTTTCTGACTTTATAATTCGCAATTTATAAAAAAGATTTATATATTTTATAGAATTCATTAATATTTTAATATTTTATTTATTTTAATTTCCATTTTAGTAATTGTAATACTTCAACTTCAAGTATTAAACTTATTTCAGTTAGTTTTAGTAATTTGCAATCGATTTACCTTATGTAAAGTCTCATTTTGAAGAACAATTATGAAAACAAATATTTGTTCTTTAGAGTAACAGGCACTGATGCATCGTTCACAATGGCCAAGAATGGCCATCAAGTCAATTTGGATTTAATGTGACTGTTACATCACAAATTCACATATGTTTTAAAAGTTTTGTTATTATTGTATATGTTAAAGTTTTAAGAAAGGGCCGAGTGCAAATGAAGGGCGTAAATAAGCATTCATAATGAGTTGTCTTTAAAGCGCGGTGAACACAGATACGCGTAACCTGGCAGCGTGCGTTATCTGATTTCAGGTGAAGCGGTTGCAGTTTTGACGCAGGTGTAATTCCATCCACCTGTGAGGTAAATACACTTGAGTTTGATTGATTATATGACAGACGGGAACACCTCAGACGCTGCTTTTCATGTTTAAATACAAGCCTCTTAACTAGTGGTAAAGCGATACGCAGCGCTACTACCCGAGACGCTAGCGGCCGTCTCCTGTGTGCTAATCAGCGTCAGGAGGTGTGTGTTAGCTAACCGGAGGGTTTGAGTTCCTCACACACACACGGCACAACAGTGAGCGTCTACATTTACAGACGCCTCGGCCTTGGAAGTATTTTCCCATTATTCCTTTTATTTTCAATAATTCTCAGGCTTGAACCAAACCAATAAGCTACGAGATGAATCACAATGATTTTTAGAACTAGATCTTTTTCGTTAATAGTTCATAATTCTTAAAACAATTGAATTACAATCAAATTAAATTGAACTTTGTAACCTATCTATCTATCCATCCATCCATCCATCACTCCACCAATCTATCTATCTATCAATACATCTGTCCATCAAACCATTTAACCATCCATTCAATTTATAATAAATTCATAAGAAAATTTGGGGCGAAATGTTCTAAACTGTCATAAAATTTATAAATCTACAAATGCATCTACAAAAGTAATAAATGAAATAAATATTTACACAAACACATCTATCTATCTATCTAAAATTAAATCTATTAAAATTGATAAAATTCATAAAAAAATGAATTACAATAAAATATAAATTGTGCAGTTCCAATAGGGTCCTCTCACCATCTGTGCTTGGGCCTTAAAAAATATAATTTTGTAACCTATCCATCCATCCATTTGTCTATCCATCCATCCATCCATCCATTTGTCTATCCATCCATCCATCAATTTATCTATCCATCTATCCATCCATCCATTTTTCTATCCATCCATCCATCAATTTATCTATCCATCCATCCATCCATCCATCCATCCATCTATCAATCCATTTATCTATCCATCCATCCATCCATCAATTTATCCATCCATCCATCCATCCATCCATCCATCCATCCATCTATCAATCCATTTATCTATCCATCTATCCACCCATCCATTCATCTATCCATCCATCCATCTATCTATCCATCCCCATCTATCCATCCATCCATCCATTTGTCTATCCATCCATCCATCCATCCATCAATTTATCTATCCATCTATCCATCCATCCATCCATTTTTCTATCCATCCATCCATCAATTTATCTATCCATCTATCCATCCATCCATCCATCTATCAATCCTTTTATCTATCCATCCATCCATCCATCAATTTATCTATCCATCTATCCATCCATCCATTCATCTATCCATCCATCCATCTATCTATCCATCCATCCATAGGTCTATCCATCCATCCATCCATCAATTTATCCATCTATCCATCCATCCATCAATTTATCCATCCATCTATCCATCAATTTATCTATCCATCCATCCATTTATCCATCTACCCATCCATCCATCCATCCATCCATCCATCTATCTATCTATCAATGTATCCATCCATCCATCCATCCATCAATTTATCTATCTATCCATCCATCCATCCATCTATCCATCTAAAAATTAAACCTATCAAAGTTGATAAAATTCATAAAAATGAATTACAATAAAATAAATTAGAACTTTGTAACCTATCCATCCATCCATCCATTTATCTATCATCCATCCATTTATCTATCCATCCATTTATCTATCTATCTATCTATCTATCTATCTATCTATCTATCTATCCATCCATTTATCCGTCCATCAATCTATCTAGTATCTATCCATCCATTTATCCGTCCATAAATCTGTCTATCTATCTATCTATCTATCTATCTATCTATCTATCTATCTATCTATTATCTATCTATCTATCGATCTATCTATCTATCTATCCATCAATTTGTTTATCCATCAATCCATTTATCCATCCTTTTATCCATCCATCCATCCATCCATCCATCCATCCATCTGTCCGTCCATCAAGCCATTCATCCATAAATCAATATAAAATTTAATCTATAAAATGTAAAAATAATAATTAACATTATACAATAACTAACCTTTTAACCTAACAAAATATCTTTCCATCACAATCTAGTCAAATGCTAATGGATAAAGTTCTACATTGAACTGCTCCACAACTTCACTGTTGAGATTTTAAAACTTATACCTAAAATTCTTCTGTTCTGCACAACAAAAGCTCTTGGTGAGGCTTTGACTTGCTAACTATGGCCGCTGTTTCTGTTGTTCGTTATCAATGACCTCTGATCCATCTCTAAACAAATACAACAGCTGATTCCAGCCCACAGGAAGCTTTCAAACATATAGTCTGACTTCAGGCTGCCAACAGGACTTTCAGAAACAGGAAGCTCTCTGTATGTGGCTCTGGGTAACACCGTTCACTCTTGGCTTAATTTGTAGTAAGACATGAAATCCTCCTTCCGTTCTTTTCAGAGGCCATGGAGGAAAAGAAGCCCAGAAGACATGAAGGAACTCCTTTCACTGGAACTTTACAGTTCGCCTGGAGCGATTCTGCAAACAAATGCTGTCATTTCCCATCAGTGCAAAAAAGAAAGAAAAGAGGAGGCCAGTGAAACGCCGCTTTTTAACGGCTCCTGCAATGAGCAACTCCGTGGAGGATGTTTTCACAGAAATTTGAGTTTGAGGCAGTGAAACTTCGAAAGATATTCAGAGCTTTGTTTCAGACTAAAGGTTTGCATGCATAAAAACACATGCAAACTTGTTGGCACATGCAAACACAGCCTTTCAAACAAACAAAACATAGTGTCTTGTGAGTTCTTTGTGGATCTGACATACTTAATATGAGCTTTGAATCATGCCTCCTTATAAGCTCAAAATACAGGGCACTGCCACTGCAAATTAATATGAATAAGATTAAATGGCCAAGGGATTTATTGCAGCTGATAATCAATTCAGAAATGGACACTGGTGTGCGAATTGATACCACAGAAAGGACAGTATTAATCTGATTCCTGCCTTTGTGCATCGTGTTGAAATTAAGTCAAGAAATCTATTTTCTTATATACATCCGTAATGTGGGCCCTAAAAGTGTAAATAATACAAAATGTTCTTCTTTAATATGCAAATTCAGGTAGTATCATCCTACGAAATAATTCTGAAACAAACAAGTATGATCATATAAATAGATATTTACATATAAATGTTTAGAATATATATACTATATTTATTTAAAAAAAGCATGTGTGTTTGTGTGTCTGACTTATTTGCATGTCAAACTGCACAATTATTCTTCATACTACCTGCGCTACAGCCATGACGTTCACCAAATTCACTAGATTTCACTAGCAAATTAGGACACTATAAATCAGTAGGGTGACCAACCGTCCCGCTTTGTACCACACAGCATTTTCACCCCTTGTCGCATATTGAGAAAATGTTCCGTATTTTCATCAGTCTGTTGGTTTTAATTATCACATTAAGAAAACGTGCATGCATTCTTTTGCCTTTTTAAGAAATCATTTTATTTAATATTTTTGCGGCGTAGTTTTTCCACCTGTATTTAACAGTGCTTCGTCAGAAGTACAAATACAACAGCCGTTTTTAAAATCCTATCCAATGGTTAAAAGGACAGTAGTAAAGACGGTCACTAGTGGGTTGTGACGGCTGTCAATCAAAATGTGGAGCAGTGATTCGTTCCATGTGTTCTCTGTCAGAAAACAAATGGATAATCCGGTAAATTAAATTTATAATTTAACAGAATTTATCAACTTGCCTGCAGTGGTTGCTTTAATTCACATACTTTCTAAAAAAATATTAACCTTTTTGATCTAATATATAGACTGTCAATGATCTAAATTCATGTTGGTTTATATTTTATTTGTTCATTATTTATTTTGTTGGATTTTAGTTGGACTTGGTCAGAACGGTTTCAAAAATAGTGATCTGCATGATGCCTGCTGCGTTTGGGCTCAGTGATGTTGAACACGTTCACACGGATCTGCGAAAATGACTAAAAAGGCTGTATTATGCATGCCAGACCAGTAGTAATGTCACTTTGTCAAGAAACACCCCTCGAACACTTAATATACATGCGTGAACGTGATATGACATCACCGTTTTCACAAATATAGGTTTTCGTTGTTTACATGAAGACGGTAACGGCAAAACCTTGCACTTTGAAACCCTTTTTCTAATGTTCATGCTTTCAGGACCCCAAAACGCTATTGTCATGTAAATGAACGGCCAAAACGCATAAAAGGTTTTCCTTTTCATTTGAAAATCGTGTCGTGTAAACGGCCCCTAAAACCAAAACCATAAAAACATTTCCATTACTTAAGAAAAACATTAACTGAAAGAAAATAAAAAACTTAAACATAAATAATATATATTATTTTAGCTGGTTGCAAAGGCAACATTTCTCATTTTAATTTAGTTTAACTTAACATACTAAAATAAAAAATAATAATAAATAATTAAAACTATAATAGTATCTCAGTGACAATAAAATAAATTTGTTGTTCGCTTTACATAAATGGGCAGAATATTTACATTTATGAAACGTTTTGAATGATCAACACCCTGCAAACCTTCTAAGATTTCTACATTACTATGAACACTACTCTTCAAAAGTTTGGGGTCGGTAAGATTTATGCTTTCGAAAGAAGTCTCTTATGCTCACCACAGCGGTATTTATTTGAATAATAATAATACTATAGTATAATTTCTGAAGGATCATGTGACACTGAAGACTGGAGTAATGATGCTGAAAATTCAGCTTTGATCACAGGAATAAATTACATTTTAACATATATTCACAAATCAAAGTTATTTAAAATTGTAATAATATTTCACAATATTATTGTTTTTATTGTATTTTTGATCAAATAAATGCAGCCTTGGTGAGCAGAAGAGACTTCTTTCAAAAACATTAAACTTTTGAACGGTAGTGTACATCTCAATCATTAGAGTGATAGTATTCAATCAGACAGCTGCCGGTTTGAACAGCTACAGGAATTGAGCCGTGACTGAACAAGCCAACACAAACCAAGCATGATCCAGCTCAACCAAACGCTTACAATATCCTACATAAAGTAGCAGCCAGCAGCTGCGAGGTGGCGGGTCCATCAACAGCGATCTGACCCAACCCCAATCAACCCGAGTCGACCCAAGCAAGCGCTCAGGTGAGTCGCAGGCCAATCGACAGCAGGTAAGCTGCCCATCGGCGTTAATAATGCATCAGCATCCTATCATATTCCTCAGCGCTCTCATTGTGAAAGACAGAGGCTGTATTGAAGCGCTTTCATATCTGACTCCACAGAAAGGGCTCAGAACTTGGCTGGACTCGCTGACTCCGGGTCTGCTGGCTCGGCTACACTGCGGCACTATTCATGGCCGGTCAAAGTCTGTCTGTTCCTTTCAGACGCCATACAAGCACACGGACCCGGTCTGTCACACGTGGGAGGACATGAAGCGACTCGCGTGATGAGGGACTCCAGGTCACAAGGTCAACGACTTTCAGAATGGCAGAACACAAGGGACGATTAGTTCATTCTTTATGGTTTTCAAAACTTTTACGGGTCAATGTGTCAAGAACTTCCCTTTTGTCATAAGAAAGAATTAAGAAACTATATTTTTCTTGCTGAAAATATATATATTTTTAATACTGCGACAATATTTTCGTCAATTAAGCACATTTCTCCCAAATTCTCATTAGAGTTAAAAGTAACAATCAAAGTCTCATTATAAAAAAAAAATTATCAATGTATTTATACATCATGGTAGTATTTATTCCATGCTTATTATAGTAATTTTCTTTCATAAAAGTTAAATATTATAGTATCCCCCTAATGAAAATCTGATACAAATTTATAAATAAATTCAAAAGAGAATTCAGTGAGAATCTTGGGTAAACTGCGATATATATATATATATATATATATATATATATATATATATATATATATAAATAAAGTGCTTTGTAAATATATATATATAATTTATCAAATGTATATAATTAAAATAAATAATACTATGAAATTTATAAAATAAGATTATAATAAAAAATTAAATAAAATGCAACTTTTGAAAGCTAACAAAATATCTTTAAAATCCCAATCCAATATCATGTAATTCTTTGATTTACAGCACAGTAATTCTTTTGATTTAAAACGTCTTCATCATGAATGACTCCAATGAATCAGGAAATAAGCTTGGATTCATGTCAGAATACATATGAGTCCCACTGAGGGCAGATGAAAACCCAGAGCTATTTAAACTCTTAGATGTTCTCTGAACTGAAGTCTTGCGTCTAACTGTTATCTTCTCAGTTCTCAAACACACACACACACACACACACACACACACACACACACACACACACACACACACACACACGCAGAGAGAGACATACACCCCCCTGCGGGGCCCCAGTGTTTCCTGGGAAGAGAAGGGCCAGACAGAGCCCGGGCAGAATTGGCTCATGGTTGGCTGAGCTCCAAGGTCGCCAGTCGGCTTGGCCCTGGTTTGCAGCAGTCGGAGCCTCAGAGCAGAAACAGTTCACTAACACACACACAGTTCGGTCTGCTCACACACACAGGGGAAATGGACGCAGATGATTTTACATTAAAATGGGGCAAAATCAAACACACATATATTAAACACACACAAACATTATATTAATGAACTGAGAAAGAGACATTAATCACGTGTGTCTGATTCAAGACATACACTGATAAGAATATATTGTGACAAGTGAACATTGCATATCCATAATGAGAGTCAAATTAAAGGCTTTAGTGACAAAAAGAAAGTTGGCAACCCATTAGATTTGGATGAAATTCAAAACATTTTGGGATGAGATTATGAATTTTTTCTTTAGAATTACATGTAATGATTAGTTATAATTTTGGGTCAGTAAGACTTTTCTTTGTTGATGCTGCAAATTCAGCTTTGATCACAGGAATAAATTACATTTTAATATATATTCACATAGAAAACAGTTATTTTAAATTATAATAATCATCACAATATTCTTGTTTTCACTGTATTTTTGATCAAATAAATGCAGCTTTGGTGAGCAGAAGAGACTTCATTCAAAAGCAAAATAAAAAAAGCCAGTTCAGCTTTTAAATGCATTAGAAAACAGAAAAATCTGCAAAAACCTAATTGAGAAAGCAGTCTTTTTCACGACTAGTTAGGTGTCATATCAAAGTATTTCAAAATGCATCCAAAAGCCTTTATGAAAGCATGCGTGTGTGTGTGTGTGTGTGTGTTACACTGATGTCGCCCTCCCTCACAGGAGCCACGGTGTCTCTGTCTTATCACCACGCAACACACACACCAGCACACTGGCCAAACAACAAATTCCACCGCCTCTGTCACTCCGTCCACGTCACACGGCTGTCGCAGCTCCTATTCAAAACTAAAGAGAGAGAGAGAGAGAGAGACAGAAAGAAAAAGGAGAGACAGAAAGAGGTAGAGCTCTGGGCAGACAGGCAGTCTGGCCCTTCACGCTTCCTTTGTGTGAGTGTTTGTGGTAGAATAAGGGCCGTCTGTACCAGGACCGAGGGTACGGAACATCCCTCAAGCGCACAGTTACTCTCTTGGGACTCTGATTCTGATAAGTGTTGCCTACTGCATGCTTGAGTGTGTGTGTGTATGTGTCTGTGTGTGTGACTCTGGATGTCTAGACGAGAATTTTAATTCTCAGTCCTGGGGACGCCCAGGACACAAACACAACCCCACACACACACACACACACACACACACACACACACGGAGAACGTATGAACAGAAATGTACAAGCACGCCAATAAACCACTAGAGAAAACCTAGTAGAAATTAGAGATGCAAGACTATGCAATATTAAAATCACTACATATACACATACATGTGTACATAACACACACAGGCTACAAATATGTATGTGTAAATATACATATGTAGTCATATTTATACATATAGGGCGCTATATATATATATATATATATATAAAAAAATGTATAAAGTCCTGAATAATTAGGCTGGTCTTGGCCTCACACAACCATAATCAGGCATGTTTTTTGGGAATATTTACACACATTCTTGTGTTTAATAACAGATTGAAACATGAACAGACTACACGGTTCTCGAAACACGCTTTTAAATGTCGGATTATTTGTTATGTTGTCTTAAAAACACAGCAATCAAGGCTGAAAGGTCAAAAAAGGCCAAAGCCACCCATCTGAATTTATTATTAAAATTAAAATAAAAAAAATCTAGGTAAACTACTTAACCTCACTAAATCGTTAATAGACAACAAATCTGGTCTGTCTGGTTTACAAAGCAGCTTATTATAAGTTGCGCAGTGTATACCGTCACATAACGGCCAGCCCAACTTGTTGCAAAAGTCTCAAACAAAACTTTTAAATAACATTCAAAGATTCAGTTACAAGAACGTCTTCCTCATAATGGTGTTCACACTGAGAACGATTTGCAATGACCAGACAATATACATCAGCCCATCCATGAAGGTCTGCAGGTGTTTCTCAGAGGTAGCAGGAAGCGGAGCGATTTCTATCAGCCCTCAAACTCATTCGTCTGGCCATTAACATGATGGATGTTGTCTGTGATATCTGAAACACTGAACATGTGATAGAACACGCAATTAAACGGCGGATGAACGGCACATACCGGCCACTTTTTTCCTGATTTAGGGGGATCAGAGGGGATTGTGGGTAAGGATAAGAAGGTAACGAGACATGTGCTGTAGATTTATTCCAGTCTTTTAGCCCGTATATCAGAGACCGATATGTGTGATTTCCTGTTCTTCTGGAGATGTCATTACCCGCATGTGTTATAAAGTGTAAAGGATGGCCCCGGAGGAGTCGTTTGTGATAATGAAGATGAGACCTGACCTGCTCTCAAACATGATTGCTCGCGTGTTCAGTCAGACACCCGCCACTCACTCTCATTCTCGCAGCCTATCAGATAAAGCACAGCTTCAATTACCTACTACATGCAGGTACACAATTATCAGTCGCCAAATGCTAAAGAACAAAGAACTTTAGTGTAAAGTTCGCCAAAGAAATTCAGCTAGAGTTATAAATATACAAAATACACAAATATACATTTGGCATCACCGATACCAATAATGCTACTGATGTCTCTATGAAATGAATTTTTTCTCAATTTTAGCCATTGATTACAGGCATTAATTGAAATTGAAAGCTATAATTTATACTTAAGCTAAACTTATACCATAACTTAGCGTCTAACTCAAACACTGGCCAGTGAAATCGAACAATTTATTAGCCAATGGCTAATGATAGACATTTATTAGTTGCCTAGGCTAGCATGAAAATTGACTCACATTGTAGAGGGTTGCTTCTTAATACTACAAAAGTTTTTTTTTTCAGTCAAGAGCAGTGCGTGTCTTTGGTTCTTTGATTAACATTAGTGACAGATATCAAAGCAGCAGGTTTATTAGGCTTCTGTCACTTTAAGAGCTGGCGCAGATGACACGGATCTGAAGCACATCCTATTTTCTCACATCTCTTTACGTACATTTAAGACTTCATTTTACTAATTTAACTGTGCTTGCTAGGATACTCGACCGAACAGGCATTTTGGAATAATTCTGTGTGCTTTTGTCCATTTAAGCGCTGTCTGAAGCGGCTTTGTGTGCACACGAGTGTGTGTGCATCACACAGACAGGAGATTCACAGACCAGTGTCAGTAGCAACACACTGCCTTCTCTTTTGTGTCGTATCGCGCGTGAATGGTTTAAAAGCATTTTTTTGATTTAGAGTGTGATCATGTTTTGTAACGCTAGCCAAAGGATGACTGGAAAAAAACAGATACTGCGTTAAACGGGTTAAAAAGAATTTACGCATTAAACTGGAAAAAATAATCGCGTGCATTAACGTGTTAATTTTGACAGCACTGAGATATATGTATGTATACATACATATATATCAGGGTTTCCGTTGTCCTGTAATTACCAGACATTGGCCGGTAAAAAAATGAAATGTCCGACAAAATTAAATCTGTTCGGTCAAATTAAAATTGCCTAATAATCCCACCCCCCTAACACAATCTGAATTTGAGAATAAGCCTAAAATGTATAAAGCAAAAATACACCGATATTTGGCTATGTTATAAATATAAAGGAACAGGCTCTACCGTTTGAAAGGTATGAAACAACATCGCATGCTGAATTTCAAATAAAGCGCACGTCTAAAACGGCTGTAATATAGACCTAAACAACGAACGATTGAGTGAGACGTTTTAAATATGGCCAGGCCCAGGCAGACTAGCCTTAAAAGCTTTTTTTCAGAGGCCAGACGATGGTGAATCAGGAACATCTCATTATAGCCTATAGATCAGTGGTTCTAATCCGCGCACTCGTTTTTTTTTCTCTCTCATCAAAACTGATTATGTTCATCAGTGCATAGTTACAGTCTATATCGAGCAATGACACGTTTGTGTGCATTTTATTCTGTGATTTCACCGGAATTTATAGAGAGTCCCCGCAACGGCGATAGATTGAAACGCGCGTCCGAGTGAAGATTGCGCAACTCGCGCAGCGCATCGTCCATGCAACTGATAGCAGCGGACACGAGCGCTCTGCTTGATTTCAAAAACAACAGATTTTATCGCTAGATCTCTTATTTAATAGCAAACTAAATGAATGATCTGCTAGTTAACTGGAGATGTTTTATTTATTTGTATTAGGTACATCCGTGGCTCAATGTTTCAAAAAGTGAATGTGTGTGAAACCATAGTAAAAAACAATTGGCGGCCAATCGGACGTTCATGTTTTTTTCCGTCTATTTGAAAGTTAAGCTAATAATAACATGTTGCATTCTATATGGCCTGATTATGTCATTTTTTAAGTTACATAGACTGCCTCCAGTTTTCCTCAACTTGACTAATTAAGAGGCGATATTTGACCGGCATATCATCAAAATGTCCGTAAAACGAAACCTCTGCCGGTCACAATGACCGGCACCATTTTTTTCTAGCGGAAACTGATATATATATATATTTTTTTTTTCTGGAACTTTATTTTAATTTATTTATTAAATATTTGTATACTTATTCTTTCAATGAATATATATATATATATATATATATATATATATACACACACACATTTGTTTTACTGTAGTTAGTAAGTAAATATACTTAATTATTACAATTGAATTGAAAAATATATATTTAAATAAAAAAATATATACATAGAGTTTTTAACAGGACTAAAAATACTACTACTACTGTTTTTGTTTTTTCAATAAAATACTGCAAAACACATGGTTGTTTAGAAATATTATTTATTTGGATGATTATTAATTTATAAAATGAATAATTTTTACTTGATGTATGCGTGTGCACAGATGGCAGTTGTGTGATACAGTCAGCTGGTGAATTATTAATTCTTAATCCAGTGCATCTTAAAAGAATTAGTTTTCCTCTCTCTAGGAGGAAGTGAAATGTCACGGTTCTATATTTAGATAGAGACAAATATTTTGTTTTGAAAATAAAACAAATATTAGACTGAAGAGGTCAAATGGGTGGAGAGGTGGAAAGGGAACAACAGGGCCGATGATGCCAGAAAGAGAGCTCATGTGTGTTTTTGTGAATGTGTGATTATGTAAATCATCGTTACAAATATCTGTTTGCTTACCTTCAGACGGTCTTTAGGGAGGGCCACAGCACCTTTCTTGATGACCTCTTGAACTCTCTCCACTGATAGGTCACTTCCTGCCTGCTCCAGTCGCTGGCTGAAGAATCCAATCACCTGAGACACAAACATACACACAGTCAATAGTTATGTTTCCAGTCACTGTGGCTCTATTTACGTACATCATAAAAGATGAAACACAAAAAAACACCGTCATGATATCTTGTGTTCTGGTGATGGTGTTTGGGAACGCAATCATGTGAGACGCTTCTGGGAGGGAATTAAACCGAACAATTTAGATGACCAAACCATCATTTGAGATGCTGTGCGATGCGATTGGTCCGTTAGTCTCATTGAGGGATTTTTTCGGTATATATGTTTCCATCGTGGTTTAAGCACACATCTTCTTATCGGATAAAAAAAAAAAGGTCCGCCTCAATTGAGTGCATACGTTTTTATGCACATTTTTTGAATTTATGCACATCTTGGTATTTCCATCCAGCTCTTTTGATGCGATATCCCAAAATGCGTTGATGCAAACGTAGCTAATGCCATGACATCAGTGCATTGCAATGATGAATGAATCAACAGCAATAATCAAACATCTTCATTATTCATCAGAGTGTCAAAAGGACTCCCTGGTAGAAGAGATATTGTATCTCAATGGGACCTTCCTGGTTAAATAAATACAATTAAAAAGCTAAAACCTTGTCTAAACCAGAAAAAGCAAACAGAAACTATTATAATCAGAACTAATTGAAGACCATTGAACGAAAAAAATGTAATATGCAAAATTACTGTACTTATTTTTAGCATGACAACTGGATTTCTAGATTTTAGAAAAAAATGTCACATTTTTATGCAGGTTAAGCAGCACACAGTATATACTGTGCAGTATGCAGTGCACTAGTATTCCATTAATTCAGTTTTGGATGAAAGCTATTTTATTCTGCGTGGTGTGTTTAAGGCTGGAGGGAGTCACGCAGCATTAATGTGCCAGTGTGAGTGTGTGTTTAAAGAGGGAATTTACTTCCTGACTTCTTTAGATTACCCAGAAGCCCCCTGGGCTTCTACTGCACAATAGAAATGCAGTAGGTTTAGTTTAAATCTCTTCATCTATTTGAATGTTTGCACTGAGGATTTTGAACCATGTGCTAGATTATCATCTTTAGAGCATGATGCGGACAGCCACATGAACAACATATCTAAACAAAAGCAAAAGCGAAGGCTTTGTTCCAAAATCTAGTGAGGTGCCAATCTTAGGCAACATATTTAGGCATATAAGCACAGTACTTTTGCAGTACAGTGGTGCAATGATGGCAACATATACCATAGTAGGTCTTTTTTAGTATTTTGTTGTTAAAAGTTACCTCGTTTTGACCTGTGTATACACTAGATTGCTCACTATGGTTTGGAACAGAGCTGGAACACACAGTCAGTGTCTCACCGTGTCAAGGTTCTGCATTATATCCTGGAAAGAGGGATGCGAGCGAAACTGTTCGAACAGTTCTCGCTTATAGAGCAGCGCGTACAGCAGGTTCGGGTTGTGATGGAGGGAATTACTCAAACAGGAGTTTATAATCTCCAACATCATTCTGATCACCTCCTCGATGACATTCAGATCCTGAGCCTGAGGGGGGGAAAAAAGAAAAAATGCAGCAAGTAATGACAGAAAAAAATAAAAAAGTTTATTCTGCATTTTCTAAGCCAAATGATGAATGATTTCTGAAGGATCATGTGACACTGAAGACTGGAGTAATGATGTTGAAAATTCAGCTTTGATCACAGGAATAAATTACATTTTAAAATATATTCACATATTTTAAATTGTAATAATATTTCACAATAATACTGTTTTTACTGTATTTTTGTTCAAATAAATGCAGCCTTGGTGAGCAGAAGAGACTTTTCAAAACCTTTAATAAATCTCGTCAACCATAAACTTTTGAACGGCTTGATCAGTAACAGTGATCCAAACAACACTAATTGTCTCCTAACCTTGTTCCTTGCATCCCTGGGTCAAACGCATGGACTAACATGCTGTCTATGAAGTTGCCAACAGTGCAGAGAACACCACACTGTGTGTATGGGTTAAATGGGTTAACATTTCCCTGTGCTCTGCTGCAGTCTGGGGCCTGGGCCGTCACACTTTTTCTGGGTCACACACACACACACACAGACACACACACTTAAAGCGGGGGCAACAGAAATGCATCTTTTCTCCCTTTCTGCAGACGCATCATACATATTTCATGCATCAAATTGAAGCATGTTTGAACCCAAGGTTGTATGGATGTAAGAGTGTGTGACATTTACATCAGCAGTTTGTTCAATGCAAATCCAGAAATCCCCACAAGCATATAGATACTGGCCCAATGGCCTTAACCCGAGGTTAAAATTGATGTTTAGACAGGTATAATTGCATTTCAAAACTATAAAGCAAAAGCATTATATCTTGAATAAATAACTATAAGAGTTATAGTGCTAAGGGACTGCTTCAAAGAGTGCAATTCATTATAAAATGCACAACATAACATGCCAATATACAATTTAAACATTTGAGCATGAGCTAGCATTATAATGTATTATAACTGTAGTCGCTGTTGTTTATGAGAATATCTTCACATACATTGCTAAAAGATTCTTCTCTTTAGTAACATAAATGCATTTGACATTCAAGTTCGTAAAAAAAAAAAAAGTAAAAAAAAAAAAAGTCATGTCTCTGAAGAGCGTTTAGTTTATGACCTTTGACCTTCACATTTCCTTTTCTCCCACTGTCCTTCCCTATACAGAGTCTTTGCCTGCAGCATCTCGGCATCCTCTTTATGCTATTCATCTATTGCTTATTCTCAAGACTGATGTCAGTTTCCGAGCCACAAATCTCTCTGGACAAAAGCAAGTCAATGGAACAGAATGTGCAATACGGTTTCCATAGGAACACACACACACACACACACACACACACACACACACACACACACACACACACACACACACACACACACACACACACACACACACACACACACACACACACGTAGTGTTTCCATGTTTTATGGGGACTTTCCATAGACATAATGATTTTTATACTGTACAAACTATATTCTATTCCCTTACACTAACCCTACCCCTAAACCTACCCATCACAGAAAACTTTCTGCATTTTTACATTTTCAAAAAACATCACTTAGTATGATTTATAAGCTGTTTTCCTCATGGGGACCAAAAAATGTCCCCACACGAACAAGGATTTCAGATATTGCCATCCTTATGGGGACATTTTGTCCCCATAATGTAGGGTTTACCAGGCCACGCACACACACCCACACACACACACACACACACACACACTCTTTGTGTGGAAGCTAACAGAAGTGATTTTAGGAGATGACAGCTCGAGAAAGCTCAGAGTGTGTGTAGTGAAACACAAAAGCCCGGGAATGTACAAAAACACAGTTACATAGTACGGAAGTACGACAAACAACCGCAGCATCGTTTAAACCGCCGTTCAGAATTCATCGTTCATAATTCAACTACTGGAAGAGAGAGAGAGAGAGAGAGAGAGAGAGAGAGAGAGAGAGAGAGAGAGAGAGAGAGAGAGAGAGAGAGAGAGAGAGAGAGAGAGAGAGAGAGAGAGAGAGAGAGAGAGAGAGAGAGAGAGAGAGAGAGAGAGAGAGAGAGAGAGAGGATAGAATGAATGAAAGACAGAAAGAAAGAAAGGAAAAGAGAAATAGAAAGAAAAAAAACAAAAATAATAATAAAATAAGATAAAAACATATCTTGGATGGCATTGGGGTGAGTAAATTATTAGGAAATTTTCATTTTGAGGTGAACTAATCCTTTAATGCTTTCATTATGTCTTATATACCTTTCTATTCTAGCTTCTACTATTTTGGACAATGTTTGAATTTTTGTGTTCATAGCACTTCTCGTGATATTGCCTCCTGAAGATGAATCGCATGCTGTATTGCTAATTTGTAAGTCACTTTGGATAAAATCATTTGCTAAATGAATAAATGTAAAGTGGTAGTTCACAAAAAATAAGGAAAAATCTGTAACAATTAATTATTCACCCTCATGACGTTCCAAACGTTTAAGACTGGTTAATCTTCTAAACACAAATTAACATATTTTTAATCAAACCTGAGAGGTTTCTGTTCCTCCACTGAAAATCCATGCAACTAAAAAGATCATTAAGGCATTGCAAAACGAATCTATATGAATTAAGCTGTTTAATATAGTCTTAATAGTTTAGACTTAATACTTTATAGTTAATAAAGTCTTGTGAAGCGATATGATCGCTTAATATGATGAACAGATTTAATTTTATTCACATATAGCTTGTGCTTCTGTATATCTATGTGTGTTGATCAATGTTTAGATGCAAATCAAATCTTAATAAAATCTGTTCATCACATAAAGCGATCGTATCTCTTCACAAGACTTGGATTAAACAGCTTGATTCATATGGATTTTTTTTTTATGACGCTATAATGATCTTTTTGGATCTTCAAAGTTTTGGTTACATGGACTTTCAATGGAGGGACAGAAATCTCACGGGATTAATTAAAAATATCATAATTTGTATTAAGGGATTGGAATGACATGAGGTGAATAAATGATGACGGATTTTAATCTTTTCATTTTTGGGTAATAATCATTTTTGGCTAATCCATTCAGGTTTATTTCTACAGTGCGGCTGTTGAGTTTGCAGCAGTCGTGCTGATGACATAAGCCCAGCCGAATCCCTCCACTCTGGGTCGCGTTCCTCACACCTTCCCCTTCCCACCAGACAGAGGAAATTCCTGCCCTCCGTTCCCATGACGACCCCCTACATGTCGGAAAAGATCTGCGGACGCAGCAGTCAGGAATATTAACGGGGTGGGAGACTGTCGCCGCTCTTATTAACCAATTTTAAGTAGATACTTATGAAACAAACGCGCAGGACGGGATCAGACCAAACCTGGAAATTCTCGTCTAGACCTGCGGTTCTCAACAAACCGGTCAAAGGTCCGTTCAAACTGGTAAACAATACTGGTCCGGTACTTGATGTTCGAAGTGAAATGTGGGCCGTGAAGCAAAAGCAGTTGAGAAGGACATCTGGGAAACCAGATCAAACTACAACCTAGAAAGAAGCTGGAGGTGTCTAGACAGAAACCGGGAGTGATAATTAGACAAGAAGAACGTAGGAGTGAATTAGGGATGAGAGCGATATGCTCTACAGTACAGACTAATGAGATCACACACACACACACACACACACACACACACACACACACACACACACACACACACACACACACACACACACACACACACACACACACACACACACACACACACACACAGAGAGAGAGAGAAGAGAAAAAAAAATCAGGTCAGATGTTAATGTGTGAACAACCCTATGAGTGTATGGAACAAATCCTACAGACACAATCAAAGCACTTCTGAAGATAATTCAAGTATCTTCTAATCATACACACAGATATTATGCTGTGTGCTATTAGTATTTTTCATTAATTAATATCGGTCTGATTATTTATAACCATAAAATTCATCAGATGAGTCACTGTGAGTGGAATGTACATATAAACACTATTGTTTGGGGGCAGATTTTTGTAAAGAAATTAATACTTTATTCAGCAAGGTGGCATTAAATCGATGAAATGTGACATTTCTAATAATTTATATAATTAATATTCAACCAAGAATCCTGACCAATATTGATAATAATCAGAAATGTTTCTTAAGCAGCAATTCATAATATTAGAATGATTTCTGAAGGATCATGTGACACTGAAGACTGGAGTAATGATACTGAAAATTCAGCTTTGATCACAGGAATAAATTACATTTTAAACTGTATTTTTGTACTGTATTTTTGATCAGCCTTGGTGAGCAGAAGAAACTTAAAAATGTGGCTGTATGAAAAATCTGAACAGCGTGGGTTATGCACCAAAGATTAACACTTACGGTAAAGGGTTTTATTGCATCACTAACCATCAATCCATAAGCCAATATGACTCATGAATCTAGAGAGAGACAAAGAAAGATGCTACTAAAAATCAAATTGTGTGTATGGGCATTGAGAAAAAGATAGAAAGGAACAGGAAGTGCACATGCATCCAGTGCCAGACAGTCATTAGTCATCTGTCTGTGTGCATACGTGCATGATCGAGCGAGCGAGCGCGCGTGTGTGTGTGTGTGTGTGTGTGGTCTAATGATCAGCTAATGACTGTGATGTCAATACCATCTAAGCCAGTAAGAGGCAAACTCCTGTCTCCATGGTTACCTTATGCTCTCAAACAGAGGTCAGGGGTCAAAGGTCAGACAGTGATCCCAAAAGGTAGATGGTCGTCGCCATGGCAACAGTCAGGTAAATGACGGAAGTGAGACGGGACAATTGGAGATTCATCTTTAAGGTAAATCAGTGAATCTTTTTTACTGCTTCCCTGAGATTTGAACACCGGTTTGACACATTATGATCAGAAATTATTGGTAACAATAATTGCTGGCCTAATTATTGGCTTTTGGAGGACGTTGAGGAAAACGAGTTCAGCGTTTCCCGTCAGTAAACGCTCCAGCTGCTGCTGCGACAATCAAAAGAGCCTTGAAACAGCAGAGATGAGAGGATTGAGAATGGAAACAGATGGAGAAGAAAACAAGGGAGGAAAAGAAGGGCAGAGGAAGAGACAGGTAGAAAGTATGTGTGTCTTTAGGGAGATGGTAAATAGGTCACTTTCTGACCTGTATTAAGACACTGAGACATCCCATAATCGTGGCACTGCAGTCTGTATCTCTCTATCTCTCTCTCTTCGTACAGATAAGGGTTATTATAGTTAACTAAAACTTAAAGGGTTAGTTCACCCAAAAATGAAAATTGGCACATGATTTACTCACCCTCAAGCCAAAATGTCTATATGCCATTCTTATAGTTATATTAAAAAAATGTCCTCGCTCTTCCAAGCTTTATAATGAAGGTGAATGTCCGTTTCTGTTTGGAAGTCCATCAAAGTGCATCTATTCATCATACAAGTGCTTCAAGATCAAGTGTTACTCTTTCGCCGTAAAGTGATGCGTGGGTCGGGAGCTAGTTATTTTAGTCAAAAAAGTTTTAAATATGGATATTTTTCTTACACGAACACATCGCTTCACTTCAGAAGCTGAGGGTGAGTAAATCATGGGCTAATTTTAATTTTTAGGTGAACTATCCCTTTAAACCATAAAATAATTTTCTGTTACTTAAAATAAAATAAGAATTAACTGAAATAATGAACTTTGCTAATTTTTCATTTCCATACGCATATCGGCTGCTTGGCGTCTTTGAAACCAGCTCATGCCGTCAGATTTTAGATAGCTGGCGAGATCCATTTCATAAGATGTTCTGCATGTACAGACACACAGTCTTAACATCATAAACTGCATCTGTTCCCATAGATTGAAGGAAATCCCATGGCGATAACAGTGACAGCAGACAAAAACAGTGTGTGTGTGCGTGTGTGAATGTTGTTTGTCTTATAAGATATGACAGAGGAAAGGCTTGCAAAATCAAATGAAGTCTAAACTCGTGCTTGATAACTGCCGTTTTGGACATCCTTCCCAGAAGACTCCTCTGAGAAACACAGAAATACACAGAGCCGGATCCCAATCATGCGCTTATACTGAAGAAAGGGTGGTTCTGGGAAAACTGGCTCTGCATTGGCTCTTAAACACGCTGGTGAGACAACATCCTCACAAAGTCCGGTCTTCAAAACAACAACATCAACAAAATAGACAACACAAATCTTAATGGCTTCTGTAGTAATGACACTTGAAAACAAACACCCAATGCAATGTGCACTAGGGGATGAATACTCTTATTGTATAATCCTAATCATTCTGTACAGCTATTTAATTACATTTTATGAGTACATCTGTCCATCTCAAATAAAACAATTAATAAATAAATTGATTAATAAAAAATATATAATATTTTAATATTTTTTATTCATATATTATAATTAATAATAATAATTGATTACTAATTAAAATAACTACTTTTTTACTCAAATACCTTTTGAATGTTTCTTTAGACCTTATAATAGCATTTTTATTAACAATAATAATAATAATAAATAGATGGGAATAAATAATAATTATTATTTGTATTACTGTATGTATTTGTGTTATTTGTATGCATTACTATTATTATTTAAATAATATTAATGACAATTTTATATATTTTTTACAATTAAAAATAATTAATTGGTATTATTTTCCTCATTTCAATAACTTCTAAATGATTCTCCAGATGTAGATTATTATTATATTTCCGATTATATTAATACAAATAAAATAAATAACAATAAATAATAATAATAATGAGAATAAAACATTGTTTTTTAAATTGATCAGATTTTTCCGTATATTTATTTATTTATAATGATTACGATGCATTTTATTTGTAAATTTTTATAACTTCTGAACGATTCACCAGAGATTGTGGTGGCATAAAAATCCTAAATCAAATTACTTTGGGTGTTAAAATATGCTCTCAGAAACTAGGAGTACGTCTCATAAATGAAGTTTGTTTTTTCGTGGGCAGGTTATGTAGGAACATAGCAAGAAATGTCATCCTTCAGTTGAACTGTGGAAACTGATGGAAAAGGGAGTGTGAGTGAAGATATTCAGATAGAGAGAGAGAGAGAAACAGATGGACACATGAAGAGGAATAGATGTGAATGGAAGGAGAACGAGGCACAAAGCAGGGGTGCGGGGCTTAATCAGGACAGCAGACAGCAGTCTGACCCACCCAGACACACAGCAGACATCTGCAAGGCTCCGGCCTCAGGCTGTTTGTGGAACAAACACACACACACACACTGAAGACTCCCATCATCTCACACACACTCCATTTACATCCCCATTGTCCCAGACACCCACCCCCTCTCTAGGGGGAGCAGAGCAGGTTGGCTGCTGCCCTCTAGGGTCGAATCCACTGACCTAAATGACCTCCTGAAATAGCCCCTCCCCCTTTCCTCCCAAGCCCTGCCCTCCCTTTATGTCTACTACGTGTCATTATGTCTAGCCAGAAGGACTGTCTGCTGTCCACACACGTGTACACACACACACACACACACACACACACACAAGTCATTTAGGACTATCAAATCACAAGTTGAGGCCAAAGCAAATGTGTATCGTGGGGCTGGATGCTTATTTTTTTCCAGGGAGCACATGTGCTACTAATTTGAACATTTTAGGAGCGCATAAAGAAGTTTAGGTGCGCAATGAAAATGTATCAAATAATTTGTTTTTTTCTAAATAAAAAGGTATATGAGGAGACATTTAAAAGGAACATGATTTTCTTTATTTTAATGGAAAAATCATACTAGATTTTTTAATATTTCTGCTTCATACTGCATTTATTTAATAATCACAGAATTACTTATAGTAACACTGAATTAAATTCCAGATACAATGTGCTGTGTAAGCGAAATACCAATAAAAAACAGAAAACAATATGTTTCGCATAATGCGGGACTTTTAATTATAAACAAGCGGAAATGCAACGAGACTCTTATTTTGAAATGTCTTCACTACTTCCATCTGCTCATTTAGACGATGAGGGTGATCAAATATGCACTCTTAAAAAAACACCATAAAATAAATATTTTCATAATTCATCAACCATAAATTATAAGCATTTATGAAATACATAACTTGGGCAATGTCACCTCTGATAACAGATCACTCTAAATTGTAATGTAGACGTGCATTTTCTGTAAAGCTGCTTTGAAATGATATGTATTGTGAAAAGCGATATAGACATAAATGTGAATTTAACTTAATTGAATAAGCAATTGCTTGGCATAATGTGCCTGTAGCAGCAACAGCAATGAATTTACTTTGAAACCACCACTCATATTAATATTATTAAATCATAGCCTTTTGAAGATTAATAATCACATATCACGATATCACGCCATATTACCATTCCGGCCCCAAATTGAAGACCTTTTAAAAAGATAATCAAGACTTTTGTTATACTATTTAAGACTTCAGACCTTAAAAGTTAAAAGAAAATTTAATTTAAGACTTAACCTACTTTTTATTCACACATGTACTCCTTAATACATTTTACAGTTCGCACACATCTATTTTTAGTCACAAATGCATGAAATGCTCGAGCCCTTATGGGTAAATATGAACCAGTGAATTGAGGGATTGACTCACATAGTCGGGCAGGACGGATCTGTCGTCTACTCCCAGAGGCCCGTGCAAGGACTGGGTCGCCTGCTCCAAAACTTTATTGTGCTTCTTAGACAGCAGAGCAAACAAACTGAGAGAGAGAGAGAGAGAGAGAGAGAGAGAGAGAGAGAGAGAGAGTTAGAACCACAAAGTCTTGCTTGAAATCATTACACAAGATTGTATTTGTCTCGCCTGTCACTATCAGCAGAAAATCAAAACAGCACGTCACGATGATGAACGACAGTGCATCGTAAACCTGCTGCGTTTGTTTTGCCTACCAGATTTTCAGATCGTAATCTCCTCATATGCCTACGAGAAGAAGAGTCACAGCTGAGAAATTGTATCTTAATCGATGCTACCCATGCAAAGATAGGCAACTTAAATATGCTGACTTCTGCGATACCTTGCTTTGGAAAACATTCAAAGGCAGCACGACATCTATTCTTCCTGGAGGCAATCCCACAATGCATTGTGCTGAGCTCAGAGAAAGATGGCAGACAAAGCAAGAGAAATGTTGATTAGAAATATACTTGCATTTCATTCAATACTGAAAATGATCTATAAAAAGGTGTAAGATTATTTTACCCAATACTTCTGTGCATTATGTATTTTAAGTAAGCCTGAATCAGCCTGAAGGGGTTTTATTGAATCAGCCTGAAGGAGTTGTATTTGCTATAACAACCGCCTCGCTCTACTGCCAAATGAATTAATAATTTAACACAAAATATTGATTTTGATCAGAGTTTGATTTAAAAACTTGTATTGCTCCAGAGTGAACAGAACTGTGTCCATGGCAACGCTCTTTTTTTCATGGCAACGGTGTGTTATACTTAGCAGCGGTCTGTTATCAAGAAATAACAGACCGCATTCTACATTAGAATTCAACCAAGTCATGTAATAATGCTAATTAGGGTTTTGCTGTAAGCTTAACATTCTAACATTAAATTCTATTGGAAAAATGTTGGTATTCATTAATATTTTTAATTAGATTTTATTTTTATTTTTGTTGCAATATTATAATTTAATATATAATCCAATATAATTATTCATTTATTTTTATTTCAGTTTTTGTTCAATTTTAGTTTTTGTTAATTTCCAGTTAGTAGTTTTAGCGCTTCAACTTCAACTTATTTTGGTTAGTTGCCAAGGGAACATTTCTAACTTTTATTTAGTTTAGGTTTTTCATCTTTCAGCTTTATTTCAAGGAAGAAAAATGCTTTAAATTG
Organism: Siphateles boraxobius; assembly: GCF_051911475.1. Taxonomy (NCBI): domain Eukaryota; kingdom Metazoa; phylum Chordata; class Actinopteri; order Cypriniformes; family Leuciscidae; genus Siphateles; species Siphateles boraxobius. The sequence goes on along the minus strand of NW_027508711.1, from coordinate 6,291,597 downwards.
AAGCAAGTCGAGTTGCTGCCTGCGTCGGTCACTTATTAGGTTCCATGACAGCTATAAAAGTTATATAGGCAGCTCAGCAGGCTTTGGGACTGTGCCCTGGTTTCAGAGCTCTTTTAATGAAGCTTAAGTTTGTACAGTATGTAATTTGGGTCAGAGTTTTCTCTCAGGTCTGGGCATGAGGGCTGGATCAGAAAAACCTCCAGACTTGAGTTTCTCGAAGAAGTTTTTCAAATCCAGCTCGACAGAAAAATGGGTCACATTTTAGACTCAGGGAGACAAAAGCCTACAGGACAGCATGATCTCCTGAAGCACTTCTGCCTCGTTTTGAGAGTTAAAAATACAGAAACCAGGCTGAAAGTTTCCAAAAACTTGAATCGGTATGATTTTTTTTTTCTTAACAAAAGCCTCAGTCACAACCTTTGCTGTGTAACTGTGATTAAAATACAGTTAGAATGTAACCAGTGTTGTTGTTAACTAAAACTATTAAACTATGTTTAATGTTAATTTAAATAACTTGTATATAATATATACACAGTATATTAAATGAAAGCTTAAAACAAAAAACTTGAAGTACTAAAATGAGTAAAACTAAAATAAAAATAAATTAAAGTTAAATAGAAATATGAAAACTAAAAATGACAAAAGCACATAAAATCCTACAACTTAAAATTAAAACTGAAAAATATAAAAATAAAAGCTAATTCAAAATATTAATAAATATTATTAGAACTATTTGCATTGATCATTTCTAGCGTTGAAGGAAATATGCGCATCACTTCTCTTTCCCACTGAGCACTGCATTCTGGGATTGTCAGATGCTGTCTAGGTCATCATGTTGTAAATCAAAAATCATTCTCACAGGCTTACATATACCCAAATTAACACCTTTCCGACCTGGATGGCACCTAGTAAGCGTGTGTGATAATAGCCAGCCTGAGATTAGCCAATTAGAGTCCTTGTATGTTAAAGGAAGAATTAAACATAAATCATGGGTAATGATGAGTTCCCTCACTAAGGTGACCTTCAAATCCTCGTCTACTGGAACGTGTAAGTATATGTGGATGAAAGACAATCGAAGTGCTGTGCATGTGGGGTTATGGAGAGCAGCAGGCATGATGGGAAGGATTAATGCGTCTCATATAGATGACCTCATCAATCACTAAAGGACGGCACATGCCTTGAGCTCTAACCATAAGACGCAGTCATACAACACCCACACACACTTACTTCTCTTCACTCTTACAACCCTTGAATATGTTTGGAATTGCACTTACTAGAATTGCAGTATGAAAACTATGGAAATGTTATGCAAAATGAATAAACTATAATTATTGGACTGCTAAGTAATGAATATTTTCAGAACACTGCCAAACTGCACACTGTTTGTACGGTGTAAAATAGACTAAAAACTAAACATAACTTTTCATTTTAAATGCATAAAAAATAGTATGTAAAACAGAAAGTATCAACAGTAAACACTCAGTAGTAGTTTCATTTAGTAAGTGTTTTCCAGTTCAGATAAACATATTGCTGATAACAGATCACTCTAATTTGTAATATGGACTTATGCACTTTCTGTAAAGCTGCTTTGAAATGATGTGTATTGTGAAAAGAGCTATACAAATAAACATGAATTGAATTAAATGTTTAGTTGATTGGTATATATTATTTCATTTATTTTTTAACACAAAATCTGAATAAAAATACTACAAATAACATTTAATTTAAAATACATTAAAAGGTAAAGTAAGTGTTGCACAATCATGAAGCAAGTATCATGAATAAACACTTCAAAACAGTAGAAATTCAATTTACTGAGTGGTGTGCACCTCTTGAAAATTTGTTTTTTGGTCATATTATGTATAATAACATATATACAGTATATATTAGTGCGGTCAATTGATAAAAAATAATCTTTTTACTTAGCACTATGAATGACTGATACCAGTATACTGATGTCTCAGATAAATGGATTTTTTTGTTTCAATTATAGCCATTCAACATTACAGAATATAGAAAGCAATCATTTTTAACATTTAATAGGCTTTGAAATATATATAAACTTATCATTTAAGGGAGCTTAAAACTATCTTCACAGAAACCTATTGTAATAAATGCCACATTTAGCTCTGCCTTCAATATGTCAGGGCTTTTTCTATTGGCCCAGTCGGACGGTTCAGATTTTTCCACAGAAAAGCAGACGCGCACCAGTACAGTTTTGAGTTCTTTAATTGTGTCTTATCATGCTTGAATGGTTTAATACCACTTGTACGAACAATAACGTGATCATATACTGTAGCGCAGCCAAAAAAAAAATGGATGCAGCGTTGTGTTCAATATTTTCAATGCGTTAAAATTAAGAAAAAATGAATCGCAAAATTAACAGATTAATCTTGACAGCCCTATACATATTGTACAGTATGTAGTTAGCTAATATTCTGTTGTTTTTTTACACAGCCCTTCTCTCTTTTTACCTATTTTCTTACCTGCGCATGTGAGCGTGTGTGGTGCATCTATATGCTGCATAAATCTGACTAATAACTTCAGTCATGGATTATTATTCTGACAGCTAAAAACATCTTGCGTCATGGAGAAAACAACAACATGTCATTATAGATGTGTCAAACTAGAGTCAGATCAACTCATCTGACACCATCTGCTGTGAAACCATATCCTTACACAAGAAAATCTTGGTGCTGTTTGCCGGTACAAATCAGTGTTATTTTATTAATATACTTTAACTTCTTAATATACTATTTTATTAATATATTTACTGTAATATACTATGAACAGTTTATCTTAATATTTTGAAGTAGATTCTATTTTTATATTTTACGTTTTCATTTACTTCAACTTTACAGTTAGCAATTTTGCTGTCTGTTTTAGTCATTTTAATTAGTTTATTTAGATTGAATTGTTATTTAACTTGATGAATAAATAAATATTATAAATTCTGCCTTGGCAACTAGCTGAAATAAAATAACTTTAATATTTTATTCCAGTTAATGTTTATTTTATTTCAAGAATCGACTTTTTGTTTTAGTTAATGGTGATAACCCTGGAACAAAACTCACCACCATGATGCTAGGCTGTTGCCAGTGGTTGCTAGGGCATTCTGGGATATACTGACCTAAAAGAGTTCTCCCATCCGTTTTATGATCCAGCAGGATAAATCATGCATCTGACCATTTAGTAAAGTAACAGCACACTTCTTGCTCAATAACACATGGTTTGAGGAATCAAGACTGCAGGTCGACACAAACTGAAATTGAATATAGTATATGCAACAGTGCTTGACTTAGCAAACACCACGCAAACAGGAAAACAAATCGGAACATAAATATTATCATCCCGCCTGGTCTTATTATCAACTTTTTCCTCTAAAGTAAACAACAGCAGCCCACAAGCAAAAACGGGAAAAAGTCCATGCCAACGAGAACTCAAACATCCGTTAATAATTATTTTGTAATGTTGCTGGCATGCACACCGCTCAGGATTCGTATTTATTTCAGGGATCAAATCCATGCAGTAGCAGCAGGAAGGGCAGACTCCAGAGTTGAGAGTGTTTATATGAAACACCAAGTCACTGTGACCTACTGAGAGAGTCAGAGCACATTAAATGCCCGCTGGCACACACACAGAACTATCTGTCCGTCTGGTCTGGGTTTTGATCTGTCTGATACACACACACACTGTCTGGAACTTTCAGTCTAGCTAAATCTGTGCGTCTGTTATGGTCTGCCTGATCACAGACAACGGAAGTGCTTCGTTTGGTGTGTGTATTTTCGGGTCTCTCTTCTGTGTCTGGAGCAGGTGGCGTTCTCACTGTGCTAATGGGACACGAAGCAGCAGGGCTGCACTTTGTCGACTCTTAAAGCCACTCTTGAGCTAAAAATACCCCGTCTGTCTCTTCAAACAAGGGTACTTCAGTGCACCTGGGCTTTTAACACACACACACACACACACACACACACACACACACACACACACACACACACACACACACACACACACACACACACACACACACACACACACACACACACACACACACACACACACACACACACACACACACACACACACACACACACACACACACACACTTCAGCTGCTAATATATGCAAGTGTGTGTTTCTTGTGCAGCTGTTGACAGATTAGCAGGTCTATCAGATAAGGTGTGTGTGATTGACAGTGTTGGGAGGAACTCGTGCTGTTCTCTTGTTCTACACACAGAACACCCGTGGAAAGAGCTAAAGAAACTTCAGGTTCACTCCTTAACATGACAACAATCTCACAAAACTTGTCAAGAACATCCAGGGACAAACTGTACCCCGAAAGCAAAGGAAATCATATTTTGTATTTATATATGTTGCTTATTAAGCCTATTTTAGATGAAAATTAGGCACATCTCGTAAACGCAATTCTTATTACCATAAATGTAAGAAAAATCCCCAAAAATCGAAATTAAAACTTACTTACTTAAAAATATTAGTGTAATAAAAAAAACTGCATTGCAATACTGCAAATATATAGAGAATCACCATTGAGAATAAAGATAATTATTCAGAAAAAAACTATGGAGTAATCAACTAATCAAAATTTGAGAGAAAAATGTGTTTGTCATGAATAGAAAAAAAAAAAATCTTAATGCTACTAAAATTAACATTTTAATTTCAGGGTGATTGAGCCTTTAATATTTAAATCCACTAAAACAGAAATGGTAGCTCTATTCAAAAAGAGTGGAGAGAGGATTTACTTTGTTTGGGTGAACTGCTCGTTTAAGGAGAATGCTTTATTTGAACAAAGTGAGAATGTGAAAGAGAAGAAAGAAAACAGATTTGGGGAAAACACAACCCTGAAGGTTCTACTTAAAACTAACAGACCCGTCAAACACTTTTAAAGTGCTTCATTTGACAGGTTTAAGATCAAAACAATCAATGCCGTTTTCAAAATTCCAATCAGAGTCCATCTTCATTACAATTAGTGACTGATCTCCACCGGTCCACTGAGATCCCTTCAAACGTCACAGAATAAATCCTACATGAGTCTACATGATCTGATGTCTTCCCCTGAACATGCTAACAGGACTCATGGGGTTAACATGGAGAGTTTCTGCATCAGTCAATAACGGCCTCTTTATCGAAAAACACTTCCTCAAACCTGAGCTTATTGGCGGTACAGACTGAGGGGAACAAATTACACCTTTGAACCAATTTTTTGTTGTTGTTGCTAATTTAAATAAAGTATGTATAATTAATGTTTTTTTTCTATTCGTGCATACTGAATATAAAAAATATATTTATAATTGTTTTATTAATGCAAGGCAACAAAAAAAAAGTGAATTAACATGAATGACTTTTCAACACTACTTTTTGCTTAGCTTAAAAATTAAATCGCTTTTTATTGGATCAATGAAGCATGACATCACACTCCTTATACTTTATGGAGAATGTGTCCTGGTTAGAACAAATACCGCTACTAGAATTATAAATCAACACGTAATCTATTCAACAAACGCTAAGTTTGCAATTTTCAACAAAAAAATATAACAGTTTGAGACCAAAAATATCATATAATTAAAATATAATATAATATAAAAAATGAAAAATGAATATAATTAAATTAATTATAGTAATTAAATATAATTAAATATACTTCAACATAATTAAACTACTAATTTTTTTTTCAAAGTCTTGATTGAGCTAATTTTTTAAAAAAGTCAGTGAATAACAACTTTTTGGCATCTTGAGCAAATTCTAAACTTTCGATTCTGTGTGTGAGTGTGTGTGTGTGTGTGTGTGTGTGTGTGTGTGTGTGTGTTTCTCATCTCATCCTGTGGTTTTGGTATTTTATGGGCAATGGTCATTCCAGCATCAACATCCCATGACACACAATGAACAAGAAATACAACCACACACACACACTCTGATCTGTGTGGTCCGCATCCAACTCATCTAATGCAGAGCTGGCCTCATAACTCTAAATACTTCCTGTCCGCACAGGAAGCAGAATCCTCCAGGCAGCCTGGAGCTATTAAAGTCTGTCAATACCAAACTTTTACAGACACAGAGGCATCAAAGAGAAACACACAGTGTTCTTACTCATTTGTGAAGCAGCTGGGTGCTATCTACACCCACCACAGGAAACGCATAAACATTAGACGGAAAAACAATATCCTTAAAACCGCTCTCAATGGAAAAGAGACGGCAGACTTGCCGTAATATCGGCAACTTGTTAGTTTTAGGACAAAACAGGGATTCATACCATGAAGATGGCCTTTCAGTGAGCAAAGAAGAACTCCTACAATAAAATATGATTCATTGATTTGGTTGTGAAAAAAAAATAAATAAATAAAAACTGACAGGGCTGGTTTAAAATAAGTCCATCATAAATCCATAATGAACCGGTCACTTTAATGCAAGATGGTAACAAGAAGTGCTCAAAAACAAAAATTCAACTAATCAATACATAATAACAGATACAAAAAAGATTGATGTCTTTTCAAATTAAAGATCACATTTCTTTCTTTTTGGGCTGAATGGGCTGAACATTTAATACAGGCATTCAAAATAATTTAATACAAAATAAATCATAACACATACTGCATTTTGTCTTTTCAAATATGATTTGTTTGCTAAAGTGAAAATGTTCAACTATTTTTGACATTCTTAAAAATAAAAAGGGCTTTTTGCAGTGATGCCATAGAATAACTATTTTTATTTCTCATGTAAAGAATCTTTCAGTGAACAGTTATTAAACGAACCATTGTTTCTTAGTTTTAAGAACATTTTCAAAATCTAAAAGAACTTTTGTAATATAAAAAACGGATCTTTCATGGATCTTACATTTTTTGTTCTTCTTATGAAGAAAATAAGGCATTATAACTGATGGCCTAATTCAAAGCAATTTAAAATATTATATCCATTTTGGATATAAGAACATAAAACGTGCATTATGTTTTGCGAACATTATAGGGTTATTTTAGTAACTAAAACTATAATAAACACTTGTTTATTGATATACAGCTGAAACTAAATAAAGTCTAAATATTACACCTATAACTTTAAGCTGAAACCCTAAAACACCAGAAATAACTTAACTAAAACGGAAACACAAATAAATACATAAAATTAGTAATATTTAAAATAATACACATAAAATTGCTAAATGAAACTAACATTAAAACAAAAACAAACTGAAAATATAAAAAGCTAATTCAAAATTTTAATAAAAACTATAACAGTAGGCTACATAAATAATACACTGTTGTGAATTAACAACAACCCCGACCACTAAACATCCCACTAACGTGATCATCAGCGTCTGGTTTGCTTTAAAAGTGTATAAGGTCATAGGAAATCATGCCTGATGACTGACATTAGCACATGTACCCGAACTGCAACTCCACCCTTAAATAAAATCCGAGAAAATAGCATAATTATTCAATATAGCCACCATAAACACTGACCTTTGCTTACTTGCACATAACCAAAAACTGTCGCTTGGCACGCACAGCTATGCTAACTTATGAGCTAACCGCTAACACCGTCAGCTTTAAAAGGAAGTTCTGCGCCGCCACTATAATGTACAATTAGCGTTCTTGGCCTTGCGCTCCCCCGTCATTAGCAGAGTTGCTACGGGCATTTAAGTAAACGGTACGTGTTGCTACCGCGGGTGAGCATTATCTCCACCCGCCAGGAACGACTATGCCAACAACACACGAGCGCTGCCTGCCAATTCCTCTGCCCTCCGCCAAGAGAGAAAGGAAATAAAACAGCACACTGAAGGAGAAGGAACAAATAAAATTAAATGCAGACATTGCTGGAGAAAAAAAATGGCTGACATTTCAGAAGAACGTGCCATAATGCCGTTTTAGTGCTACATTTTTTCTTTTGGCAGGATCATGCTCTTCCTAATGAGGTAAAATGAAGAAAGAGAGAAAGAGAGAGAGAGAGAGAGAGAGAGAGAGAGAGAGAGAGAGAGAGAGAGAGAGAGAGAGAGAGAGAGAGAGAGAGAGAGAGAGAGAGAGAGAGAGAGAGAGAGAGAGAGAGACAGAGAGAGAGAGAGAGAGAGAGAGACAGAGAGAGAGAGAGAGAGAGAGAGAGAGAGAGAGAGAGAGAGAGAGAGAGAGAGAGAGAGAGAGAGAGAGAGAGAGTTTTTAGTGTGACTGAGGAGAAGTTTTGACTGGGTATCAAGAACTAGTTTTTATTTAGAACCTCTTCAATAACTACAGTATGATTGTGCCGCTGTCGCCACTGAAATAATGTTTTGGCTGAGCTGAGAGTTTGTAATGTATGCAGTGGTTAAAGTGGGATTTGTTAGGTGGGGGAACCCTCAAATTTTGTGTAGGTGCAACAGGGAGAAATGACTCACCGTGGGACAACATATTGAGTATCGTGGTATAGCAATACTTTTTGGGACAAGAGTGTCACTCACTCACTCACATCAGCCCACATATTTTCGTCTGTCAGTGAAGAAAGTAAACATAGGCTCAACTGATGAGTTTTATGTATCATTTTCTTAGATAAGTTAATTTACTCAAGGCTTCCAGATCAGCATTGCCAATAGGAACCTTCTACAAGCTTTGGAATTTGAAAAGTAATTTTAAATAATACAAATTATAGGCTACGTTTAACGCAGTTATTGGAATTGGCAGACGTTCCCTCAGGCATGCGTTGTGGAACGCATCAAAGCATTCTCAGGTATAAATATGCAGCATTAATGCAAGGACCGGTGATTTTGAACGAATATTTAATGTCGATAATGGTTAAATAATATTAAAACTAATCCTGCTATTTATATCTTTGTAAGACTGCCGACCCTATAGAACAGTGGCAAGGAAAAGCAATGTCCGGCGAAAAATCGAACATTAAAATAACTTTACTGCACTCAACCACCGTGAGTGCAATTCACGCATTTATAATCACTCGCGTTCAGCGGGGAGGTCAGCCAGTCTGTCTATCTCGGGATAATCTAGATCAGAACAACAAACTCACAGAACTATCTAGTCCTGTTAACAAATGACTCTTTTGAGCAGTTCTTTTTAATTAACGTGTCAAAACACTCTCAATATATCAAGTGTTGACAGTTTGAATCAGTCTAAAATAATTGTTCCCTTTCGAGAGGTCTCTCCTATTGCGTAAGTAGCTTACGCTATGGGAAAACTCCTTTTCTCGAAAATATTGAAGTCTTTATGTAAAACGCATTGCAGCTGCACAGCTGACAGCAATGAACGAAGGCAGCTCGGTCATTGGCTGTGCTGCGGCAACTTGCTCGAACCAATGACGGGGCGACTCTGAATGCGCGACCAATGAGCGCGCTTCGCGCCCGCGCGCGTCAGAGCCCGCCAAGATGGGCGTGGCCAAGAGCTATATATTGGGCGCCCCGTCATGAGAGTTCTTTAGATTTAATCTCCTTCAGCGAACACCTTCTTCGCTGGATCCTCCGGATTATTGAAGCTTCGCCGTCGAAAAGCATACCAGCGGGATTTGCTACGAGGACGTCGGCACCTTCAGCCGCCTTCTAACGCGATCCTACTGAGCCATCCGGCGTACTGCTCACGCAAGTATTTACATCTGTTCGCTCTGCGACACTTGTAAAAGAGCAAATTTTCCAAGGCGTTGTTTCAAATGCCTTCCTGCGCGTCGTGCAGAGACCTTCTCCCGGACGGGGATCGTCACATCATCTGCGCTCGCTGCCTGGGCCGGGACCACGCAGAAGCTGCTTTGACCAAGGGCGGATGCCCCGAATGTGACGACCTGGGTCTCTCCGCACTGCGGGCTCGCCTCGCCGCTTTCGCCGTGAGCGAGCCCATCGCCGCCATCCCTCTGTTCGAGCCGCGCACTAAGAAAAAGCGCCGCTCACAGAGGCTTCCTGAACCTGAGCTCAGTGACGTCACGCCGAGCCAGTCTCCGCGTGCTTCACCGCCGCTCTTGCCTTCCCCACCGCCGGTTCAGTTCACCCAGCCGGACCCACACCCCTCTAGCAGAGCGGTGGGCCTTGTGACTTTCGGCGCGTCCGAGGACGACGGGGGAATGGATGACAGCTTGTCAATCGACGCTGCATCGGACGACTGGCCGGGCTCCACTCTCGACCCCGCCCCGTCGACGCTAGCTAGCGCGAGCGGGGGCTCCACCATGGATAGCGAGATTATCCGCGTTCTCTCTAAGGCCGTGGAAGACCTCGGGCTCGATTGGTCTTCTCCCGAAGAACCAACCCGGAGCCGACTGGATGAGTGGTTTCTGCAGGGGCGCCAGCAGGCCCCTCGGCAAAGGCCTTCTCCCTTCTTCCCGGAAGTTCACGACGAACTCACCAAGTCGTGGAAAGCCCCCCACTCTGCGCGCCTAAAGCCTTCTTTTTCTTCCTCGCTCTCCTCTGTGGACGGCGCGAAGGAAAGAGGCTACGAGGGAACACCGCCCCTCGAGGAGGCCGTGGCCAATCATCTCTGCCCGCCCTCCACCACCGGATGGAAAGCCAAAGCTTCCCACCCCTCGAAGCCCTGCCGCACTACTTCAGTTCTCGCCGGTCGCGCCTACGCCGCCGCCGGCCAAGCTGCATCAGCGCTTCACTCTATGGCGGTACTTCAAGTGTTCCAAGCCAAGCTTCTCCACTCTATGGACGAGTCTGGCCCCGAACCCGAAGCCTTTAAGGACCTACGCAGCGCGACTGACATAGCCCTGCGAGCCACGAAGGCCACCGCCCAGTCTATCGGCCGTGCCATGGCTAATTTGACTGTTCTCGAGCGCCATCTGTGGTTGACTCTGACTGAGATGAAGGACGCGGATAAGGCGCCATTTCTCGACGCGCCTATCTCCACCAGCGGGCTGTTTGGACCGGCGGTTAAGGGTTTCGCCGAACGCTTCACTGAGGCCCAGAATGCTTCACAAGCTATGCGGCATTTCCTGCCCAAGCGCTCCAGCTCATCGCAGAGCAGACAGAGGCCGCCGCAGCCGCAGCGGGCTAGAACAGCCCCCACCGCCTCTCAGCCCGCGCCTCAGGCTGACGCTCGACGCCGCTCGCGCTCTCACAACCGCAAGCCGCCTTCTGAGCGACGGGGTCCTCGGCCCAAGATTGTGCTGAACCCCGAGCCTCGAAAGCCGTCCTAGCCACAAGAATGAAAAGAGAGAGTGCGTGTCTCGCAAAAGCCGGACCACTCTCTCTGCAAAAGCTCAAGCATTACCCAGTCCCCTTACAGGCGGCTGGATATGTTCATACAGCAGTCAATGGGCCAGTCACAGAGCTCGCTCACCTGCAAACAAACGCCGTTTTTACGGCGACGCACAGAAAACACAAAAAGAGTCTTTTTCTGCCTGTGTCACTAAGGGTTCACATGTCCACAAGGTGTGCATTCCCAGATACTGTCAAAACAGTGCCAAATTCATTCCCAGCTCAAGCTGCGCACCCCATGAATGTAGATCACGTGCCTACGGTCATGTACGCACCACTACACACAAGCACTGTTCACACAGTTATAAATTCATCCCCAGTAAAAGCGGGAAACATTATAAAAGTGACGCGTGTGCCTACCACTGTTTATGCACCCCCACTTATAAACACTGTCCTTACAGTGTCAAACACAACCCCAGCCCAGGCTGCGAGTTTTACAGACACAGCGCGCGCTGCTGTAATCACACACGCGCCCATTCACTCAGCTGCTCAGCGCGCGCCCGCGCCTCTGAGAGCTATGAGCTCAGGCGATTCGCTGGCCGGGTCCCTGCGTCACAGCGGCCCGCCCCTAGCCTGTATTCAGCCCATATCTGTACACGCAGCGGCATGGGAAAATATTCCAGATATGCCAAAATGGGTATTGAATATAGTAAAGCACGGATACTCGCTCCAGTTCGCTCGCAGACCACCACGTTTTACGACTGTGGTCGAGACGAAATTGAGAAAAGAGTGCTCACATGTTCTACGCACCGAGGTGCGCAAACTAATAGAAAAGGGCGCTGTGGAAACTGTTCCCCCCTCTCTGAGCGAGGCAGGTTTTTACAGCCGCTATTTTCTCGTCCCGAAAAAGGATGGCGGTCTCCGCCCCATCCTAGATCTCAGACACCTGAACAAAGCACTAATGATTCGCTCGTTCAGAATGTTAACAACCAAGCATATCCTCGCGCAAGTACGCCCAGGAGATTGGTTTCTCTCAGTGGATCTGAAAGATGCTTACTTTCACATTCCAATAGCGTCTCATCACAGGCCGTTTCTGAGATTCGCTTTCGAGGGACAGTCGTACCAGTACACAGTACTTCCGTTCGGCCTGTCCCTGGCTCCCCGTACATTCACGAAATGTATGGATGCAGCACTTTCCCCCCTAAGGCGAAGGGGAGTGCGAATACTGAATTATCTCGACGATTGGCTGATTCTAGCACAATCAGAGAGTCAGTTAATAACACACAGATCTTGGATTATCAGCCATTTAGAATGCCTGGGTCTAAGAATCAATTTTGCAAAAAGCATACTATCTCCCAGCCAGAGGATTTCTTTCCTGGGAATAGTTCTAGACTCGATGCAAATGACAGCGCGTCTCTCATCAGAGCGCGCGCTCACCATCCGGCGCCTTGCAACATCATTCAGGGCGGGCGCGCTCGCCCCCGTCAAGCGGTTTCAGAGGATGCTCGGTCTCATGGCCTCAGCATCGGCCGTACTCCAGCTAGGATTGTTGCATATGCGCCCTCTCCAACGCTGGCTCAAGAGCCGCGTCCCTACTCACGCGTGGCGTTCGGGCCACCTTTTAATCAGAGCGAACCACGGCTGTATAAAAGCCCTGACGCACTGGAAAGCCGCCGACTGGTACCAGTCAGGCGTGAGTCTGGGTGTGAACACAAGGAGAAAGATGATAACGACAGATGCCTCCAAAATAGGTTGGGGGGCCCTTTACGAGGGCAGGCCTGTCTCCGGCTTTTGGTCAAACCCGGAGAAGCGCCTACACATAAACTGTCTGGAAATGAAAGCGGTCGCTTTGGCTCTCAGAGCCCTGCTCCCACAGCTGAGAAACGAACACGTCTTGGTCCGAACGGACAACATGACGGTAGTATCGTACATAAATCGCCAGGGTGGACTCAGGTCGAGCTCCATGCATTCAATGGCCAGGAGACTCATTTTATGGTCCCAGCACAACTTGCGCTCGCTGAGAGCAGCGCATGTGCCAGGTGCCCTGAACCAGGGGGCGGACATGCTATCCAGAGACAAAATTCTCCCAGGATAATGGGCTCTCAACCCGCTGACGATTCACTGGTTATGGAAAACCTTTGGCAAAGCGGAGATCGACCTCTTCGCCTCCAAGGAGAACGCGCACTGCCCTCTTTTCTTCACGAAAAGCATGGATGCGCTCGCCCAGAGCTGGCCGAGCCGTCCCTTATATGCCTTTCCCCCGATCGCGATGCTACCGCAGGTCATCAGTCGGGTCAGAGAGGAGAAAGACGCAGTGCTGCTGATAGCCCCACTCTGGAAGAACCAAACATGGTTTCCAGATCTGATGCAAATGCAATCTGCACCACGGCCGATTCCACTGAGGCCAGACCTCCTCAGTCAGGCCAACGGGATGATATTTCATCCCCGCCCCGATCTGTGGGCCCTTCATGCATGGCCCCTCAACGGGTTCCCAGGAACCTCACGAGTGGAGCACTAAAAACCATCGCTGAGGCGCGGGCGCCCTCCACGAGACGCTTATATGCCCAGAAATGGAAAGTGTTCAGTGTCTGGTGTAATGCCAAGGGCCTGAACCCTGAAACATGCGAGATTACGAACGTACTCGCTTTTCTACAAGGGCTTCTGGAGGCGGGCCGCGCCCCCTCCACGCTCAAAGTATATGTGGCGGCCATCACAGCATCACACGACCCTGTAATGGAACGTCCATTGGGAAGAAACGACCTAATTATTCGTTTCCTAAGGGGCGCTAGGAGGATGAACCCTTCACGCCCCCCCTCAGTGCCGATCTGGGACCTAGCTACTGTCCTAGACGCTCTTAAAGGGCCTCCGTTCGAACCACTCCGAACCGTGCACCTTAAACAGCTCTCGCTCAAGACTGCGCTCTTGCTGGCACTCGCCTCGGTCAAGAGAGTGGGCGACCTGCACGCGCTTTCGACAAGCGCTGCCTGCCTAGAATTCGGACCTAACGACTGCAGGGTCGTCCTTAGACCGAAACATGGGTATATTCCTAAAGTGCTCACCACTCCCTTCAGAGCACAGGTTATCTCCCTAACTGCGCTATCGTCCCCAGCAGACGAACACGACGCTAATCTACTCTGCCCCGTTAGGGCTCTCAGAGTGTATTTGGAGCGTTCTGCCCTATTCAGACAGACAGAACAACTGTTTGTATGCTTTGGCGGCCGTACGAAAGGTTCCGCCGTTTCAAAGCAGAGAATCTCTCACTGGATAGTTGAAGCTATAGCGCTGGCTTATGAAGCTAAGGGACTTCAATGCCCCTGGGGAGTCAAAGCACACTCCACCAGGAGTGTGGCTTCTTCCTGGGCATGGTCGAGCGGGATACCGATCGAGGATATTTGTGCGGCGGCAGGCTGGGCCTCACCGTCCACATTTATCAGGTTCTACAACCTACAGGTCCCGACACTGCATTCCAATGTACTATCAGCATGATGCTAGTTGAACTACGAGTTCGTATCTAGATTATGTATGTGCTTGTGTCACACTGAGCGCCTTCTAGCCGCTCTGTATTCTTTCCCACATATAAAGCTCGCCTCTGCCGGCTAGTTGGATGATAACTTTGCTTTTTTAGCTCAGGCACCTGCCTCTGGCTATCATAAGGCGAAGTTCAGCACGCACGGCGTTTTGCATGGTGTTCCCATAGCGTAAGCTACTTACGCAATAGGAGAGACCTCTCGAAAGGGAACGACTCGGTTACTAACGTAACCTCGGTTCCCTGAGAGGAGGGAACGAGTATTGCGTAAGCTGCCGTGCTTGTGCTTGGTTAGTTCGCTTCAGTCGTTTTAACCTAAAGAACTCTCATGACGGGGCGCCCAATATATAGCTCTTGGCCACGCCCATCTTGGCGGGCTCTGACGCGCGCGGGCGCGAAGCGCGCTCATTGGTCGCGAATTCAGAGTCGCCCCGTCATTGGTTCGAGCAAGTTGCCGCAGCACAGCCAATGACCGAGCTGCCTTCGTTCATTGCTGTCAGCTGTGCAGCTGCAATGCGTTTTACATAAAGACTTCAATATTCTCGAGAAAAGGAGTTTTCCCATAGCGTAAGCTACTTACGCAATACTCGTTCCCTCCTCTCAGGGAACCGAGGTTACGTTAGTAACCGAGTCGATAATTGGATCAATTAAGAAACCAGAATTCCAATTCACAAATGAGCAGTTCTTTTCAATTAACTTTTTGAAAGATCAAAACACTAAATATATCAAGTATTAACCGTTTGAATCTGTCTAAAGTACTAAAAGGGAATGGAAAAATTAAATGGAAATAAATTATGAAACCAGAATCGAAATCAGACTAATGCACAAACTATTACGATTCACGAATGGATGTTTTGAGTGGTTCTTTCTAATGAGTTGGTCATATGACTCAGTCTCAATATCACATGTTATTAGTTCAAATTGGTTTAAAATACTAAAAGTATTGTTTTGAATGAGTTTAAAATACTGAATGAGTATTTATTTTGAATGAGTTTAACTGTTAATGGAATTAAGAAACCATAATCAATTCTAAACCAAAACAACAAACATAAGAACAACATAGTCCAATTCAGAATGACTCTTTTGAGTGGTTAATTTTTAACGACTTGGTCAAAAGAACCAAATCAGTCTCAATCTCACGATACGTTACTGGTTTTAATCCAAATTGCACAAGAATCATTAATGGAATCATTAAGAAAGCAGAATCTAAATCAGAACAACAAACATTCAGAACAACATAATTTGAATCCCTAAGTTTAAGCAGTTCTTTTTAATGAATTGGTCAAAAGACTCATGTATTTTAAGTTTGAATCGGTCTGAAGTACTAAAAGAATAGCTAATGTAACAATTAAATTGTTTTAATCTAAATCAGAACAACAAACATTCAGAACAACATAATTTGAATCCCTAAATTTAAGCAGTTCTTTTTAATGAATTGGTCAAAAGACTCCTGTATTTTAAGTTTGAATCGGTCTGAAGTACTAAAAGAATCGCTAATGTAATAATTAAATTGTTTTAATCGAAATCAGAACAACAAACATACAGAACAACCAAGTCCAATTCACAAATGACTCTTTTGAGTGCCTATTTTTAATGAATGGGTCAAAAAAAGACCAATTCGGTCGCAATCTCACGTGTTATCAGTTTGAATCAGTCTAAAGTACTAAAGGAATCGCTAATGGAATCATTAAGAAACCTTAAGGAATCTACTGCTCGCAAGCTAAATCTCCTCTGAGCTTCGTTTGCTCTGTTCCAGATGAAGTAATGGCAAAATCTGGGCACCAAAAAACAAAACATAAACATGGTAACATGTATTTCAGAATGACAGGACAATAAAAAAAAATGGCAATGTTGCTCAAACTAGAGCCACTGACTCTGCCAGAGGACATGCTCTTTTACGTTGTTGTTCACAACGTGGCACAATGTTTTCATGTTACATAAAAGGATGTGCGATATTATTCAGGAAACAAAAGCCTGACTTTCCAACCAATCAAACTGTTGATTCTCAACAGCCGGTGCGTCTCGGTTTCAGAGCATCTGAGGTGACTGGGTGTTTTCCTACCGAAGTCAACAAACATTTCATTCACTTTAATTCATTGTGTGAATCACAAACAACATGCAATGAAACCCGATCTGTTTGTGTTGAACGTTGGCTAAATGGAAGTGTTAGAAAGCGCCTGTTTGTTCTATAACAGTTGCTCACCTTCCTGATCTCAAACAAGATCCAGTTTCTGGACACATGAAAATAAGCCCATTTTCTCAACATGAACACAAACAGTCTCAACTGATGACAGTAGTGGCTAACACACACTCACAAATAAACTACATACTTTTATAATTGCCAAGAGTTTTTTTTTTTATTAAAGCAAAAAAAGGGAACAAATTTTGTTTAAATCTTAAGATTTAATCTTATATATTATATTGCTACATATATACCCACTTCTGTTCTAAAGTTTGCGGTTGCTTATACTTTAATGTTTTTCAAAGAAGTCTCTAATGCTTATTAAGTTAAAAGAACTGTTAAAATGTTACAATTTAATTTATTCCTGTGATCAAAGCTGAAATTTTAGCATCATTACTCCAGTCTTCAGTCTCACATGATCCTTCAGAAATTATTCTGATATTATGATTTGCTCAAGAAACATTCCTGTTTATCAATGTTGAAAACAGTTGTGCTGCGGAATATTTATGTGCAAACTGTGAACAGAAATAACAGAATAAATTTAAAATAGAAATGTTTTGTAGAATTTTGTAACATAAATGTCTTTACTGTCACTTTTGATCAATTTAATGTGTCCTTGCTGAATAAAAGTATTAATTTCCTTCAAAAGATTATATGTATATGTATATATATATTATATTATAACTTATGTAAATCAACATCATGATAATAATAATAATATATATATATATATATATAATAATGTATAATATAATAAGCGTCTGGTACATGAGTATATATATGTATATATTCATGTACGCTTATTATATTTTACATTATTAAAATATATATATTTTTATTATTATTATTATTATTATTATTATTATTATACAACTGCTCGGTAACGCAAATATCTAATCAGCCAATCACATGGCAGCAACTCAATGCATTTGGCATCAGAAAGTGAAAAAAAAGTGATTTAAGTGACTTTGAACGTAGCATGGTTGTTGGTGCCAGATAGGCAGGTCTGAGAATTTTCAGAAACTGCTGATCTACTGGGATTTTCACACTCAAACATCTCTAGAGTTTACAGAGAATGGTATGAAAAAGAGAAAATATGCAGTGAGTGGCAGTTCTGTGGGAGAAAATGCCTTGTTGATGCCAGAGGTCAGAGGAGAATAACCAGACTGGTTTGAGCTGATAGAAAGGCAACAATAACTCAAATAAACACGTGTTACAAGCGAGGTCTGAAGAAAGACAATCTCTGAACACACAACACATCCAACCTTGAAGCAGACGGGCTACAGAAGCAGAAAACACACCGGTGCAACTCCTGTCAGATAAGAACAGCAAACTGAGGCTACAATTTGCACAGGCTCACCAAAATTGGACAATAGAAGATTGGAAAAACGTTGCCTGGTCTGATCGAATGAAGCCTCTCATTCTTCTGCAACATTCAGAATTTGGTGTAAACAACATGAAAGCATGGATTATCCTGCCTTGTAGCAGTGGTTCAGGCTGCTGGTGGTGTAATGGTGTGGAGAATATTTTCTTGGCACACTTTGGGCCCCTTAGTATCACTTGAGCTTCACTTAAACGCCACAGTCAATACCCGAGTATTGCTGACCATGGCTTTCTCTTTATGACCACAGTGTTCCCATCTTCTGATAGCTCTTCCAGCGAGGATGACGCACCATATCACAAAGCTCAAATCATTTCAAACTGGTTTCTTGAACATGACAATGAGTTCACTAAAGTCAAATGGCCTCCACAGTCACCAGATCTCAAACCAATAGAGCAGCTTTGGGATGTGCAAGGATGGGAGATTCGCATCAGGGATGTGCAGCCGATAAATCTGCAGCAACAGTGTGATGCTATCATTACAATATGGACCAGAAACTCTTGTGTATGTTTCCAGCACCTTGTTGAATCTATGCCATAAAGAATTAAGGCAAAAGGGGATCCAACCCGGTAGTAGCAAGGTACTAGCACTGGCGTGAGTGTATGTGTGTGTCAATGTCACTTTTATTTGTATAGCACTATTAAAACAACACATGTTGACCAATGTGCTTTACATAATCTCAGTAAAATAGACGATGTGTTTATCTATGTGTGTGTGTGTGTGTGTGTGTGTGTGTGTGTGTGTGTGTGTGTGTGTGTGTGTGTGTGTGTGTGTGTGTGTGTGTGTGCGCGTGTATATATATATATAATATATATAATTACCTTATAATTCTTTGGGCGGCGTACTGGTGAAGGTTACGAAACTGGGCCGACATGTTAGCTAGGGCAGCCAGGCAATTCGTGTGGAGGTATTTATCCTGAAGGAGGGGAAATCAATAAAACCATGCATAAATAATTTGTGTTGTTTCTTCTCGCAGGGCAAAACAGAATGAAATGACTCCATTATACTTTGAATATAAAAACCTGCTCTGTTCATTGGACTCCCTGGACTTAATGTGTTCACAGATCTAATATAAAATCCTGTAAATCTCATGAGCTGGTTGTTGTGAGTCTCGCTATTACATAATAAATTTGCATGTGCCCACGGCCAAAGATCTGGATATTTATGGAGCTTCACTTTTAAATGATTGTTTTTGTCATTGGTTCTGGTCTCACCCTGGTTCGTGTCATGTTGAACTGTATGGTTCGAATCACAACCAGGATCAACAGACTGCCTAGAGAGATCTCTGTTAGAACACGCTCAGTATACCACGAGATGTTCTTCAACACCTGAGTCAGAGAGAACAGAGAAAACAAAAATAAATTAATAATAATTTATAAATATATAAAATAATAAATACACAAGTTCCTCTATTTAAAGGGTAAAACAGGGATTTATTGCATGATAAAACTAAGATGAAATATACTGACTTTTAGTAACACTTTACTTAAAACCTTTAGTATAAGGCATTAAAACATAAATAACCAATTTCAGATGCAACAAGGAATCTGCAAATAATATAATGCATTTTAACTTTAGTAACAATTATTTATGAAAGGTTATAATGCATTGCAATGTACATTATGAATATCTTTATAATGCATTATACATAAAGGCTTTAAGTAAAGTGTTACAAGGCACCCCTGTCATTGTTTGTAAAAAAACAGCCTCCAAACAAACGTTTGTGCATATACTGAACTAACAGTGTCTGCGTGAGAGAAAAAACACGAGAACTGCTGCTGCATTCAAAGATGCGACAAATAAAAGCCTGGAATTACAGATATGGAATCATGAACCACCATCCGATCATTTTTTAAATACATCTAAAGACCCCTATATACTCACTGCGAAGTTCTTCACTTAGGGGTAAAAAATAAGTTTGAAATACATGACCAGCGATATACTGTTAGCGAACATCCCGACGACGCCCACGATGCTGAGAACAACGTTTAGATGAATAAGTAAATATGTGCTGCATGCTTTCCTTCCAATAACAAAATAAAAACACAAAGAAAACTGCAGTGAAGAAAGCATCTGATCGATGTGGATATGTTTAAATCAGCTTAAGGCAGCAGAGCCTTCTTTTACATGGCAGAACCTTCTTTTCTGGAAAGTATACTTTGGTAAGCTGTTTCAAACTCCCATTTTGGACAGATTTTGTTTGAAATGACGTCACATCAATTCGTTCTTCAAAATTTAGCTTGAAGTACTATATCGGGCCTTAAAACACTACAGATTCTCAAATGAAGCTTTCATGACAGATTCAATGTTTTCATCTGACTTCATCCAACAGAGTGTGTGTGACCTCACCACTTCATGTATGGAGCGGTTGAAGGTGTCGTCCTCTGTGAGGATGAGGAGGATGATGAGGGCCATGTACACATGATGAGAGTTCCTCTCCTCGACATGATACAAGATCTCGAGAATCGGCAAAACCTACATAGACAGAAAGAGAAGATACTTTATTATTGTGGTAAAACAAAAAACTTTGATTGATGATCTTAATGGGCAGGGTGGCAGAAAGCCGATAAAAAAAAAAGATTTATACTTTAGATGGCAACTTCCAGATTCTGTAATCAAATATTAGCCAATATATCAGTCAACCACAAAGCAAAAACAATCCCTGTGAAAAAAGTCCCGTCCACAGTGAATGATAGATAGGAGTCAGGAAAATACAATTACCTTTGAATGAAGGCAAGCACTACGAAATCCACATGCATAATAGAAAAGCAAACGCTATAATACTTTTTTGTATACTGCTTACTTTTTTGTTTAACAGTTCTGTCTAATAATTTACTAGCTTCCAACACATCAGCATAACAGAACTTACAGGCCTAAAATTTAAAATTGCCAAATATCATCCGATATATCGGTCGACCAATAAACAGAAAAAGATTGACAAGAGTCAGGAAATTGTAACTGCATTTGAATGAATGCATATATTCTGCAAGCACTATGAAACGCATATGGACAGGTGCTGAACGTGCGTGTGCTCACCAGATTTTCCATGTCAGTGCGGGACAGTATATACGTCCTCATGTTGCTGTTCTGGTGCAGTAGCGTGTAGAGCAGTAATGTCACCTGGTCTGATTTCTGCTGCTCGCACAGTGCTGTGTACAGACTGTTAAAGTTGATCTGAAACGTGTGAGGTTGAGGAGACGGGATGGACGAGGTATCTGAAACACACACAACGGAGTTTGATTAGCACTTCCTGTGAAATTAATTTACCTAATAAAACAAACAAACTAAAAAACAAACCCGGTCTGGTTTACCTTGAGTGTTTTTGAAGCAGGTAACAGCCTGGCGGTAGGGGTTCGGACAGTCCGGTCCGTCGGTCAGATTAGCCAGGACCAGCAGTAATAGCAGACTCTGATTGGACAGTGGGAGAGGGTTCTGCTCTTGCTCCGCCCCCGGTCTGGTGCCGACTCCGCCTAACGTGAACACACTCCACAACCCACCTGAATAACACAGAAACCAGTTACACATGTTCTCTTCATGGAGTGGGTTGAATTAATGGTGACCTCAAGCATAACAAACATTTACAGGTCATTGTCTTTTCACATTATCATTAACATTAATTCCTGCATTATTACATGAATACAAACAACATACAAAGATACAAACATGAATGAGACTTCAAATAGCAAGGCTTGCTGCCATTTACTTTTCGAAATGATTTTCATGATTTTCACCTGAGAGACGATAAAATGGATGTGAAAAAGTTAATTACAACTGAATTTGCTGCAAGAAACCTTTAAAGACCCACTATGGTGAAAATCAAGTTTTTAAGGTAGTTTATATACGTCTATGTCTCTGTGTGTGTGTGTGTGTATATATATATATATATATATATATATATATATGCTTTAACAGAAACCATGTGCAAATTCATAAGTCAAAAACAGTTGCTCAGTTTTTTCTCTTCAAAACTTCAGTGAACGAAAGACAGTCTCAAAAATGCAGTCTGAAATTGCAGTTGTTCTCTATATCACAAATATGTTGTAACCAATCCCGTCACGAGGGGGGCCGTGTTTTAGCATATGCTGCGTAGCAGGGGAGTTTTAAGAAAAGGCAGGTTATCCCGGTATATTTTTCTGTTTATATGAAAAATCGGGTGCATTTAGCAAGCATGTGAATTATATATATGATGTATATTACGATGTTATGCTGAACCATATGCCTTTCTCCACTGACGTTCAATGCGTTTCTAAGGATGTTGATTTTTAGAAGGTAGCTGTCTGACTCTGAGATGGCTAATGGGAACATGGTTTGTGTAACATTAGTAACACGATATCAGCTGTTAAATTAGCAGTTTGAAGTCAATTCATAATTTTCATATTCGTGGATCTGCGTATACTAAATGAAGCAAGGGTTTAGAGTTACATTCAAGCTATTTTAACGTATGAAGAACACCTTTTATATTATATATTTTTTCACAGGAAAATTAATGTTTAAATATGAAATTTTGGGGATCAAAGATGAGTTTTAAGGGATACATTTATTGACTACAGGGGGACTTTAAGTGGATGGAAGAAAATGCTAAAAGAAGTACAGAACATGCCACACTTGAAACATGGCTTGCAATGGTGACGCACTTAAAAGTTGCTTCGGGCCAGAAGAGGAATAATTGAAGCAAAAGATCATTCATAGAATCTCCAGGAAGTGCAGTAGAGAACCGGACATGCTAATGGTTCTAAAAAGGACAGTCTCTTCTGCCTCAATAGCTTCAGATATATTTTAGAGATTCCACAGCGCTCATTACAGCATCACAGTCACTCCTTTGTTCAGTTTGCCTCTGTAAATGTCTATTTGAAAATAAGTATGTCTTACAGCAATACACCGTGCCAATCAGGAGAAATCATACAAGCACATGTTTTAAATTATGGTTTTTAATTAAGATTCAAAACAAAATTTGGTAGCGTGGAACTTTTTATACATTGGGAATTCTAGCAGATAAGGAAATGTGGCCATTACATTTCACACTGGAGGGAAAGGGTTAAAAAAAGAAGAGCGACTTGATATCAGCCAGTAAAGAAAGTTGTTTCATTAAAGTTTGCTTCTTTAGAATGACAAATTATGCAAAGAATCATGCATCACAACTGACCAGGATCAAAAATTAAGAAAATAAACAGTCGATTTGGACGTCATGTTGACTTTAACATTGTGGGGGAAAAAACAAGAAGAGTTGGACATTTTCTGTCCAACAACGTGCTCACAGCAGGCTGTCGATGAAAAGTAATTGATTTTAAACAGATTTTTAATCATTCAGGCATTGTCTCAGGTAGGTCGGAAAAGAGCGAGAAAGAATTGAGATGGAAATGAGATGCCTGTCTCCATGTCTAATCACTTGTGGCTGGACATGGCGGCCCCACGAGCAGACTGAAGCAGTCTAATCTGGAGCCAGGATGTTAACAAACATCCACCGCAAATAAAAACAACAACACTGGCAGAAAAAGTCACAGAGTAACGAAAACTGCCCTCCACCCTCCTAGACGCCTGATATCATTAAGACACTGATAACATTAAAGGTCATTAGACTGATATTATTGGATGCTTCTGTCCTTTAGGTTCCTTATATGACATCATCATGTTCCAAAAGCACTGAGAACATGTTGGAACTGTACAAGAGACGCCATGGCGACCCCAGTTGACCAATGAGAGCGAGCAGAGATGCCAGAGTCTGCAATCCACTCATCAGAGCCAATCAGAAGCCTGTAAGCCTCACTCTCAGACACATCGACACACTTTTATGACGCGAAAAATGATGGATGAAGAAAAGCCCCCTGTGATTAGCACATAATCTCTCATTAACACTCTCGTATGTCTCTTAGTTCACTGTTTGTCCCGTGTGCTGTCTGTTTCTTTCAGCACAACACTCAAATATAATATTAAAGGGAGAGAAAGGCATTCATATTATACAACTTTTGTATAATTTTTCTCCCCGGAAGTCAACTTAAGTGTTAGTCATTATATAGTATAAATCAAATAATCTTATAATCTTTGTATCGTGCATTAAAAATGCATTTTCTATCATACTTTCGCAATATTTTATCTCATAATTCAACTTTTTATACCATTATTATGAATTATGTGGTAGAATAATATTTCAAAATATATAGAAATAATAAATGAAGAAAAAAACGATGCATTATGCATTTAAATTGAATACAAATATAAATACAATTATGCAAAATAAGATCAAATATGTACAGAATGACACATTTATGCAGTTTTGTTTCAATTAATGCTCTGGATGGACTGGAAAGCTTTGAGTTTTAAATGTTAAGAGTATGTCCACATAGTACAAACTCTTTAAAGCCCTATAAAGGAAAGTAAATATAAAGCAGCAAAAGTTCTGCACCACTCTATAAAAGTGTCTTTTAAAAGTGTCTATCAGTGTCTGTTGTGTGCAGAAATGTGTGTGATGTGTCTTAACTCTCTTGTGTTTCCTCACTGGAGATGCTCTTGAGGTCTGTCTGTGTGTGTGTGTGTGTGTGTGTGTGTGTGTGTGTGTGTGTGTGTGTGTGTGTGTGTGTGTGTGTGTGTGTCTGTCCTGGGGTTGTTACTGTGGACTGTGTTAACAGCACAGATAAATGAAGACATGGCTGCCATCCAGCAGAGCTGGGCAAACGCACGCACACACACACAAACACACACACACACACGCACACACACGCGCACACACAAACACATGCGCGCGCACACACACAAACGCGCACACACACAGAGGGGTTTTCCATGCCACTAATGCTGTCAGTACATAATCAGGCAGCTGAGGGTGACAAATGTTGCTGCTAACTTACACACACACACACACACACACACACACACACACACACACACACACACACACACACACACACACACACACACACACACACACACACACACACACACACACACACCTATGTCCTCCTTTCATAGTGCTCTTCCTGTAAAAGTCCCTGTGGCTCTCTCCCTGAAAATGTCATTTCAAATTCAGAACTCACATGGCTAACAACAGCATCTGATGTATTACTCATTATAAAGTCTGAGGGAAACATCAGATACAGAATGAGAGTCTGATAAAGTCTTATATCTTGTGTCCATTAGGGAAGTAAAAATTCCATTAATAATGTCCATAGAGCAAATTCTTTAGCAATAACAACATATACAAGGGTTATTAAGTGATGCTTCTGAAAAGTATCATAAAATATTTTGCCAAATTCTTCGGACGATTGTTATGCACACAGAAACCCTTGAAC
Source organism: Siphateles boraxobius (assembly GCF_051911475.1). NCBI lineage: Eukaryota > Metazoa > Chordata > Actinopteri > Cypriniformes > Leuciscidae > Siphateles > Siphateles boraxobius. Next base: position 6,266,116 of record NW_027508711.1, on the reverse strand, counting down.
CGAGCATTTGGATCAAAAATTTTACAGAAATGACTATAAAGACTAATATTTTCCTAGAAAACTACTTGTTGACATGAAGGCCAGCCTGTAGACGTGCAAAGAGGAATTAGAGTTTATTCATGCAAAGCCATCTGGCAGACAGAACATCATGCATGCGTGTGTCAGATGAAATACATCCGCTCATCTCTCTAGAGAGAGCATATGTGGCACACAATATATACATCAACATTGTCAGGAATTTTTGAAAGTCATCTGCAACATCCAAGCATTGGGCTCTAGGGAAAAAAAGACACAGGTGTGTGTCATGTCTGACTAGGCTAATAAAGCACTACATGTCTGCTGCTATAAGCCCACCATTACTTCCTGTCAGTTTGGTTTCAGCAGGAAATGTGCATGGTGTTTGCCCATGCACAGCTCACCACTATGATGATGTTATGTAGAGAGCATCGTTGCTATACGTTTGCTAAGGTGTTCCGAGAGGTTTCAAGGGAGTTGCAATGCGATCGCTAGAGTTTCTATGTGGTTGCAAATATGGTTATTTGCAGATCCAAGTCAATGTATCTTAGAATTCATTTTGCAAGGGTTTATGGGAAATATTAACCCTAAAATCATGCTTTTCCTCCCTCATTCTCCACTCTAGGGTTCACTGATCTCAATTTTTCCTCTCTCTCTCTGTCCTTCTTTCTCTCACTGTAGTTTGAGCTGGCCAGGGTGAAGGGTGAGACGACACTAATCCTGAATGCAGACACAGCGACGGCCTTGAGACTTAGGCAGCACATTCACACAATAGCAAGATTTTGTTAAGGCCAGACGCAAGTTCGATAACACTTCAGCATTACATTCATTTAGTAGTTAAGCACGGACGGTTAAAGGAACTTTTATTGTTACACACAGAGATCAAAAGTTCAACGGATTGAACACAAAACAAAAACATCAGAATACTTTAGATATACCACGGTATCGCACTAGTACGCAACCAAGTGTACAGTAAATTTGGAATCAATCAGGAATCTCACGAAAGCTGTCAATAACATGCGTCTAATGTCATATCTCACCCCAAAATCAAACTAAACTATTAAAGGGTCATGAAACCCCCCTCTTTCAGCTCAAGTCTAGTTCACAATCTTTTTGAAAAATGCAACTTAAATGGGCGTGATGGCTGTGAGAAGAAGGGAGGGAGTGGGTGTGGCACGGCAGGGGAGAGGAGAGGGGGAACTGTCATCAGCCAGCAGGGTTGCCAGATGTACGATAATAATCGTATTTTTACAATAATTTTGACCTCTGTACAATGTACGATCAATAATGAACAATAAATTCAGAGTTTTTAGTCGTTCGTCCAAACACACATCCTATCGCTTCTCTCTCTGACCCCGAATCACTTCGCAGGCTCGCCCTGCCTGCACGCAAGCACGTACACACACACACACACACACACACAGGCACCACACGGTGTCGCCCGGCCCGCACGTCAACACTACACATTCACAAGTCTCCCGCATTAAGCATACAATTGATATATTATCGAAATATCTCAAATGTTCATAACGACCGCTTATTTAACAAAAGGCAAGTAAAATGACCAGGGTTACATTTTAGACACACACATAGCCTACCTCTGAAGGGATAGAAAAGTCCTCAGGACTTGGTACCGCATTACTCGCAAGACGTAACTTGCATTGGTCATCGATAAGGCCAAAGTCCACAATTCTCCAGTTCTCGAAGCTCTCTCGGGTAAAATGTTTGCGGCACACGTATTAGAAGTGTCCGTGGTTGATGGCCAACCAACCGCCCGGAGCCAGAGTCTAGCCCTGGCAGCATCGCAGGGAAATATATTCAACCCACTTTGACTTTTGCACCACGAAAATTTTGCGTCCCATGATTGTCTCTCTCCTTTACTACTCCTTTACCTCTGTTAAAATCTCAGAAAATTTGGTTTAGGGTTTCATGACCCTTTAATATTAATATTTATTATTATAATAAAGTAATTAAATGTTTTATTTATATTTATATACTAAATATAATTCATTACATTTTGCATGAAGAAAGAAATAATTTTTAATAATGTGATATTAAAAAAAAGATATAATTAGGCATGTTCTCTCCACCAATACTAACTACTATAATGAAAAGAAAAGAAACATATTTAAAAAAATAAAAATAAAACAGTTAGAAAAAAAAATCATATAGGATTTGTTGCCTTTTATAAAAAATAAAAAATGATGAGAATCTGAGAACTGAGAAAACATCTGGTAAAACTTACTTGAGAATTTTGGTCATGAAAATGAAAAAAAAAAGTCACAATGCAAACATACAGAATGGTCTTAATGGCCCTTAAAGACTTTTTTTTTTGCAAACAATAATTTTATACTCTCCTTTTTTTATTTTGGTGTGAAATGGGACCTGAACATGTTTTTTGTGAGATACACTGTATTTAGCAGAAATAAGAGAACCGAATGATTACAGACGATCATAAGACACATTCGGTAGCCCTGCCCTGGGAAACACACACGCGCACACACGCGTGCGCAAACATCAAGACACCATCTTCACACAGATCACCGCCCTGATTTATGAAACACAAGTGTTTCCCAGAGAGCACTGCTTTAAGTACATCATCTATCCCTTTTTTTGAGGGGAGGATCACCACACATATCAGTTCGGTATGGAAGCTTGATTCGGCTTCAGAAAAAAGAAAAGAAAAAAAGAAGAAAAAAAAGGTAATTGCGACTTTTTATCTCACATTTCTGACCTTTTTTCTCACAAATGTGATAAAAACTCGCAATTCTGTTTACTTCTCCCAATTATGAATTTAAACCTAATAATTCTTACCTTTTTCTCAGAATTCTGTGAAAAAATTACCTTGTTTAATTGCAAGTTTATATCTCACAATTCTGAGAAATAAGAATCAGAATTGCGAGATATAAACTTCAGCAACAGAATAAAAATGGGGTGGTGATGGCGCAGTGGATAAAACACATGCCTTTGGTGTGAGAGACCCGGGTTGGAATCCACTGTGAGACACCAATGTGTCCCTGAGCAAGACACTTAACCCCTAGTTGCTCCAGAGGCGTGCGACCTCTGACATGTATAGCAATTGTAAGTCGCTTTGGATAAAAGCGTCAGCTAAATGAATAAATGTAAATGTAAAAAAATAAAACAGGTAATTCTGAATTTATATCTCGCAATTCTGACTTATGTCTCAGAATTGTGAGATATAAACTTGCAATTGCGAGTAAAAGTCAATGGTAAAATAGTCAGAATTGTGAGATTTTTGAATGGATGATGAATGGAAGATGAATGGATTTTTGGGGTTGCTATGTGGTTTCTAATGTGTTCTGAGTGGTTCCTAGGAAGTTGTTATGTGGTTGCTATGGTGTGGTTTCTAGGGGGTTGCTAAGGTGTTCAGAGTGGTTTCTAGGGAGTTGCTATGTGATTGCTTTAATTTATCCCGTGACAGAAACAAGCTTCCATAGTTTGGTGTGATATTACTCTCAAACCAGTTTCAAACTAGCTAAAGTTACGGTCAATATAGTTTCCAATATTATGAATCAAATTATTTAAAAAAACATTTACACTGGTGATCTGATGAGCTGTCGAGCCCAATTTTCTTTACTGCGTTGACAAATTTCCAATTGAAACAGGAAGTCTGAGCTAATAGACACAGACCAAAATCCAAAATATAATAAAGCTTGATTGAATTATTAACCTTTACCACTGCCTGGCAACAATAACAATTTGGGACGCGATATATTCTAATATATTTCTTTTAATATAGAGACAAATTATAAATGTCTAGGTTATCCATCAAATTCATGTTTCTAGGGCAGCTTAAAAACAATGTAACTTTACAAAATGACCATAAGCCATTTCCCAGGCAACAGCAGAAATTTGATAACTGCGAGCGAATTAACCATCAGGCGGTGGAAGACAGAGTATCGTAAACGTTTAAGTCAAGCTAACATTAATATGATCCAGAAGGCTTTCCAGTACGCGTAATTCCAGAGTGACGAATTTTGGCCATCTAATCCTGCCTGAATCTTTCCATCCCGCAGCAGCGGAAACAGGATCAGGCCCAGAATTCCTACTGTGGGTGACGGGACTGACACACAGGGCTTGTGTCTCCATTTAGCTGGCCTGATTTACCCGTCAGACAATGAAGACACACTGTCTGGATTCCACACACACATTAGTACGTCATCTTGGCACTGACTCTCAGCTGTCAACAAGCTCATTTTGTATCTTTTGGCCACAGAGTGTCAGTCAACAATAGATGTAGTTCTAGACTTTAATCGCACTTCTGACTAACTGAATCAACAAAAAGACAGAAAAGAGCACTTTCAAATTGGATTTTAAAATTTTCAAATTCACTAGCCAGGTTAGTTTTCATTTAACTCAGCACTAGTAGTTGTCATAGTTTCAGTTTGCTTTTTATTTCATAAAAACATTTCATTTTAATTGTCTTTTAATTGAAAAGTTACACTAAAAGACAAACAAATACAAAAATGTTATATTCTTCTAATTGTATTTTAATATAAAATTTCTAGACTTCAGGTTAGTTATTTTTCATTAAAATCAGGAATAATTAAAGCCATATGTAAACATAATTCAAAAGAAAAATCAAGTGATATAGTAAATAAATATAACATATTTAAACATAATATAAATATTATATATTTTCCCCTTTTTTGTTTCAATGCAAGTTTTCACCATCTGAACCCCACATTGGTAATCACCATGTCCAAGAATATTAATACTATAAAACATAAATTAAAATGAAAACTAATTTTATATATATATATATATATATATATATAAACATTTTAGTAAACTTAAATGAAAACTATAACTTAACTGAATTTAAAACAAGATATTCATAAATATTTCATAAAATATTTCATGAATGAGGTCCAAAAAGTATAAAGTATAATTTAGTAAAATTGTATAAATATAATTTTATAAAGTAGGACTCCAATTCAGAGTGTGTTTATAGGTCAGAGTGTGTGTTTATAGGTTAGAGTGTCTCAGCGCTGTCTGGTGCTCAGAGTGAGACAGACGTGGATGTGTGTGTGTGTGTGTGTGTGTGTGTGTGTGTGTGTGTGTGTGTGTGTGTGTGTGTGTGTGTGTGTGTGTGTGTGTGTTGGACACTGGTCTGAATTCAGTCCACACAATGAGGAGTGTGTAACTCAATATTAAGTAAATGATCAAGCCGAGTCCAGTTCACACAATGAAAAGTGTGTGTTTGTGTCCTGCTGTTGACATGTCTGAGTGAGCCAGACACCAGAGAGACAGACACAACTGTCAATAACACACAGAGAACCTGTGCTCTGGATTTAGTTTTTGACAGGCTTGCCAAACAAGAGCCTGTTCAAACAGAACAACTTTATCAGAGACAGAGTCAGACGGAGAGAAAGCTGAACAGAGAAGCGTGTGAATCAGGTGTGGGGATTTTTCACATGCAAATTCACGAGAAACTGGACTGAAGGGTTTATTTACAACCAAAACAAATATTATTATCTGAAAGAGTAATCAGAACTTGGTCAACCTCGACGGACCCAGACATTCATCTTACAACACTGGCTTAATTTAAGCAAATGATGCTGCTGAGCCATAACCAACAAACACACATCAACACTAGCTATGTTTATATATAGTACACCTATTTTTATGCGAATTTCGGGATAACGCATTAAAAAAACACTGAATGGAAATGCCAAGATGCACATAAAAAATATATGCGCTCTCAATTGAGGTGGATGATTTATCCAATAAGAAGACATGAACATAAACTACGATGGAAACACATTTATTGAATAAATCACTCAACACACAATAAAAAATTCACATGATTTTGCCTCAACAGAGCATGTGATTGGATAACTGGACTAACCAGCGGACCAATCGCAAATATTGGTTTGGTGGTTCTAAACTGCCTGAGCCAAAGTCTGTCATCACAATGATTTGGTTTAATTCCCTCCTTCATACGACTGTGATCCCAAACACCAGCATCCAAACGCAAGATGACATGACAGTGTTTATTGTGTTTCATCTGCCACTCTGAGACGCAAGTAATTTATGATGTACGTAAAAAGAGCCACAAAGGCTTCCCCATTATATTTTGTGCCAATTTCCCAGGAAGTGAGTTTTTTGTTCTCTTGAAAACATGGGATGGAAACAGTTCTTTATTTGCAAATGTTTTATGTGATATTCCAATTTTGACCATAAGTTAAATTCACAACTTTGGATGGAAACAGCTATTGCCACCCAGAACCAGCATGTGAAGTTACATTTACATTTACATTTATTCATTTAGTTGACGCTTTTATCCAAAGCGACTTACGATTGCTATATATGTCAGAGGTCGCACGCCTCTGGAGCAACTAGGGGTTAAGTGTCTTGTTCAGGGACACATTGGTGTCTCACATTGGATTTGAACCCGGGTCTCTCACACCAAAGGCATGTGTCTTATCCACTGCGCCATCACCACCCCGAGTCGACGAGTTAAATGTTTATATACACTATTGAAGGAATAATTTACCCAAAAATCTTTTTATTGATTGACTGAATTATTTGTTCACAAATCTGGTAAACAGCTTAATATGCATCAGATTTGATACATCAAACAAAAGGTATCATACTGTATTGCATCAATTTCCTAATAATACTATAATGTGCAGTCTGAGGGATGGCAAAGAGTTCCAGTATGTGTGTGTTGGATGGATAAGTGATCAGGACAGTGTGTGTTTCTACTCACTGGCGACTCCTGATGCGAGTCCGTACAGCAGCCCTCCGTCTGACTGCGTCTGCAACACGTGAGTGGCGGGGGGACATTTCTCCTGTCTGATGAAGTTATACAGCAGCGTCTTCACCAGACGACTCGTCAGAGACAGACTGCAGAGAGAGACAGAGAGAGAGAGAGAAAGATTTAGCAAACCTACCATACTCGGGGGCAAATTCACTAAACAGTTGTGCTGTTCTTATTGTTAACTTAAATTATCAAATGTAGAGAGCAATTGAAATAAAGTATAATCTTTTTTTATCACAATAAATAAAAACCACACACACACACACACACACACACGTGTGTGTGTGTGTGTGTGTGTGTTGTAACAATACAAGAATTTCAAATTCGATAAAATACCTTTAAAAAGATCAATATTCAATAACATTTCATACCACAGGGAAAAAAAATGCCATAAAGATATTATTTTATCTCATAATTTTTTGTCCATCCATTGAAATTCTAGACACCCACTCCTCTAGACATCCACTGAAATTCTTCTTCTAAAAGTACATGACACATTATAACAGTAATCCATATGAATGGATTCATTCAAAAATCACTTTAGACTTATCCACCTGTGTTTACGTGAATACTTGCCAAGACAGGCATTTTGACAGAATTTTGTGTGTATCAATTTGGTACTCGTGAGCTGTTTGAGAGGCGGCTTTATGTGTGGGCTCATTGGATGTGAGTGCGAATTCTGTGGAAATGAGTAAAATAATGTGCAATACACACTACCCCACGCCAAAATCCATGCCCTGTCACACCAACACTACTCAACCTTAGCAAATAAGACGAGTGAATGAGAGGAGGCGGGTGTGTGTCAACTCACTGTCGGACAGAAGAGAGAGCAAGAAAGCGCAGCTGTTATCAGTGTATCGGTACTGCAGAAAATGATGGACGGATGGACGGACGAATGGACGGACGGACTATAGACTGACGGACGGACGGACTGACGGACAGACGGACAGACAGACAGATAGATAGACAAATAGATAGACAGACAGATAGATAGATTTAGCACTTTTGTCATTTAAAACAGCCGACCATGGTGATCTGGTTTTTATTAGATCACAGGAACATAGAAAAACAATTGGAAAACAAAATAATAGGCCATTTTAGGAAATTACTATTATTTTGGTACATTAGCATTAGGGTCTCTGTAAAGATAGAGAATGTCAAGATAAAACATAAGAATTAAAGAAACATGGAAATGGTTGGAATGCAAAGAGTTTTTGGTTTCTGGAAACTGATGGTCTTTTCAATGCTCATTTGCATTGTGAAGTGAGAATACGGCGCTTGTGTAGCTGGACGTCTTTGCTTTCATGCACTAGCGTAGAGTACGTCTCAGTCCTAAAGACACTCGTGAGGTTTGACGAGTGTGCGTTAACGACCTCAGACATGCAAGCTCAGCTGCAGTGCTGAAGAGCTAACGAGGGAACTTTAAAAGCTCAGTATCACTGGTGCGATGCAAACGAGCCCTCCGGGTGAACTCAAGCAAAGCTCCAGATGAGAGCATCTGGCGAATTAATGAACACCCTCATTTGCATATGAAATGGCAGCTCTTGACAGTCGTCCTTCTGTTAATGCCGGTCAGGGGGCCACATTATCACAATGGGACAAACTTTGTAAGAATAAAACACTGCGGTAGGCAACAACTTTTAACTTGTATTGGCTCTGGTTCTTGAGTTAAGAAGTTTATAATGCATCACTTGAACTCTGGGTCAAATAGATGAGTCTATTCAGGTAGGTAGAGTATCTGTGCCTAACTTTATTCCAACCGTATAGTATACACATGTACCTTAAATTACATGTACAAAGAAAAACATTTGGTGTCGAAACAATTTTCAATCAGAATTTGCCAGTAAATTTCCCAAATAATTACAGAAACGGCAAGTATGGTAATCTTTCTTTCTCACCATCGTCCTTTGGTCAGGTAGCCGTAAATAAGCCCCTCCCTCAGAATCTCCTTGTGAAAGAGCTGATAGGACAACAGCACCAGGAGGGTGGTCACAGATTCAAACAGGATGTTGTAGGTGATGTCACTATGAAAACAGAGACAGGATAAACATGAACACATACATTATTACTTCCCTTAGATATCTGACTTTACATACGAATGTTTTTTTTAACTCTTATGTTCTCCTGAAGGTGTTTGCATATTTGCATCTGTTTCTTGAAAGAAATTTAAAATAAAAAAATAGCTGTTGATAATACTGAAAGAGCTTATACTGTACATGTATACTGTGATAGGCGTCGTATTCCTATAGGTAGAAGTGGATCAACTGAGTCAGCTGATGTGAGCTTGACCAACGTGACCTACCAGAACTGATATTTATCTGTTAAGAAGCAATCGCTGCTGTGATTTACAGAGATTTCACCATGGTCAAGAGGGTTTTAATTGAGTTGAAATCAGATAAGGCCACCTGAGTATTATTGCTTGACTAAAACATTGTAAACAATAAGATTGTAAACGGAACAATTATATTTGTGACTCTTTTTATTCATCAAAATCATGTGTTTGCAAAAGTTGTTATTATGAATATAATTTCAGGCACTTTTATAAAACATTGGAAACAGTAAGATTGTAAAAGAAACAAGTGATCAATAAATAATTATATTTGTGTGAATCTAATAAAAACATATCTAGGTCAAAATTCACCCAAAAATTCTAAAGTAAAATAAAGTAAAAAATTAATTTAAAAAAGCATTATATACTGCATAACATTTTATTTTTAATACTTTTATGAGCATAAAAATATTGGCACTATGACATCATTTTCAAATGATGGTGAAATATTAAACCGAAAAACTTATCACATTATCACTCATCAAAATCCCCCAAAAAGTGAAGTCCTACTGTAAAATGAACTCATTGCCCCCTCTAATTTTCCAAACACAAACACAAACACACACACACACACACACACACACACTTACACAACATCAATAGAAAAATTTCTCTCTTTTTCTATTGTCTCTTGTTTCCTTCCTCCAGATTTCTCATTTCACTTCCACTTCCCAGTGCTGTGAAGTCACTTGGCATGATTCCCTTTTACTTTCACACACACACACACACACTGACACAAACACACACACACACATACATAAGCACACACACACACACACACACACACACTCATTACATTCATAATAACATGAAGAGTTTCCTATAGGATTCTGTGTTTGCAATGAGGACCAACCAAACCCAACATACTGGGCTTTAACGACACATTAAATCATACCGAATAAACTTTTTTACAACATTATTTACAACATACAATTTATTACAAAACTCTTAAATAACACAAATAAAATTTGCAATGAAAAAAAACACTAAACTACAAAAATAAAAGGAACAAAGTAAAGGATTTCAGATTGAGGTGGAGTTGACTAGTTGAAATGTTGAAAACTCTGAACAAAAATCAGCAGAATTCTGACAGCTAGACGTAAACAAGGTCAAATGTACCAAACTGAGATGACTTTACTACAAAAAAACATAACGGGGATGAGGGATGTGTATGATCTGTGGACGTGGATTCTATGTTGGGCTGATAATAAATATTTTGGTACTTGTTTTTATTAAAATACTTATTAAAGAAAACCCCAGCAATGAATAAAATTATTATTAACAGCCTTGTCTCTTACATGCTTGGTAAAGTTTGAATATTGTCGATTACCGATGACAAACATATCTCCAAAAAAAAACCATTTTTTAAGAGCATGGAAAAACTCTCATTAACAATCTAACAAAACGAAAAACGATGATTAGTTACCTTTAGCACCATAAACAGAATTATATCATTACAAATCTGTTCCATCTATGGTAAAAGGTCAGCAGCACGGACAGCGTTGATATAAAAAATTGCGTAAGCCTTAAAATTCAGTCATTCCCTTCTCTTGTCCTCTGAAGTTATATGCACATATAACATATATCAGCATATATGTTTATGCTGCATTTATGTACAGCTCTTTTTCACTATATGCTTTCTTTGTATGAAAAAGAGTAGCTAAAGATTGTGCTAAACATTACCTTTTGTGTTTCACAGAAAAAAGAATGTCACATGGAATGTGTCACATGGGGTGAACTATTCCTCATCACCTTACACAGTATAAACGCTCTGATGTTTTTGTGTGTCTGCAGCTATTTTATTTCTTGTTTTGATCTGTGAGGTAATTTGAGCAACAATTCACAATATCCTTCAGAACAGCGTGATAAGAATCCTGTCTCCGGCTACAGAATCGCTCAAAAACACGTAGGAACCAGCGAGTCGGGATCTGAATGTGACCCGCGCCTGACTTCTCTTGGTCAGCACGTAGCAAGGAAACGAGACAAACGGCAACAAAAACAGACACGGGACAACAACAGCACACTGAACTCTGTTACAATACAACAACTACGCAATCCACTTACACATTTCTCGAGTTCTCGGTTCGTTTTCAATGCCTTGTGATTTACAAACTCTCTGTTAAGTCTCTTGATTCATTAAGTCCATATTGCATGCAGTTTTTTTATTTATTTAGTTATTACTGCCCTTTAACATTGGAAACAGCTGTCAGTCTATTGTAACAGACACAAATTCAATAAATAATCATATGTGCATGAATCTCATGAAAACATGTCCCGGTCACGTATCATCCCAAAATTCAAATGATGATAATGAATAAACATAAACACAAAAAATAGATATTTTTTTTAATGAATAAAAAAGGCATAATAGGTCTCCTATAATAAGATCACAAATGTGGTTTAATAAAGTAAATAAGGGCATTTTAAGGACTGAACAGTAAGACACACACACACACATCATGATCAGTGTTATATGGTTCTCATTATAGACCGAGTGGAACACAAAGACACTCTAGAACATGAAAAACAGATTTACATTCAGAGTGGATAAATCTATCTGTCCTTTGAATACATGAAAAACACACAAACACTGGAGAAACACACAGGAGGCAAGCTGAATAATGCAGTGCTGGTGTGGTTATCTCTCTACAGAGATTTACAGATGTGTGTGTGAAGGGCGTCACTCAATAAATCATCATTTCATGCATGAAGGTGTCCTCCACTCAGGTGTGTAAATGACAGCGGGTCACACAGAGGTCTGATGAGACACACGGGCGCAAAGGGATCATGGAAAAGCACGTAAAGGGAGCGTGTAAAAACAAAGGAGCAAAATGTCCCGTTTTTAAGAAGCTGTGTCAAGTTAAAAGCAGTAACTTTGTACATGCTACCCTTGCTGATCAACCTTGCTAAATGACTGTTTCATAAACGACGAATTTTGCAACACTGACAACTAAATCGAATCAACAAATGAACTGACTCGAGCTGAATAATGACACTATTGTCTTCTGTAGCTCTGCTTACATCTGAGTTTGTCTCATTTGATGAAGTCTGCATCACTGATTCTATTATTTTCCTGTTTATTACTGTGAAGCTGCTTTGAAACAATCTGTATTGTATAAAGCGCTATATAAATAAAGGTCAGGTGGCATGATTAATTGTGCTAATATGTTTGACAGCATTGACCGTCCTACTTTTAATTCTTGAACTTTATGAAAAAAAATGTATGAAAATATTTGTGTGTAATATATTTGTGTGTATAAATAAGGACAGTGACACCTCATTGTTTGAGTCAGAGTTGACCTTCACACACTGTATGTGAGAGACTCGTCATATATCACAACAATAACACACGCACACACCTCCCTCTCACACTGAGACATACTTTATCACTTAGTATTTGCAAGACAGAGAAATCCAGAACAAAAACAAACACACACAGTTTTTCTTTGGTACTCACAGAAGCGGCACTTCAACGATGAGATGCACCAAATTACAGACCAGCTCCTCCAGAAGATCCTCACAGGTGGAGTCTGTTAACACACACACACACACACACACACACACACACACACACACACAAACACACACAAACACACAAACACACAAACACACAAACACACAAACACATCACGGTCAGGTCAGAGATGGGAACGCTGACACATCAGCTACGTAAATATAGTCTGTAAAAAGTTTCTTTAGGTCACTGGTTCTGTATGTTGCTCATTCTGATTGGTCAGAGATGAAATTTATGCTCAGATGTGGGTTGTGACACATCAAACTGAGAAGCTGTCAGGCCGGACGGACAGACCAGATACCATGAATGCTCTAGTGCTGAAAAAGCGCTTTTATTTTGCCTTTCGGACATTATTATTGATAAGCACGATGGAGAGAGGACAGGAAATGCGTAGGAAAAGAACAGGATCAGGAAAGGACCCGTGTAAGTCTCAAACTTGCATGACACACATGAGCTTCACTGCTTCATGTGTCTTGGTCTGATGCTGAAACAGACCTTCAAATCACTAACTTTATCTTCTTTTGTGAAATCAAATATGGGAAATGTGCGTCAGGGTTATTAACAAAAACTGAAACTATTAAAACATTTCTGTTCATTTGAATAGAGAAATAAAATAATATATAAATATTACATTTAAAAACGTATAAACTAAAACGAGAATGAGAAATGTTGTCTTGGAAACTAACTGAAATGAGTTTAAGTACTAAAATTACTAACTAGAAATATATACAAATATAAAAACGAATGAAACAACAAAAGCACAAAATAAAATTACTAAAAATGAAATAAGAGAAATTACATGAAAACTGAAAATATAAAATAAAAGGTAACTCAAAATATTAATAAAAACTATAATAGTATAAACATATTACTAAAATAACACTAATGTGTGTTTCTTAATGGACATCAGATATTCACACAAAATAATACAACCTAAAAAAAAAAGACTGTGGGGACCAACCTTGTGGCCTAATGAGGAAACCAGTTCTAGTTAGGGTTAGCGTTAGTTTACTGCTAGTCTGAAGTAATTAGAACTAGCTTAATCTAAAAAAAGATAAATATATTTAGCTATACTTTATGGACACTGCCTCTTTCATCTTGGAACATTTACGAATATAAACTGATGTATAAATAATAAGAAGAAATAAGGTTTCATTTAGGTGTAGGGTTAGTTGTAAGCTTTACATAAAAACAATGGTAATACTTTACAACAAAGTCTCAGTTGTTAACATTAAATTCATTAACATGAACAATGAAAAATAATAAATGAAATCAATAATAGCATTTATTAATTTAGTTCATGTTCATTTCATTCATTAACTAACATAAATGCTGTAAAAAGATCTAATGCTTATTGTTAATGCATTAAACTACAAAACAAATGGGACCTTGTAAAGTGTTACCAAAACAACAACAGATATGTTCTCATTTAGGTAACAAGCTAAAAAATATATTTGTGTGTATAGGTTTGATTATATTTGTGAGGGTCAAATATAATTAAACACAAAAACAAAAATATAAAAACAAAAACAAAAAATAGAATGAAGCTAATTAATGTGTGTGTGTGTGTGCGTGTGATACCGTAGGTTCCTGGCGCCCTCTCCTGGTAGGAGAACTGTAAGTGCAGCTCTTCTTCACTCATCTCCCTGATGAAGACCTTCAGCAAACAGCGCACCAGAAACAAAGCATTATGGGCCTGCCAGATGAATAACTGACTAGAGAGAGAGAAAGAGAGAGAGTCGTAGATAATTATTGACCTACAGCAGCCTGTGAACTGTGGCTTGACCCTGTCAGTGGTTTAGGATCATCCTTGACTAAACCAACACACACACAGACACACACACACACACAGACACAGACACAGACACACACAGACACAAACAGACACACAGAGTCAGGCATCTGTAGTAGTATATCTTTACAAGTTCATACACTGAGAAACAGCTCAGATGTGCAGCTATCACATCAGCTGACCCCGAATCAAATGTGTGACTGAGGGTTTGATCTCTGCATAGTTCAGATCATAGCACATCATAAATATTCTCTCAGAGGATCACAGTGACGGTTCACATGCAAGCGCTGTAGGAGCGCTTGGTCACTCCCTGCTCTGGATTTATGCTACAGCAACACTTTGAGCATAAACATGAGCTCTGATTGTGTGTGTGTGTGTGTGTGTGTGTGTGTGTGTGTGTGTGTGTGTGTGTGTGTGTGTGTGTGTGTGTGTGTGTGTGTGTGTTGCTGTGGCCCGCACCGCTGTTATTCCCATGGGAAAGTCAAGAGCAGTGAGTGATTCCCTCTTTTCTTTTGATATTTAATTAACATTAATGACAGACAGTAGCAGGTTTATTATGACCGATGCACGGATCCAATATAATGTTACACATCAGATTTTCCTCCCCGACCGCTAACGTTCACTCCAGGCATAACTGACTAATGTTTACATGAATACTCGCCAAGACAGATATATTGAAATAATTGTGCATGTATTTGAGCATTTAAGCGCAATAAGTCGCGTCAGATTTCTCATTTTGATATCACATTCTGTCTGAGAGAGGCGGCTTTCAGTGCGTGTCCGTCAGCACGAGTACTGCATTGAGATCGTTTCTGTGGCTTGTTGAGCTTAATAGCTTTTTAACATCAAGCCTATTCCGCATCGCACTATATTTCCTCATTCATACATGTTCTTTTCGTAAAAAATAAAACCAAAACATCATACAATATTTTTTGCTGCTTAATATTTGGGGTGAGTAAGATTCTTTTTTAAACACTTTAATTCAGCAAGGATGCATTAAATTGCTCAAAAGTGAAAGTAAAGACATTTATAATGTTACAAAATATTTCCATTTCAAATAAATGCTGTTCTTTTTATTAAAAAAATTTTGATGTTTGTTTGATTAATTACAATAAAAAACACACGTGACTGGTTTCCGCATAAACATGGAAAGTGAAAAATAAATAAACATGAATAAGCTACTATTTAAAATATAATATTTTTAGAAACTTCTACGCAATTACTTGTGATGTTTGCTCGAGGAACCGCCATGTAAGTACAAGTCATTTTGGATACTGTGTGTCTTCATATTATTCATTGTTTATGGATATTTAAAACGACATACAGCTCTTGCATGCACACATTAGTGAAGAAGCATCTCACTTACTCTTGGCATTCTGTGGAAATCTTCAGTTCTTTGGTTCTGCTGAGAAAGACTCTCACCAACGCCCCGAAGTTCCCAGACCTGGGGTTGTTCTGAACTATAAAGGGCCGAGACAGAAGATCAAAAACACAAAACATAATTTCCCATCTGAAGGTTGTTTATGATAAGTGCTACTAAACCAAATCAACAGAATGCATTAAGGATCCATGTGATTTAGTGGTAAAAAAAAACCTAGTCAATAAACACAATAAATGACATAGAGCACATCATAAAAGCAGAGTTGACTTGGGATCGGTAGTCATTTGAATGGTGTGGCTTCATGCGCACACAGATCTAAATTACAGAGCTTTATTTCACAGGACAGTGGGTTTGATCAGTGTGTGTCTCTCTGTACAGAGGGCTGTAATGAAAATGCAGTAAATTACTCATACAAACACACATACTTAGAGTCTTAGCCAGCGGGACGACAGCCTCCTCCAGGAGTTTAGCATCAGCACTGCAAATACAGACAGAGAGATATAAACATCATGTAAGTGAAATATCAATGAGCCACTCAAGCCAGTGTTTTACAATGGATTTAACATGGTCAAGAGATGTTGTTAGGCACGACATGTGTTGCAGTAAAATCATGAAGGGAAAGCAATGATAAAGGAAATCATTGTTCAATAAATTATGAACAATATTGACCAAAAAAATTATTATTTAACTAAACAAAACTGTTCTTCTAACTGTAGGTTGCATGCACGTCAAATGTAGGGCAGAGATACATTTTACATAGTTGGTCATTTAAAGTAGTCATTAAAACGTTAACGAGTAAGTAAATACTGTAATGAACAGATTAAAATTTCAACAGTTTATGTCTGACATGTTCAAGATGTCAGTAATCACATTTTTTGACCTAGTTTTCATACTATGTTAAATTTGTTAAATATGTTAAATTGTATTGACATTGATTGACAACAACACATCAGAAACATGGGATTTTATGTCTTACGACAGGAAACATAAAAGTGCACTCTATTCATGCAAAGTGCTGAATAAACCAGAACAACTTCAACAAGTCTATCATAATGATGAACATTTCAACAAAAGAAAGAAATCGTTAGCCTCATAGCATAATTGCCTAGCATAAAAACATTGAAATATGACTTATGCTATGAGGCTAACGAAATGCTGAAATAGTGTTTGTGATGTGAGATTCTCTGGCTCCCTCTGGTGTCCATCCCTCATATAACCTTCAAACTGAGAGGGCAATAGATGAACTAACCTACATCCACCTGAGCTCATCATGACCACAACAACACACATCTTTACACAGAAACCGGTGAAAGTGCAATCAATTACTGTGCATTAGCAGTTAACTATAACAGGAAAATCACTAAATATAATGGAGAGACACAACAAATGTTTTGTCACAATCAAAAAGTTTGAGAACCACAATACAAAACCTCCCAGTCCACATAGACCATTTATTTATAAACTAATCATATTTACGGAATTAATCATGATCATTCCATCCCGATTATGAGCACTAGGGCTGGGCAAAATAGAGAAGCTAATAAACCATCATCTTAACACAAACAAAACAAGGAAGCATTTTAAAACTAGTCTAATCACACCAAGCGTTAGGAAACGTAATGGCCAAAAAGGCCCTCTTTACACCTGGTATTAAGATGCGCTTTGGTCGATCGGGTCACGAGTGGACGACGCTAAATAAAAGTGTAAATGGGGTCTTAAACATTTTGAGCTTGTCCACTTTCAACCACTTCCAGAGCTAGTTGAAAACGGATTCCTTTCGTAGTGTCGTGTGGTCGAATGCGTTCAAACAGCCACAAAAGATCGCCTGCTCTCTGCCTACTGACCTGATGCGTGAACATTATGGGAAGCCAGACGTGATTTAAACTTTGTCGGCTGGAGACCCAAGTTTGGTTTGAAGACGAAAAACGTACCAAGCAAGCACAATGGTCCCTCACCATTCCTGATTTCTAACACCGTGATCTTGCGGCTGTCAGAGCAGAAACAAAAGCTGATGCTCTTCATATCCGTCCTTCACATCCATCCTTCACATTCGTCCTTCACATCCGTCCTTCGGATGAGACGTTAAACCGAGGTCCTGACTCTTTGTGGTCATTAAAAATCCCATGGCACGTCTCGTAAAGAGTAGTCATGGCTTCCTAACAATAATGGCTTCCTAATCTAATAATCCCCATCCACTGAAATGGCTCTATCACTCTCTCTCCTCTCCACCTATAGATGGTGTGTTGTGAGCGCACTGGCGCCGTTGTACTGTTGCTGCCGTCGCATCATCCAAGTGGATGCTCACACTGGTGGTGGTTGAGGAGAGATCCCGACATGATTGTAACGCGTTTAGGGTGTACAGTAGCACATATGAAAGCGCTATATAAAAGCCTCATTCATTCATGTTTTTCAGTCATCATATGTAAATTGTGCGAGCTTATTTTGTCCATTAGATAGAAAGATCTGAAAAAACACATACATTTACTCGCTCATAGACCCTCCCCACGAAGAAATCAGGACAGAAGTGTTGAAAAGTGGACAAAAGAGACGGATTAAAACACCAGATGTAAACGTGAATGTGTCTCCCTAATCTATTCGTGATCCGATCGGCCAAAACACATCCTAATAACAGTTGTAAACAGGCCCAGAGACAGCAGCACATACAAATATGCAATGTGTCGTCCAGCGCATGAGCACATTATCAACATACAACACATTCCACATTTACATATCAACATCTGTAGAGTATATAGGATCTTCAAGCGGGGATTTAAGCAGGGGTCGTTTGCATGCCTTAGTCCACATTAATAGACAGTATTTTATTTTTTTTGACATTAGTATTATAGTTTGACAAAAGACGACGTCTGGGGAAAAAAATTCTGCAATTTTGTAGCGATTTTATCTAAATGTCTATATGTCAAGGACGCATGCATTTTTTTTTAAATATCAGCTTTGAAATGTGGAATTAGTCGATTTTTGCATGAAGAAATAGGAAAACTCACCATAGACTCTATATAGTTTGTGTTTTAAAGCCCGCTACATGAGATGTCTCTGGCCACAATCAAACTGTTGTTTTTTTTTATGGAAACCTTCAATTTTACTATATAATATATTTAAATAATAACAAAGAATTGTATTAAATTAAAAAAAGCTAAACAAACCAATATAGAAATATATTACTATAGTAATTATACTATTGAATTGTAAAATATTTAATTTCATAATAGTAATAAAAATGTATTTTACAGAACAGTAAAATTACAATACTAAAATTTACATCCGTCTTGATTTCTTTGCTTTCAAACTGTAAAATAGATCTTTTATTCTGGGGGAAAATCACTGGTAGACCTTTTTGTTGACAACAGATTTATAGATTCTCTTTACAAATTTGGGAAGATGGACTGCGCGTGTCGCATATTCAAATGCACATTATAAGCGATCCAAACACACAGTTTGTGAAATCGAGTTTCTTTGAAACACTGAATTTGTCGTGACTCCATTCCTATCCCGATTTAAAACTCATCAGATCTAAACGAATCGAACAAACGACCTATTTTTCCTATTGAAAATGGCGATTTTCGCTGAGAGATAAGTTTGCATCCCTGATATTTGAATGAATGTGAGTGTATGGGACATCAGTGATGGGGGTCAGAGGAGTGTCTCACCTGCTGGTGGGGCTAGTGAAGGTGAAGGAGATCAGCTGGTTCCAGAAGGGCTCATTCTCTGATATGGCGTCTGGACCAATCAGATTGCGGATGCTCTGGCTCTCCGACAGGTCGCTCACCTGACTGGTGTTTGCACCCATCGCCTCCAAAAACCACGAGGGACTGCCTCAGAGCCTCATCGCCAGCAAAGCAAAACCTGGAGGATCATGAGAGCAATCATTCCACTGAGTAATGTAATTAGTTTGACAAATAAGACATGGAGGAGGAATCACACTAGACATGTAGCCTAACTAAACACTTAAGCAGGAGTCCACACACTTGAAACAGGTTTGATGGGTAGACACAGAGCCCTAACACACAAACACACACCTCTTTGTTAAGCACACACCTTTTACACACACATTGTTGATGTGCCACTGGTTCCCTGATGTGGATTGTGAAACTCAAGAAGCTGCCTAAAGCAGTAAAGGTTTTCGTTAAACATCCTGGTTAATATTAAATTTGATCTGATCAGAGAAGATGACGTCTCTTCTTGACTAACAAGGAAACTCATTTATTTTGTGTCTCACAAACATGAAGAAAGCTCTGATGTAGATCCATTCGTCATTTTACAACTAGTCAGTAATAACCTTTTTCAATTTACATTTATAAATCAAAAACAAGTTGAAAAATGAACATATGTCATCCCAAAATCTGAAAAGATAAAAATGAAGCAACTACATTTTGCATAAAGAAAATGAACACAACACGTTTGTATTGTGACGTTATTTTCATGTCAATTAAGCACATTTTCACTCCAATTCTTAATTATGTAATGCATCCAGATCTGAGTTACTTCTATTCTCAAAAAGGGATTCTCATTACTGAAATACAATATATGTTAAAATTAGTATAAAAGCAGTTTACTGAATACTACCTAAATATGCACTACTTAACTATTTTAAAATAATATAAAAATTGTACACATTATATTACAGAGAGAATTCTTTCTGTTTTAGGATAAAATATGACCAAGTTTTAGAATTGTAAAGGCTGCTGAAAATTCAGATTTACTAAAAAAATATAGAAAAATAGAAAAAAACAATTTTAAATTGTAATATACAGACACAGACACACACACACACACACACACACACATATATATATATATAAATATATAGATATATTTGTATAACAGTAACGAAATACGAGAGTACAATTTTTTCCCATTTCAAACAGAATTGGGGAATGGAAAAAAATGGCACTTTAATAGTAGTCTTAATTCTATCTTTGTAGTTTAGGAATAAATATGACTCAAACAAGGTCTTGACAGATTTTGGTGAGATTCGCTCAAAGGCACAAACAATCATGATGAAATGGTGCAAACTATCTGGCCAATTACTAAACTCGATAATGAATTAAATGCCATTAAGATCTGCTATCAACAATACAGGTAACAACATACTACAGGTAAGTACCTCATGAAGAACCTACAGAATACAGGTAAATCACACATTTACAGACTAGGTCAAACACCTGCAGGACATCAATGTTTAGACTACAGTCTGTACAGCAGCAGTGCAACGAACACATTACAAAACACAATGAACACCTATACTGTCTAATATAAAGCCTATGATTTCACACAAGGCTAGTGAAGACTGAATAATAATATGTCATTCATAACTTTCTGTAAATAATGGAATTCATTTACTTAGACATATTTGAGCTTTCCTCAGAGGGCTGTCCTGTCAAATTGCTCACTTTACAGCTTCTATTCCTACCGCAGATAAAAATTACTAAAATGCAGTTAAATATTTATTTTATATGACTATATTATGGTATGCAATTCCCAGTGTAGAAGTTAATAAGTGTCCAGTAAGCTATACACTTAGCAACAATTAGCTTGCAGACTCGAGTGAATGGAGAATTCCATTATAAACCCTTTAGCTTCAATGCTGACATGCTAGCAGGCTAACGACAAGAATAACTTACCTGATGAATGTCAGAATTGACAGCGCCTCAGAAAAGCCACTCGCGTTCCTTAAGACAAGCGTCTATGTATTTTCTGAAGAAACAAAACTAAATGAGTAAAAATTAGTAATGGTACAGTTCCAGTAAAGTGTGTTTAACAGTGTAAGTTTGAGCTGTATTGACTCTGTTAGCTCTGCTTCTCCACGTCACCACTGACGCTCGTGACATCCCGAGCAAGCGCAGAATAACACTCCAAACCTACTAGGAGAGGCGGAGAACATCATGAATATTCATTAGAATCCTTAAAGAAGATTGCCAGGTAACGTAATCAAGCACGATCGTATTAATATTCATTAGAGCATTAGCCTCAGATTATAGCTATATATACATCATACATACATATAGCCTACTTATGAATATCTATGCGTAGCAGGGTTCATAAATTCGCCACCGTGAAAACGAATAAATTCATAGATTACTACTTAGGCAATATATCGTTTTCAACATTGATAATATTCAGATTTTTTTTTGTTTTTTTGAGCATCAAATCAGCATATTAGAAGTAATGATGCTGAAAATTCAACTTTGATCACAGGAATAAATAACAGTTTACAATATATGCACATAGAAAACAGTTAATTTAAAGTGAAATAATATTTCACAATATTTCTGCTTTTACAGTATATTTGATCAAATAAAAGCAGCCTGGATGAGCAGCCTTTATTCTTGTGATTTATAGTCTTATATATAGTAATAATAAGTGTTGGAGGTAACGCATTACAAGTAGTGAGTTACGTAATCAGATTACTTTTTTAAAGTAGCCTAACTAGTAAAGAAATGCATTTCTTTTAAATGTACAATAAAATATCGGAGTTACTTTTTCAAATTAGTAATGTAAGTTCCTTTTATAGACTGACAGCTCTCCTGTCTCCATGTTGAGAGAAATCAGGAGTAAGTGCATCCGTGTATTATAGTTCTTGACTAAATGTGAGCATGCATTTGATTTACTAATCGCACTTGCACAAAATCAGATTCAGTATGCTATTCCTCAAAATGAATAAAAACAGTGAAGTAACAATGATATCTTAAAATATGTCTTATTGTTTTGTCTCAAGATGCACACCAGTAATGTTTTTTTCTAAGGCACATTTTAAAAAAGCTACTTAAATGTACTAATTTAACTAAGCCCAATCCTGGCTTAATCTAAGCCCAGTTTCTGAAACCAGGCTTTTTTAATCTCATTTTATTGCATTTGTTACTGACCTTCAATGATCCAATTCAGCCATACTAATAAGCAAAAATGACTAGATTTTTGTTTTGTTTTTGTTGCTGAAGTGTTTTCTTTTCCGGTGTCCTATTCTTCTGCATTCCAGAACAGCAGCACAGCTGTAAGGTTTGTTTGAGCGTCGCCCTCTACTGTACAGGTGTGAATTTGCATTTCCTTTTGCATTTGCACTTCTCGTGTGAAAGGGCCTTTAATTACATGTGCCACAAATACAACTTTTTTTGGTTATTAAAAAACAAACAAGCAAGCCCAGCCTAGGAGCGGAAAAGTGACGCAAAAGTAATGCAACACATTACTTTCCATTAAAAGTAACTAATGCAATTAGTTACTATTTTAGGAAGTAACTTAATATTGTAATGCATGTAATGCCAACCCTGGTAATAATAAACATGAAAAATGAAGAATGGACTTTTCACCATAAACAACATCTCAAAACCAAAAGTTATATATCTTTTTCTTTATTTATAGACATTTGTGTAAAGTATATTACAGTACATTACAGACAGACAATTCACAGAGTATGTTTAAAAGTAAATCTGTCAACTTGATATGGCTAGGTAAAGCCTTTTGGTTCATTCAATATGCACATTTAGAACAACCAGTCTAATAAATATAGTGTTTTCTCATAACCAATATTATTATATGGTTGATTATTTTAAATCCTGTAACAGCTTTCATGTAACTAGGGTTAAAATGAGAAATATATGTCCGCCTCCCAAGTCCCTGTACCAAAGTGCAAAGTCAATTCTATGAAATAAGAAAACAAAGTCTCTGGTCGGCAGCTGATGGCAAGACGACCCATTTAAAAAGAACTCTCGATATATTAAATCAGAGAAGACACCACAACGAGTGTATTAAAAATGATCTATGAACCTCTAGGCAGATTTTACGGGACATATGTTGAAAAATAGAGCATGAACGGTTTCCATTGAAGACGGAGGCCTTGAGGAACAGATGAGTTCAGAAGTATTTATGTAAACATGAGGTTTCACCACACTAAAATTCATTCATTCTTTCACGGCTCATAAGGAACATCATCTAGAAAAAAACACCAACACCCTGCAGATTAAACTGTGAGGAGATTTCATTATGAGGTTTGTGGGATTCGGCCCTTTGCTTGGACATTCTGCAAAAGGAAAAAAAACAAAAAAAAACAACAACAAAAAAACATTTTTAATGATAGTTCCTTACCAAGTTCACATTTCAAGATAAAGGTCTTCAAAAAGTCCTGAAGAGAAAAATAATTTAATCAACACCTTCACTACACTGCAAAAAAAAAAAAAATTCATTTTCTTAATCAGTATTTTTGTCTTGTTTTTCAGTAAAAATATGTAGACAAGACCCTTAAACAAGGTGAATTAACTTGAGAAGCAAAATCGCAAAGTATACATTTTAAAGAATGTTGTAAAATTTTGTTTTATGATATTTTTCAAGGGGGTGAGAAATAAAATAAAATATATTATCTATATATATACACGTCAAGTCTTACACCATTTTGCTTGTCAACTAGCCTAAATATATTTTACTGTAAGAAAGTTGATATTTTTAGTGAAAAAAATACTGTAAGAAAATGATTCTTTGCAGTGTATAAAGAAAGAACGTTTTAATCGGTGATGAGATTTAGAAACACGTATACAGCACACACACACGCACACACACACACACACACACACACACACACACACACACACACACACACACACACACACACACACACACACACACACACACACACACACACACACACACACACACACACACACACACACACACACACACACACACACTTTCTCTCTTTTTTGAAGGGCAGGACCCTTAATTGAACTTGTGCAAAAAAAAACTGACAAAAGTGTGACTCAAATAAAAAACACACGGTAAAAACCTGAGACAAACAATTTGTTGAACGCAGTGAACAACGTTAAAACCTGTACAGGTCATCGGTGAGTGTTTACTGTTTACTTGAACTTTTCCTTTAAAGCCCTTCTTCCCTCATTTCCCATTGGCTCTTTCATTTGTCCCGCCCCTTAAATGACACGTAGCCTCTTCCTATTGGCCCGTTCCAGTGGGCAGCCCAGATATGTCCGGGTAAAGGCACATTGCGTATGTACTACTCAGCAGGTACAGAGTGTCTTAGATGTTTTCAGCCTGAGGAACCTCTCGTATGCTGTCTCTGAGTTCAGGACGAACGCGCGGCCGCTGGCGAACGGTGCGCCCTGTAGCGATGATGTCGGCGTAGCCACGGGAGTGCGAGAAGGCGTAAGCTGAGCGACGAGACCGTCCGCCACGCACGAATGATGGCTTCTTCTTCCTCCTCTCCTCCTCTTCATCCTCAAGCTCATATTTCTTCCTGTTCCTCTGGACCTGGAGGAAGAACACGAGAAAAGAAACAATAAAACAGCTGTATGGTGTATTTAACCTACAATATTCTGCGTCACCAAAAGTGTTGATGAATGGAGGTGAATGTAACCTCTGATAACAGATCACTCTAAATTGTAATGTAGACATGCATTTTCTGTAAAGCTGCTTTGAAACGATATGTATTGTAAAAAGCGCTATACAAATAAATGTGAATTGAAATGAATTATTTTTCTCATATTTGTCACTGTTGCAGCTCCTCTCTTCCTAGTCGGTCAGTAACGCTCTGTTTAGTTCCGGTCTCTATGAAGCCCCTCCTTCTGAAAAGCACACTGTGCTCTGATTGGTCGACTGGACCAGTTTGTTGCGATTGGTGAACCGCTCTGTGTTTGAAAAATGTTCCGCCCCCTTACCATAACATGAGTTTAAACACACTACTAACTAACTCAACCAGGCCCCGCCCCTTTATTCTGCGTATGAATTATTCAAATGAGGAATATTGCGACGTGTTCGTTCCCGGAGGAAACTCAAGACTACAATGTTCGTTTCAGGGAGTTCACAAACACTGACACTGATATAGAGAAGAACTTTG
The DNA here is from genome assembly GCF_051911475.1 of Siphateles boraxobius. NCBI lineage: Eukaryota > Metazoa > Chordata > Actinopteri > Cypriniformes > Leuciscidae > Siphateles > Siphateles boraxobius. The sequence continues at coordinate 6,240,448 of NW_027508711.1, read as the reverse complement.
CAGAGCTTTTTCATGCTCAAACAGCAACATTACACACTGAAGAAAGCATTATAGGTCCTGTTTGAGGACGCCACTGATCTCACCTTGTCTCCAACAGAGGGCCAGATGGTTTGATGGAGGAACTGGATACAGATGACAGGAAGAAGACAGATTCCCACCGTCAGAATGATGGTCAGCCACAGGTACGGCTGTCTCAGGGCGTTCGACGCGGCACCTAGACGTCAGAACAACGTTGAGATTATTACAAACCAGACCATTACATGGTCTCTGTTTGAGAATGAGTATTGAAAATAACAGTGGAGTAAAGGTTTCCTGTGTGCATTGGAAGCTTACAGCCCAAATGTGTTATTTTAGAATTATTTATTTACTATTATAGTTTTTATTAATATTTTAGATTTTTAATATTTTCAGTTTTTCAGTATTACTTTAAAACAATGATCATGCGCTTTTTTCATTTGAATTAATTTTTTATATTACAATTTAAGATTAATTAATTTTTATTTCAGTTGTAGTTTATAAATTTTCCAGTTACTAATTTTAGTGTTTCAACATTTGTAATATTTGTTTAATTTAATTTAATATTTATAATACAAATATTCTTTTCCAGCTTTATATTTTCAGTTTTAATATTTAGGGTAATTTGTGTGTTTTTGTCATTTGTGTTTTTGTTAGTAATCTTTAAAAAAAAAAGTATTTTTATGTTTAATTAATATATTGTTTAAAATTGATTTCCAGTTTGTAATTTTAGTGCTTTAGTGCTACTTTGAACTTCTTATTGCAATTAGTTTCAAATTTTCGCTTAAAGTTTTAATCTAATATTTATATTTTATTCTAATTCAGCTTTATTTCAATTAAAAAAGTTATAGCTTTAGTTAACAATAATAACCCTGCATTATGCGACTAAATGTATGATGGGAAGTTTCAAAATTACATCAAATTCATATATTCAATTTAAAAGAAGCCTAGATTTATTTTAAATGCAATTTAAAAAAAAAGTATTTTAAATAGTCATACATTTTTGATACATTTGTTTGACTAATTTACATGGCGATTAAATAAAATAATAAATAATCATCAATATTCCTCAACTCTATAATAAAGCCTACCATCTCTCAGCCATTATTTTATGTTAAAAGGACCTTTGATTATTCAATACTGTAGCTTTCTATAAAAACATGTATATCATGCAATGTTTAAATCTCAATAATCATAAAATTGCATTAACTTTTTGCTCATATCACCCATCGCTATCGGTTATACCAGTAGACATTATAAATGAAGGTGACTTGACTTGATTGCACATAGCGCTTTTAACAAAATAGACTGTTTCAAAACAGCTTTACAGTGAAAATAGGAAATTAAAGTAACAGACATTGTTTTGGCTTTACAAGAGGCTCTAGAATAAAGTTATTGTCCAGCTAAAGTTAGTTTTGATTGATTCACTTCCGTTGCAAAGATCATAAGTTATTAACTTAGGGGCCACTAACACGACACCGCTCTTAACGCGGCTCATTCATCCGGCCCGCTCATTCGCTCAACAACAGTGCCTGGTGGCTCCAGAACGCAAACGTTGAAATAGGTTCCAAGGTGCAAGCCTTGAAAATTTTTGAAAAACGCTATCATCTCCACGTAAATTTTAATAAAGGTTTACTAAAGTAAATAAAGGCTACTATGACTTTATTGCCCACCTGTGAAAGTGAAGGTCGCTGGGAAAATGACATGGATTCCTGCACTGTGGATGTCAAACATGACACCGAAGTAAAGGGCTATACTGCCGAGCACTGCAAAAAAGTTCACGAATGTCCAGTAGGAGGTGTTTAATGAGATCTGGGGATGACAAGAAAAAATTTCTACATCAGATCAACAAGAAATCATCTAGAACTTTCTATAAAGATCAGCTCTATAGTCAAGTTCAATCCATGTTAGAAACAGGCTAGACATGAAATGTATGTCTCCTTATTTGGAAACTGAAAAGTTTGTTGTGCAATATAAAACCCAATGAAATGTGGTCACATGATCAAGATTGGCCAATCAGGTACCTGCAGGTTGACGGTGATGATGAGCGAGGAGGCTGCCACCACAGCGAAGGACTGGTAATCGGACGGAGCCTCCCCGTCCTGTCCCATAGTCTGCTGGAACGCACCGTACGGGATGAAGAAGATTATAAGAGAGGTGAAGATGCCGTGGAACAAACTGATGAAGAAGTTCCTGTAGTTGAACAACGATCCTTGCTGGCCAGGAAGATACAGCTTTGGGAACCGTAAACTCAGTTTGTCATTCACATCCTACACAAGGAAGAAAAAGATGTGGTTTAAAAGCTGAAAACGTGTATTAAAGGCACATTAATCGATTTCTGAGAAACACTATTGAAAATTTTAATCAACACCCAAACAAGCAATTTTGTGTATATTGCCAGATGTCTGTGCTGTGTGCGCTCAAAAAAAGGGTTTTTACAAAGTCTTGGCTGTGTAAATAGGAGAAAAAAAAATGTGGGTCGGACCAATAATCGTAACACTATAAACTATCGTAGCCAATCAGCACTAGGGGGAGTGGCAAACGGGGATGGCTGAGATTTTACCAAAGAGGAAAGGGTCAGAGGAATATAATTGGAATATAATAGGATTACAAACAGACAAGAGCTTTAGGACCCACGGTAATATTGGAAAAGCTTTCCAGCGCTGGAGAGACGTTAGAGACCAGGAAGGCCCGTTTCTGCTCGATTCATGAGTAACACAGAACCAAGATATGCTGTTGTTGTTGAATCACAGCTGATTCATCCATACTTGCGCAAGTTGTCTGATGTTAGTTGTTGCCAGTGTTGCATAACGTGTTTGTTATTTAGGGGGCAGAGCAATGAAGGGAGGGGTGTGTTTGTTTGGGTGCCGATTTCAAATATCAACAGTGTTTCTCAGAAATCGCTTACTGCACCTTTAGGAAAGTACATTTTTTCAATTTCATGTTGATTTTTTTTTATTTTTATTTTCATTCACATACATATATATACATACACACACACATATATATATATATATATATATATATATATATATATATATATATACACACACACACACACATAGACATTTAGTAAAATTAGTAAATAGTTTTAGTTAACGCTAATAACCCTGAATTATGCTACGAAACATGACGGGAAGTTAAAAAATTAAATCCAATTGCTTTTAAAGGCAATTTAAAAGAAGCTTTGATGTATTTTAAATGCAGATAATAAATAAATAGTTATTTATTCATTTTTGATAAATTAGTTTGACTGCATTTTACATGACTGTAAAAAACATCAATATTCTTCAATTCTGTGATAAGCCTAGCTTCACTTGGCCATTATTCTATGACAAGCCATACCTGATCCAGAAGGCCGACGAGGAGAACAGGCAGACTGCTGTAGCAAACATTGTACAGGGTGATGAACCAGTCTTCATAAGCCGTCTACACAACACAAACAAGAATGTTTAAAAACAAGAATCAGCTTAAAATATAGATTTTGAGATACTGAAATCCTTCTCTTGCCTGTGCGGAGAATCCGTTGAAGAAGGAGAACCAGAAGTGCACCAGGGTGAAGGCGAAGTTTTTGTAGAAGAAGTAACGCAGGAATTTGCACATTCGGATGTAGGACCAGCGCCCGTGGACCAGCAGGAGGCGCTGTAGGAAGCGGAACTGAGCGAAGGCGTAATCGCTGGACATCACAGCCTGCATCCCCTCCTGACCACTGATGCCCACACCGATGTCTGCAGCTGCAAAGGAGCATGGGAAGGAAAGGGTGGCTCTCTTAAACATTTAATATGACTTAAATGAAATAAATATGAACTGATATCAAATATTTTTTAAAAACATTTATCAATTATATATCTCTATGAATGAATGAATGAATACATAAAAAAACTATAAATGCACTTCCTATAAATATACAATAAATACAAAAAATAAGTAAACAAATTATATTCTATAAATGCATACTAAAATAAATATCAATTGATAATTTTAAAATTAAATCAATAATAATATCTACTAAATATCTACTAAAGTAACTAAAACAGAAATTGAAATAAAATGAAAACTAAATAGAAAATGAAAATATAAAAATAACAAAATGCTAAAACTTTAAATAAAATTTAAATATATAAAAATTATATATCTTGCAAAAATTAAAAAAATTATTATAGTATGTCATTAAATATGTATCCATTCCATACACCTTGTATGCGAATTTGGGGATCTTGCAAAATCTTGCAAAAACACTGGATAAAAATGCCACGATGAGCATAAAATATAACAACGTGCATAAAAAACGTATGAGTTCAATTGAGGTGGATTTTTTTTTTTTATCCGATGAGAAGACATGCAAATAAACTACGATGGAAACATGTTCACTGAATACATTCCTCATGAGCAACAAAAACCTCACGTGATTGCAACAGAGCATGTGATTGAATACCTGGACTAACCAGCAGACCAATCGCATCACACAGCATCTCAAATATTGGTTTGGTGGTTCTGAAATGCCTGAGCCAAAGTCTGTCATCACAATGACTCGGTTTAATTCCCTCCATCATACTACTCTGATCCCAAACATGACAGTTTATTAGGTTTCATCTGCTAATCTGAGACGCAAGTTTATGATGTATGAAAAAGAACCACAGTGGCTTCTCCCAGTGGCTTGCTGCGATTTCCATTTTTATTACAGATATTTTGTGCCAATTTTCAGGAAGTGACAATTTTGTTCTCTTCGACTCGCTAGGTGGAAACGGTTCATTCGCGAATATTTTAAGCGATATTCCAATTTTGACCATAAGTTAAATATGCAACTTTGGATTGAAACATAGCTATTGACACTAAAACAACACTGGTCAGGATCAGTAATCCGGTTCAGTTAAACTCACTCTTGATCATGTTGACGTCATTGGCTCCGTCCCCGATGGACAGGGTCACGGCCTTCTTGTAGCGCTTCACCAGACTGACTACGTTTGCCTTCTGTTTGGGCGTCACTCGACAGCAGATCACAGAGCTGCATTCACACGCCATGTCAACGAAGTCTTCCTGTCTCTTCTCCTTCTCCCACTCATCGATGGGTTGGTTGACGTCCGGAGGGTTGTTGGAGTTCCTGTACCGTTTCCTGAGCTTCTTCAGACGCAAGCGACGCCGCTTCTTTTTCTTCTCGTACAGTATCTCATTCTGCATGGAGAGGAGAAAGGGATTTTAAATTCCCTTCGAGTCACTCCACAGGACTTGATGACAAAATAGTATTACCTATACAGGTGAAACTCGAAAAATGTGAATATCGTGAAAGTTATAATTTTGATGATTATGGCTTACAGCTTATGAAAACCCTAAATTCAAAATCTCAGAAAATTAGAATATTACATGAAATCCATAAAAAAAAAAGATTTTAAATACAGAAATGTCGGCCCTCTGAAAAGTATAATAATGCATATGTATATAGTTATATATACTAAAGTTTCAGTAGTTTTATCTTTTAATTTGAATTACTGAAATACATGAACTGTTGCACGATAATCAAATTTTTCGAGTTTCACCTGTAGTTCAGACTAGATTGCTTTATCTCAAACAGTAGAGCATTGCGCTATCAACGCCAAAGTCATGGGTTCGATTATCAGGGAATGCGTGAACTGCTAACATGTATACAATGAATGCAATGTAAGTCACTTTGTATAAAAGCATCTGCTAAAAGTGTAAATGTAAGGTTATTTAATTATTACCATTTTAAAGGCAATATTAAGGGCATGATGTACATTTATGATTAGTCTTTTGTGCAAATGGTAATTATAAGTTAAATGCCAATATATGTTAACATTTTTACATTGTTCATTTTCATGTTTCAGTCACTTATTTTAACTATCAATTAAATGTTTGTGGGGTTTTTTTAACATTAAATTTGGTTTCCAGGCAAATTATATAGGAAAAATGGGAATTTTTTTCAGAGGACAGCAAATGTCATGTCACTGCTTATTGCTTATTATCAAGACAATGACAATTTTAATACTTTTTTTTATTATTAATTTCATTTAAAAAAAAATAAATGTTTTTGTGCAAACCACAATAAAAAAAATGGAGGATTCTTTGGATCGAAAACTCAATAGTAGGGATGGGCATGATTAATCGACGATCGATTATTGATCATTAAGAATTTCGTCGATCAGGTTAATTTGTTATCGATTATCATTAAACTAATGCTGCTGCGTTGCGTAGTGTGAGTGGAAAGTGAACGTGTTCCCCGGGCGCGATATTTTTTTTCACAGGATGGTAGGGGAAGACTCATGAATATTCATTAGGGAACTCATCCCTGATTGGTCTTAACCCCAGTGACTGGTAGGTTTAGGGGCGGGGTTATGGGGTAGGTCATCAGACCCCCACTGACGGGTAGGTTTAGGGGCGGGGTTAGGGGGTAGGTCATCAGACCAATCAGGCATGAGTTCCCTAATGAATATTCATGAGTCTTCCCCTACCATCCTGTGAAAAAAAATATCGCTCCCCGGGCTGGTCAAGTTAGTGCGGAGGTACCTGTGCATCCGGCAACGTCAGTCCCCTCAGACCGGGTGTTTTCAGCGGCTGGACTGAAGCCTTGTTTACACTCGACGCGTCCGCACGAGCGTGAATGTGAGCACGGCAAAAATGACGTCATTGCGGTATTCGGTGTTTCACAGACGAGCGCGTCGAGTATAAACGCCTCGTCTGTTTGGGGAGGTGCGCGAGCAGTCTGCGGAGACTCGCGCTGCAGAGCCAGGCGAAAGTGTAAACGAGGCTTGACGGTCAGGTTGCGGTCGCGTCTGACCCCAAATCATGTCATCAATGATGCAATGCAATGATCTTTCTCAACAAAAATCAGTAGACTGGTGTAGAAGTTGTATGCGAGTTACTAGTTATTTTTTATCAGGCTTTGTTAAGTAGCCTAGCCTAATTGATTGTTACTGTAGGTAGGCTAATCTCTTACCCTCTTTCTCGACTCCGTTCTCGGATAGTTTTGAGTTACATTTTGACAAAACCTGTCAGATCTAAGAATTATTATGTTTTTGGTTAAGTTATTGTTTAACATGATTTTTTTTTATTATTTATTATTTTGGAACAAACGAGGGTCTCTGTTTAAGAACGCCAACTCGCAGCTGCAGGTTCCGTTGCTTCCGAGCACCGCAGCGCATATATATCTTCAAGTTTAGCCTAACCGAACGTCCAGTTTTACTGCCACAAGTTGATCATCTTGTAATAAAGATCTAATCGAGGAAAAACACACTGTATGTTTGTATTTTCATTGCATTTTTTAATTTATAAAAAGTTAAATAAATAATGAATTTGAATATAAAAATATTAATGATTAATCGATAGTCGATCGTTAATTCTCCCGACGATCGACTAAGAAAATTTAATCGAATGCCCATCCCTACTCAATAGAACAGAATTTATTTGAAAGTTTCATAACATTATAAATGTCTTTACTGTCACTTTTGATACATTTACTGTAATGCATCCTTGCTGAAATCTTTCTTCATTTCTTAAGAGAAAACGTAATTTCTGCACTTGCAAGAGATGAACCCTTGAGCTCTTATTTTGACGGAAAACTACAGTTTTGGACATAGACGCAGAGCGAACAATCTATATACTTATCAAATCACAAAAGACTGTGATTTAATTGAATAAGGGCAAAGAGTCATATCGCGCTTTCGATTTTAGTTTGTTTGACAAATACTTTGCCAAAGCAATGGCGCAAAACAACGTTTGAGATCTTTGTTAAATATTTTCAGCTCATTATGAAACTGTGGCAGCACAGATTAGACTAGGTAGGTAATTCATGGGAAACACTGCTCTGTGCTTAGGGAGTCTTAGAACATAATGTGAGAGATAATCAGAGGATGAGGAGTGTACCAGCCAGCCTCCGGTGATGATGAGGGCGTTCTTGCCCGTCTCTGGGAAAAACGTCTCCTTCAGTTTCTTACTGCGTCCTTGAGGGTCGTTTCGCCTTTGGGTCTGTCTGTTCCTCAGCTGTACACTGAGAGAGAGAGAACGAGACAGTCTTGACTTTAGAAACTCAATCTAGTCACAGACTCTGATGATGCCGTAAGCTGAAACATACTTCACATCCTCTCCGTAGTGGATCTTCATGTCGTCTGTAAGCAGTTCGCAGGAGAAGCCGATGTTCTCAGCGGTCTCTGAGTACGTGACAAACAAAACGCATTAGAAATCGAACCAATCTCCCTTAAAACAACAATATATTGCACTTGTTCACCGCTCACCTTTCTTGTCTCCGGTCAGAACCCAGATCTTGATGTCAGCTTTGGCAAGTTTTGCGATGGTCTCCGGAACGCCGTCCTGAAGTTTATCCTCAATGGCTGTTGCTCCAATCAGCTGAATACATGAGCATAAATGGCACATTTATCAACCACATATCTCTATGAATGAATAAATACATAAGTGCACTCTCTATAAATATACAATAATAATTTTAAAAAACTCTATACATAAAATCAATTAAATAAGTCTATAAATGCATAAAAATGCAAATAAATAAATAAATATCAATTGATAATTTTAATACGAATCAATAACATCAATTTTATATATATATATATATATATATATATATAAAATGCCTGTATTTTTGCACAACTTATCAAATAAGACGTTTATAAAGTTGCTTCAATTAAATTATTTACACAATATTTACTTAAAATTCAATTAAAAAATATTTTAACATTATAGATATTATTCTCATTTTTAGTCACTTTAGTGCTAAATGTAAATGTCAAATGTTAATCATCCAGTTCACACAGTTATCAGCTGGTAGAAATTAGCTAATGATTGGCAGATTAATAAACCTGACCAATATATCGATCTATCACTCGTTTCATTTGTAAATGTTCCCTTGTTATTACCGTACCATGAGGTTATTCTCGATCTCCTCGTACACCTCGTCCAGAGCCTCCTCGCGGTTCCCCATGGAGATGCTGGCTTGCTGGTGTTTCAGAGCCCAGGCGTCGTACTCCTCCTGACTGATGTCCTTGTAGCCCAGACACAGAGTCCGCAGGGTCTCGTTCGCAAAGATCTGGAAGAGTAATCAAACTGTTCAGCATAAAAAAACCTACAACTTTCATTTAAATGTAATTTAATGCTATTCTGCATTAACCTACAAAACAATGTTTATTTCATGCTCTGGTCAATTTTGAGAGTTTGTGTTACTTTTATTTTTGTTTTATTTTGTTTGTGTTTACATTTATTGCACTATTTAATATGTGTCTATCTGTCCATCTATGTAATGTATTTATAGATTCATTGATTATACATTTGTACTGTTTAATTGATTGATTTTTACTGTTTTATTTATAGGGAGTACATTTATAATTTACTTTATTGATTGATTTCATAATTTTCTTATTTGTTTAATTATAGAGTGAAATTGTAGTTTTATTTATTGATTGATTGTTATTTTTATTTATAGAGAGTGCATTAAATGCACCAAACTTTACAGTTGTATTCCTATCTATATGCTGATTTATTTACAGAGGGGTTTGGTCATATAGCATTCACATTTTATTCCTAAAAACACGATGAAAACTCTTAAGATTTGGGTGTCAATCTGACATGGCGCATCATACTGTAGACGAGTAATATTGAGTACTTCTATGATATTTTTATGTTTTTTATGTTTTGGAGCTTGACATTTAAAAATTCTCCTTTTGTGCTCTACAAAAAACAAACATGGTCAACAAAAACTTGCATTTGCATGCTGAACCTCATTAGCATTTGCTAATGAATTTAATAAATGTGTTGGTACTCACATCAAGAGCTTCTTGTGTCGTTTCCTTATCCTTGCTATTTGGATTGAGTCGCTGGTAGACCATAGTGTCTGCGCCCTTACAGTACAGACGGATACGGCCATCCGGAAATTTCACTGCACACGAACACACAAAAGAGTGAGAAACAGATGCCAGTGATTGACAGACATGAACAGAAGAAGAGAAAGAGCACTCACGGATGATGGACATGCGTTTGCGGTCGCTGTTGAAGTCGAGCAGAGCGAGCATCGTGTAGGTCACCTCTTGGTCCATCTCTAAGATGGTGATGGTGTCCTGCGTCCGGGACAGGAACACAAACCCAAAGTTGCGTGCGGCCGAGACCAGAGCGCCCTCATCAGGAGATGCGGCCTGGTACACCAAGTCACCTGAAAGTTACAAAATGTGCAGGAATATCAGCTACGATTTTTGTAAACTTTTGATTTATTTGATCAGATTGTACACAAAATAGGATTAAGAATGCTAAATAATTGAGTACGCTCCAAACAGGGTTATGTGACAACAACGTAGCAAACTAGTGTATCTGAAATGTATCATTGCATACGGTCAGCAGATATGGTTTCCTCACCTTCTTTCTGCTCAACCATGACGGTGTGACACAGGGACAAGAGTTTGAAGAACTCCAGTACTTGCGCGTCCTTCTTCGAACGGATGCAGGAAACAAGGGAATGGTCATCAAACTGGAAATTATTGTCAAAGTATTTATTCCAGCTGAAATCCACAGGCTGAGGGGGGAAAAACAGAGAGGAAGTGAAATTATGAATAAAAAATTATGAATTAATCAATAAATAACAACAAAACTATAAGTGTACCCTTATAAATACAAAGTATGAATTAAGAAGTCTGTAAATGCACTCTATAAATAAAAAGGCAATAAATTAAATGATATAAATTTACTGTAAATAAAAAAAGCTATAAATGCCCTCTCCAGGAATAATAAATACATATATTAACAAACCTATAAATGCACTCTCTATAAATATAACAAATAAAAACTCTATAAATGCACATGCTTAGATAAAACTGTAAATGCACTCTTTAAAAAAAAAAAAAAAAAAAAAAAAAAATATATATATATATATATATATATATATATATATAAATAAATAAAACTATTATGCCCTCTTTATGACTTAATAAATAATAACAAAACTAAGTGCACTCTCTCTATATATAATTTTTTTATTTAAAAAAAATGCACTTTATAAATGAAAATAATAAGGTAATAAATACAATTCTAAAAATACACTTAATAAATTATATAAATGCACTTTGCATACACACCTTTCCACGCTCCAAGCCTCCACTAGTGGAATCACCTGTAGACGATCATAGAGCGTTGTCAGTTTACTGAATTATTCAAAACAATAATACATCAAAAATAGCACTTTAAAAAGCGCTAGATGATAAAGCAGACGGCACAGAACGAGAGGTCTCATCCTACCTTTTAACTCGACATGCTGTCTTAAATACGAAGCACTCATTTAACACATATTGTTATGGATTTATACACAATAGTAATTGCCTTAACAAAAAGACTCTAATAATGTGATTAGGGAAAGGGAGTGCTATTAAACTATTCTATGGCAAGGTCGAAGATGTCAGTGTGTTTTTAACTCTTCCACTGAACCCAACCACAGAAACCTGACCTCTGTGAAACTAAAGCCTCAAATCTCTCCCAGAGCCACACACTATATCACCTCACACACACGAGACAACAGCACAACAAGAGACACGCACATTTACACACGTCTCTGGAATCACAGGAGGACAGAGATCAGGGCTGTATCAACATGTGATCGGGCACAACACAGCATCGGTACAGCCTTTCACACTCGTCCGCACATGTGATACAACACAGCTCTTTTCACACATCTAATGGTTTGACCAATAAAACCTCAAGCCAATAATATTTATATGGTCAAAAAGTAGGAAGAATTTCTGATAGCTTGTAATGTAAATTAATGAGATCTTTATAACAGACTACTTGCATGAATTGCATATAAATAACAGTTGTTATTGTATGTCTGCCAAAAATACGTCTAAGTAAGATGATTTTTAAATGCTTAGTTTTATGATCAAAACTCTGTCGTTTTAAAACACATAATGCAATCATGCAATACAATGATGATTGAGAAATGACCAAATAAACCTTCCTCAAAAGCCTGATGATCATATTTGAGACTCACATTTGAACATGATTTTTATTTTAAAAAATGATGTATGGATACTAAGTAAACCTAAATTGCTTCAGTCTAGTAAGTGTTCATGTCTTAAAATATTACTAACAATGTCAAAGTTATTCATAAGTTTACTAGTTAAATTTCACAGCAAAAAGACACATGAACCATTACCTGAAGCTGGACGTTTTTTTACAATTGTACTAAAATTAGTTGCTAAAAGTCTAAACTATGAATCAGACGACAGAAGGCATGTAGTGTATTGTGTGCAACAGGTTTTTAAGCAAAGTTTATTCATTTAGAAGCTTTGGATATTTGCGCATCACACATGATACAGCAAGCTTGATCTGTTTAATTTCCCCAGGAAGCATTTCAGGATTTATATTGTTCCTATCTGCTCTCTAAAAGCTACACTAGTCTCCATTCACAAGGTTAGCAGTTTGTGGAAGCCCTCACCGTAAGTACGTCCTGAAATGGTGCACTTCTTGAAGGCCATGATATTCTGAGTGAGCGTGCCGGTTTTATCGGAGAAGATGTACTCGATCTGACCCAGCTGCTCGTTCAGGGTGGTGGTCCTGGCTTTGGCTGGCGTGTCCTTCTCAGCGTAATACATCTGCAGATCCCAGTTAATGAACTTACTCTGACCCAGTCGGATCACCTCCACGCTGAAGGACAAGGAGGGAACGGAAGTGAATGAGTCATCTGATGAATAACACTCGGTGTGCTCAGAGACTGGTGTTGTGCGCTGATATCGTACCTCACGTAAAGAGAGATGGGCACCATGGTGTTGAGGATGATGATGTAGCCCCAGAAACTGAGGAACCCTCTGTAAGATGAAGATTGGTCCAGGCCGTCGTTAAGATACCAGGCCTTAGAGCCGATGCTCTCGTACCAGTACGTGTGTCCGATGGCCAGACCAGCACACAGCAAAACCAACAACCCAAAGATCTACCAGTGAGAGAGAGAGAGCGATGGAAATATTAATGATAACGGATTTATTGCAAATGCTGCAGCACCTTATAATATTTCTCTATAAATGTAGTCTCTATAAATAAAAACAAAACAAATGAACAAAATTTTAGAAATGCGGAGTCTCTATATAAGATTAATAAATAAATAAAAACTCGGGAAATGCAGTCTATAAAAGTAAAACATATAAACAAATAAATAACCTCAATATAAATAAGAAATAAAATAAATAAAACTTCAAGAATGCATTAACTATAAATAAGAATATATATATAATCTAGAAATGCAGTCTATAAATAAAACTTAAAAAAAAGAAAATAAATAAAAACTCATTTTCCAAATAATGGATAAAATAAAATCAAACTAAAATGAATGAATAATAAATGAACGCACTCTATACATAAAAAATTTAAATTAAAAATTTAAATAACGCATACACAAAATAAATAAACAAACCTCTATTTATACATTCTAAGTAAAAATAATAGATAAAATAAATGAAATTATGCTTTCAAAAAATATTAAAAAATAAAGCTATATATAATATAAAATTAACGAATAAAACTATGAATGCGCTCTATAAATAAACCATTATAAATGCGCTCTCAATAAATAAAATATAAACCCCTATAAATACACTTTACAGTCTATAAATATAAACAGAACTACAAAACACTCTATGAATAAATAAAATGTAAATATAAATTAAATTTAAAAAGACAATTGTCATAAGGAAAATATTTTAAGGTGAGTGCGAAAAAAAGTGTATATGTCTTTAAACTGAAGAAGTTGAATGGTAAAGTTGAGCTGAACATTAAGACTCACCGTGTAGACCATGTAGTTCATGAGTTTGTCTATTGTGGTGCGTTTGAACCTGGTCTTCCCGCCGTTCCTCATGATCTTAGTGTCATTACCTGAAGGAAGAAACAAAGCTTTTATAAAAACACCAACACACCACTGAACTGTGAGCGTGAGTGTGTGTTGACATCTGACCTGCGAATATGACCAGCCCGTGGCTCTCTTCTGTGTTGCGGATCTTGCATCCTCTGAGCAGCATGTTGTCGAGATCGAGCGCGTAACTCTCAGAGTTCCAGATCATCGTTCCCATAAACTTATCCAGACGGTTGTTGGGCTCCTCGCACTTAATCAACGCTGAGAGAGACACAAAACAAGAAATCATTCTTTCATATCTACTGTCAATTCTCAGGATTGTCAGTTGCTTGGTTACTAAATCTGGTCAGTTCAAAATCCCATTCCACTCATTCTGTTGCTTAGTGCATTTTGTTTTTGGCCAGGAGAGAAAAATGCTGGAAATTTGTGTGCCACACTTGTTAAGGATAGGGTTTAAGAGTAGCATGTGAATGCATGAACCCACAATCACAATCCAGCAACTACTTCTACACAAATCATCGGTTCTTCAGTCTCTGAATCTGTCAGACGCTCATATTATTAGTGCAAACAGTCATTCTCATACGTACCATTAAATTGAGCCAACTGATCCTCCTTCTGAAGTTTTTCGTCTGTGACCTTGAGACCCATCTTAAACTTCAGATTCGTCTCTCTGGACAAACAAAACCAAAAAGAATGCAATGCTTAACTAACTACACTAATATGAGCCAACTGTACAACAAATAATGAGTCTTTTGAATGTGAAAGACAAAATGAAGTGTATTTGGACTGAATAGATGGATTGATCAGTATCATATCCATTACACAATTTCTATTATGACTCAATGTCCAAACTAATAAAAGACTGTTCAAACATTCATTGGACTGATATAACAAAACAAAACAAAAGTCATTTAAATGTATGCATGTATGGTTATGGCCAGAACAACTCAATTATGACTATCATGTAAACGACCATTGTGTCTTCAGAAATTATTCTATAAGTGGACGTTTGCAGTAGCGTGATTCATAGATCCAATAAACTGATCTAAATATTCCTGTATGGTTATGTTGGGTGTTTAATGTGGTGTTTCTTACCCGTCAAGCTCCGCCGTCTCTACGTAACACAGACTGTTGGGATTTGAACTGGATAACAACAGAATATCGGCCTACATGAGGTCGAAACAAAAGTGAAAATGAGAAATGAACATAAAAATGACCTCAGATGAATAAATGAAGAGACTGGAGGATTAAAGAAACTGAAAAATGTGATAAAAAAAAAGTAAAATGGAGGAAATGCAAGCATTAACATGACACGAAAGCAAATTAATACTCAAGGTCTGTGTAATGACAATAAATAATTAAATCCATAAAAACAGGAAAAGCTCTGGAACAAACATAACTCAAGCAGGGCCTTCTTAAAATATAGACTAGTATGTGGTTTCTTTCAGTGGATATTTCAGTAAGATTATAATACTTTTAGCATTAAAAGATCTGAATTAAAATGAAAAGGTTCTTATAAATATTAAAAAAATTACACTATTAATTATATAAATTAAATATTTTAATTTATATAGTTTTATTTTATTTATAAGTACATATTTCATTCAAGATATAATTAATATACAATATGGCATGCACCAAACCATTAATTAACTAAATGAACAATTCTATTTATTTAAAATGTATGTATAATTAGTTTTTTCAATGCACAATTTTATTTTTTATTTTTAAGAGCTGCAACAGATGAGGATCTCTAAGATTGTGGGGGGGGGGGGGGGCAATAGAAAATAATAGAATACAAAATAGATTAAATAATAAAATTAAATAAAATTACATAAAATTAAATAAAATGGAAAAAGAAAACGGGAACGCAAAGAGATTTTAAAATAACTTACCGGGATAAAATCGTTTTTCTTTAGTCTGACCACGTCACCAACTTGTAGATGCATCCATCTGGTCTCTTCAAATCTGACAAATTAGAATTTAGAACTTTTGAATCTGAGCATTAATGCCACAATTTTGTTTATTTAAACTATTAACTGACAAACATCAACACTAATGTCATGTACTTCAGTATTAAAGCAGATTAAAGTTTTGTGTTACCTGCCATTGAGCAGCACGTCACACCTTCTATTGTTGATTTCTTTGTCCATCCTGTGTCGCGCCTTTCAACCAGAGAAACATATCAAATAACAGAAACCATTACCACCACCCGTCAATTAATGGGTACCTTTCAACCGAACCGTGACATCACTAAACACGTTCAGGGACTCACCAGGTCGTCCACCAGGTCTTTAATGGCGGTGATGCCCAGCACCAACACTAACGGGACCAGGGTGGTGTACCACGGCAGTGTGGAGATTTGAGGAATGATCTGACACATTAAAACACACGAGTTCATAGTTCATATATATACATGTTCATGTATATATATATATATATATATATATATATATATATTCCTCAAGCGATCTATGAAGCTTAATTTATTTATATGCTAAGTAACACAGTTAGGACGTTGTTGAAAATTACTTCCATGTCTCTCTGAAATGATTGTTTCCGATTTGTCACCATTATTTGTGGTTATATGTGGTGGAAAGCTGTGTAATAAGTTAAACGACTGTACATTGTCCCATAAATGTCCATCTTGTGTGAATTTGTGGCAACTATCATGCAATAAGGCCCATTCACAGCAAGAGCGATAGCTATCACAATAAGTATATTAGCATCCACACCAGCAAGCGATATCTTTCTGTTTATTCTATGTGCAAGCTGCAGTTTTGTCGTCTGACGCTTTAAATGCTCAAGCCCTTAAGCAGAATGGATTCTGATTGGCTGACAATGTTTTCATTGTTCATCAGCTGAAAAAAACCCGATATCATTGTGGTGTGGTTTATTTTGCCATAACAACCGGCTGCATGTACATTATCCCTTACATAAATGCAGTTAGGATGATTCAAGGCCTGATCCTCCAGTCAGAGATTATTTAGTGATAAATGTGAGGTTTTGTCGGTCCATACCTGCAGGATCAGCAGACACAAGAAGTAGAGGTTGGCCGCCCTCTTAAACTGTTCGTACAGGTTCAGTGGCAGGAAGGTTAAGAAGTTGTATTTGTAGGTCTTGATTGCATTGTCCTAAAAATGAAAAGAAATTCAAGAAACTGGTATAAAAAAATTGTAAGGCTTAAAATTTGCAGGTTCTCAACACACGTGGATTGATTGGGGAACTATGATCTAAGGTCACAGGAGTAAAATCACAATGTAGAATAACATATCAGAATTTCCAAGAAAACTTTAAAGTCACCATGAAATCCAAACAGACAATTCTTATATTTTTTTTAATGGAATATTGCAGTATTTATTATAAATAATTTATCCGCGCACATCATGTGCCTCGTAATCTTGAATCAAAATATCTTCCCCTTCCTCTGAGGAGGTTTACAGGCGCGAGGGCGGGGCAACCTGTCAATCACATGAGATCCACCAATAGCAAACCATAACCATACAATCAACTCCCTATAGACAAAATCAAGCCCTTCATTTGATCTTTTTTGAGAAGACGTTTCACTCAGATATACATTACAAAAGGGAAGAAAAGACTATCGCAACTTCCCTTTTACAACACTGACTTCATAAAGGAAAATGCCCTCTAATTTAGTCAGTTGTGTCTCTAAGTTTGTCAGTTGTGAAATAATGCACACTTTCATGAGATTTCTGAAATATGAGGCTGGAATAGTAAAGAAAACATTTTTTCTGTCACAAGTCTTCACTTTAGTTCCTGTCACTCAATATTCAAGCGTTACCGAACCCAACTGTTTTCCATACATGTAAATCAAAACACGTTAAAATCTGACTGTGGATGCTCTCGCAGGGTAACATTTCAACCTCGAGACAAAGCCAGTCACTGCAGCTAACATCTCAGGACACACAGCAAATCTCAGGACATTTGACACCAATAGGACTAGTTTTTCCAGTCTAAGATCGTTGTCATACCACAGAACCTAAACAAGCAATAACTTACGAGTTTAACAAGTAAATTCTGTAAGAAAATGAGCATAAAATCTCTGTTTAGACCGTAATAAAGGCCAATCCCCATCCGGAAGGTTTTAGGGTTGTTTAACACACCCTAACAGATAACAACATGGTGACGAATTAAATGTATGACGTGTCACTTTTATTTTTCAGGATGTTTCCTGGAGGCGTTTGATGAACCGAAAATGCAACAGAAGAAAAAAGGTCTCAGAGTAATGTGTAATACTGAGACTAACTTAAAACACTTTTTTTTCCTTTACCATTTTGCAATGTCACTTTGAAGACAACTATGAACTATGAGTATAATCAATAAGAAGAAATATAACCTTTGAAGCTAAACTATGTGATGTTGTCACTGTTGTTTTTTAGATTAATCCACAGGTGATTCATGATTTATACGTTAAACTAATTAAACATTTGACAAAAGAAAAACAGAAACTTCCTTCCCAGAAAACTAAACATTAATCTTCAACAAAGGGGTTTGACCAAGTCAAACAAAATCTGTAAAGTTTGTATTAGAGGAAACATATCAACATAATGTTCATGGTAAAAGTATAAATTGACTTAAAAGGTTCTGTAGTTTAAGATGAAAACATCTGGGCGCTCAAAACACTGTTTGTGGTCCAAACGGAAAATTCCAGCAAATCATTATCAGATGCTTTTATCTGATGGCACTTACAGGATTTATTTACAGGACAATCTCTAGAGTTTAGTGTCTTGAACAAAGGCTCTTAGGGACCAAAGGCTACTTTTTTTAATCAAAACTACAGCAAAACAGTAAAATAGCTGTTTACTATTTTAATATATCCTAAAATGTAATTTATGCCTGTGATGCAAAGCTGAATTTTCAGCATCAATAACGGTACAAAACGGTTTCCACAAAATGTAAGCATAATAATATAAAATGTTTATTTAGCAGCAAACATATTAGAATGATTTCTGAAGGATCATGTGACATTAAATGAATGTAATGCTGAAAATTCAGTAATGATCACAGTTTATTCACATAGAAAACAGATAATTTCAATTGTAATAATATTTCACAATTTTTACTGTATTTTAGATCAAACAAATGAAGCCTCGGTGAGCAGAAGAGACGTCTTAAAAACATTTAAAAAAAAATTATAATTATTTTTTTTCGTAATTATTCCAATATTTTGAACACTAGTGTACGTACGGGTGATCCACTAAAGGTTTCACTTACAGAGTATCTGCTTTTCTTGATGCACAGAAAGACCTTCTTCTGAAACTCGGGTCTCCGGCAGTATTCCCTGTCGTTCGCTCGGATGGTCCAATTGGCCTCTGAGAGGAAAAAAGAGAACATCAAAACTAAATCAGAACACAGAAGCAGCACTAACAGGAGAGTTCTCCACCATGCAGATCGGTCTTCCTCTCACCGGGAGCAGGAGCGGGTCTGGGTTCGGGTTCTGGTAGCCGGTCTTCAGTCCGATCCAGGTCATCTTCTGACTGCAACTCATCGTCTGTCTCGTCATCACTGTAGGGCATCACCTCATCATCCGGCTCCTCCAGGGAATCCTGGGAACCTGCCCGTGGTCGAGCACTCATCCTGAGAGACCCACTGCACACACACAAATATCACATTGAGGCTTTTGAACAGGTACATGAACCGCACAGAGACCCAATAAACCACAGATTTGTGTGTCGTGCTGCAACATGTCAATGATTTGGCTTGCAGGAAAACACACATACATTTTCCACTACACACAGTAGTAACACTAAATCTACAACAGTGTTAATTTATTTTTGCATAATACTGCTACTGCTGAAAACAAATGCATTTAAATAACATTGTATATGAATATGGTAACTATCCAGTACAGTGGTTGGTAATGAATCATCGTATTCATAAACAAGGTTATTTAAAAAAAAAATGTGTTCCTGCAAAGTCCATTAAAGTTCATTGGTTGTTGATTATAAACTTTATGTCCATACATATTTTTACATGTGGATAAATACTGTGTGTCGTTACTTGGATGAACAAAAAGTGGACATATGACACAGAGATCGTGTTAAAGGACACAGTGTGCTGTTGGTGAAAAACTATTCTGATGATATCAGTACGTTTCATCTGCTACAATATAAAAACCTTCCTGTCAAATTAACAAACACAGCTGATGTTACATGCGACTCCACCCTCCACACACACACACACACACAAACACACGCACACTCTCTGTCCATCATTCTACACCAGCAGTCACAAAACACTGGAAACCACATCCATACAGACTCTCTGCACGGACAGTAAATCACACAGTGTTTGTTTAGTTTTGGGTCAGATGAGGTCACTCATTTTCATATGGAAACATGTAATATACACAGCTCCTATAAAAAGCAAATATGTTTTTAAAACTGTAGATTTGAATAATATAATTTATTATGATTAATTGCATTAATAAATGCATTTTAAACATTTTCAGAAAATATGCCATGGCTCTATAAGACATTTTTCCAGTAAAAAAAAAAAAAGTAAAAGGTAGATAAAAATATGTTTATATAAAAGTTAAATTACTATACATTTATTATGTAAATTATAAAAGAGTTAATGTCACTAATTTTGACTGGTGTTACTGTGCTACGTTTACATTTTTACATATTTTCAAAGACATATTTTATTAGTATTTTATGTATTCTCTGAGAATCGAAACCATGACATTTGTGTTGCCAGTTGCATGCTCCAATGTTTGAGCTCCAGGAATGCCAATAAATATGCAATATAAAACACAGAACGACTTTAATGGAACAAATGCCAGGTCAACAACGTTCACAACTCATTTAACATTCATAATGTGATGCAAATGAGAGTGAAACAGGTTTCTAGAAAAATAACAAAATGTATTTTTGGGCAAAACAATTGTAATACATTGGGAATTAATTGGGTTGTTTCTCAAAAGCCCTATTCGGACGGGACTAGTTTTCATGGAGGAAAATTAGAGAAATTCATGTTTCACGAGCCTACTTTGTGATTTAAATCGTGTTCGAATCTGCCTTGTCTGTGTTTTTCCTCACCTAACCTGCCCAAATTTCAGGGCAAAATGCCTACTGTTTTTCGGCAAACTCAACAGTCCTCTGAGAAATCTAATCCTGTCTGAATGCGCATGTCTGTGATTGCTGATACTGTATTATAAAAATGCTTCTCCACGTGTGTTTTCTGACCAACTGAGCAATCGTTTGTGCACCAATCTTCCGCATGCTTTCATTTCAATATATGTATCCGGCGGAAAAATTGATAAATAGATCCAAATTTTAATATCAATCTATAGAGCCATTTTAACATCAGTGTCAAGTAGGATACTTGTCTAGATGTCTCTGCTCACTTATGTTGGTTTATTATAAACAGCCACTCATGTGAAGTTGATTTAAAAAGGGTTTTAATACTGAATTAAAGCTATATCAATAAGTACGCTAATTAATATGTGATGACATGATGAGACGCCTATCTAGAAAATACACACTCCCACCTCTGTAATAAACACAGATATGTTCGTCCCGTCCGAATCGGTACATGAAATCACAGATGTCGATTGATAAGAATTGAAACACAAACATTGTTTAGTCCCGTCCGAATAAGGCTATACTGCAGCTGCATAAATAAAAATATTGGTGATGTCAGATAAAAAGGAAAGTACCTGCAATTTGATAAAATATTGTGAACAAGACAAAAATTTGGTATGTTTTGTTTTTGGAATATAATACATTGATGAATAATTCACATTAACACCAGGAACATGGTTTAAGAAAGTAAAGGGTTGACAGTAAGTAGTCAGAGGGTCATTTCTGATTTCATGTTGACTTAAATGGCGAATGAGTTTCATTTCTCAGATGCAAATGTCGCCACATTCACAGGATGATCCTCCTCTGGTCTTATGAAAAACTGAGGTGTTCTCGATCCAGCTGAGCGCTCAAGCATCTCTGAAGTATCTTCAATGATCCCAGGCATCTAAGGTCAATGTTTGATAAGAGATTCATTTGGAAAGATTCAGCAGGGAGAGTTAATGAATATTGAAATATTTAAAGAGGGATGCTTCCATCACATGAATGAGTGATGACTGAAGATGACTTAACACATTTACCAATAACAAAGACCAATGCCTTTCTTGGTTTATTATCATATGAAGTGCCAAGAAACTTTGCCCTTAGGGATGTTTGTTGAATGTAGCCCTAGATAAATAATCTTAAAGTCTGACATAAAGTTACAGTACTGAAACTATCAAGCACTGCCATGATTACCAATGCTGAAATAAACACACAATCCACCAGGATGCTCCCGCAAACTTGTGTAAAGAGCGTAACAGAGCACACACCCGAAAAGAGAAAGAAACACATCATGCAAAACACACACCCATGTTTATCCACCACTTTGCGTATGTGATGCAACGCCACAGTAGGCGACATTTTTAGCTATGAAAAGCTGAGGTCTGAGAGAAACAAACTTTCCGAGGTTCAAGTGGATGAATCAGAGAATTATATTAAGGTTTTCTTTAACAGACCAAATAATTACATTGGTTTCCACATTCTGAGCTCTGAATGAATTATTCCTCTAAATGGTTTATTCTTCATAAATAAGGTTCTCAGATTCAACAAAACCCTCTTCAGTATATTTGTGGCCGTTAAGGGTTTTGGAGATACTATATGGATATTAAAAGGATCCTGATGTTACATTAAATACACGTTCATGACGTATTGAGATTATCGGATGGATGGATGGACGGACAGATATAGATAGATAGATAGGTAGATACACCCCCCACCACCACCACCACCACCACCACCCCCAGCATTGACAGAGTTTTCCAGCAATCCATGTCCCAGAGCGGGAATGACGGCTACATTCATATAAGTATTTACACGTGTCACTCTTGACAGCTACAGATAAAGCTAACATAAGTTTGAGGAGCGAACTTGTCAATCCATTTTGATGGATTTCGGAGAGGAAACTCTGACCAATAAGAAGACAGTTTTACTAACATGTGACCTGCTTAAACACATTTTGGTAAGATATGAAATGTTCCCTTGTGAAACTGAACTGAACCAAGAAGAAAATGCAGCATTGAAACAAATTAAGTCCTTAATTTGAACAAAGCAAATGATCTACAGGTCTGAAAACACTAGATATAGACGAATCGTTGTTTTTTAGGAATAAGATCACGTGGGTGTTTTAATCCAGATTTTAATCCAGATCCAGATTTTTTACGATTAATCGTGCAGCTCTAATATATTGTATCAGATATTCATACAAAATATTATGGGGGACATGAAAGTTTTGTGAAAATTATAAAAAAATTCTAGTGCTACCTGGACACATTTAAAAAATAAACACTGGCAGGGAAAGAGTTTAACTAAAACTTGGGCTCAGACTTTTGTTCATATTTATAGTTGACGTGTATAACCTATAAAACTATTCACGAACAGTAACCGAAAGGCTGCAGTATACATACAACATACCTTCAGTCTGATTTTACCTGAACAACACGTTCGGCGAGTGAGATATCATCCACTTACACACACTCAAGCCCTTCGGCCGTCTGTCTGACTATTTATAGCATCACACTTCAGAAGGGTGTTTTTCTGCCATTCAAACAAGCAATTTTGCATAAATTTTTTCAAAAAAATTTTTTTTCCTGTTAACAACAGCTGATGTTAAAGAATCAAAAGTTGTTAAACTAAATGTTCAGTTTATATAATAAGTCAGTTCTCATTCTGCTGACATTTTAAGAAGTTCTGGAATGTTTTAATAAGAGACCTTTGTCTTTAAACATATGTTTTTTGAATGGAAACCATCTATCAGTTGTATCTAGAAGTCTGTTTGTTTGTTTGGGGTTTTGCATTTTGAAAAAAAAAAATCTCTGAAGACTTATTTCCATCAAGAACTCTTCCCTGTTCTGTGAATGACATTAATCAACTATCCTGATCTCTGACACGACTGACACCACGTCATAACATACTCACAATTCTATGATGACGAGAACAAAGATTCCCATTTAAGAGACAGAACCACCATCCACGCCCACAAAGACCTTCTGTAGGTCTGCAGTGACATAAATATGAGCGAGCAGGTGCTTCTGGTTTCGGGAAAACGGTTTTGAAAGTCTCGCCCGGGGCCGTGCTATGGTAACCCTTTCACACGGGGGGGATGGGCTCGGGAAATGAGGGGAAGGACGACACAAAGGGATCCCTTTGAGATCACGTTCACCTGCTGTTGTGTAACCTGAGAGGAGAGATGAACCAGCTTCTGCCAACATCTCACTGCCATCAGCACCGACAGAAAAAATGTAGGCCTAGATTTAAGATTGCATATAAAATTTCCATATCTTATCAAACATGACCTGGGATGCCTGGCATTATTGAAGATGGAAATTACATATGTAATTTTAACATACATAAACTAATAATCTTAAAGAGATAGTTCAACCAAAACTGAAAACAATCCCATAATGTACTCACCCTCAAGCCATCCTATTGGTGTGTATGACTTTCTTCTTTCAGCCAAACAAAAACAAGTTATATTAAAAATATCCTGGCTCTTCCAAGCTTTATAGTGCACAAAAAAGCACATCCATCCATCATAAAAGTAATCCATACAACTCCAGGGGGTTAATAAAGGCCTTCTGAAGCGAAGCCATGTGTTTTTGTAAGAAAAATGTCCATATTTATAACTTCACTTAACTTTAATCACTGGCTTCCTGTAACGGCCGTACTCGAGTCTAGTTCCAGTAGAAGAGTGACCTCTGACCCGAAGCATGACGTAAGAGTACCATAAGCTTAGGTTAGAGGAGACGCCTCTCGCGGTTCAAACAATAGGCCTATAGAGCTGGGCAACAAACTCAAGCTCCTCTTCTCTTATATCGAAATCCTCTGACATTTCTCTTTAAAAATTCTCATTTTAGACTTCTAATTTGTGAACAGTGTTTTGTTCTGCTCTCTCCTCTGCGCTTCCGTGTCCGTCAATAAGTCATGCGTCGGGTCAGAGGTCACTCTTCTGCCGGAACTAGACTCGTCTATGTTTTTTCCCGAAAGCCAGACAATATATCAATATATAAATCAAGACCTGTCAATCTGAGTGATCAAACATATCCAAGCGTGTTCCAGCTGGGTCTACCAACCCACCACACCCGAGATCCAGTTTCCATTGGTTGAACTTTCAAATTACATTGAGAAACACTGCGTCATGATCGCATGTCAATGTCAACGTCACTCCGTGATCTATACGTATTGTCTTATTTTAGTGTTTTGAACTCATTCGAGACCGGTTGCTCTGAAATAAAGATGTGATCTACTATGGTTTACCAATGTTTCACGAAGCGCCCCAGCTTCGGATTTAAGAGGTTATGGTTAACGATTAATTGATCTTCTTTAATTTAAACAACGTTCGATTATGGGAATATGTAAATTGACATGCAAAGTTTCCATCATTTTTTGTGCAAAGCTCTAAGTTTCAAATAAAACTATGTGGATGGAAACATGATGTTTTTTGGGGATTTTATTGGGGATTTTAAAATATGTTTTTTAAATGTAATATTGACCAACGTTTTGGAGGTTCTGTTCTGTATTCAAGTAGATAATAGAAAATAGCTTCGCTAAGATTTTATCAAGGTGGCCACCGAAACCACTTGCCTGAAAGGGAATTTGATAAAACCAATTCTTACATAAATATAGGCACATAAATATAGGCACACTGAATTTAATGTTACCAACAATGATTTTACAAACTTTTGACAAAATGTAGGTTTAGTGTCTGTAAGCTTCAAGCATCACAACAGTTTCTTTGGCAACCTAGTAGGTGTAAGGACATATTTCTTGCATCAAACCACATTAACGGCATGGCAGAAGCCACAATAGGAAACACACAGAAACTTGATTAAAAGACAACAAAAAACATGCGGTTAAACAGCAGAATACGCAAATACTTCTTGTTGGTTTGATGAACACAATATTCGCCAAGCAAAGATCTTAGTTTTATAGATTGCATGTTATTAAATAGATTTAAGTGATATCTAATGTGTCAATAATTGTTTAATGTTAACACTTTAAAAAGAGCATTAAACACACTACATGGTTCTAAGAAGAGTGACTAAGGGAAACTTTTCCAAGATGCCTTGTGCAAATCAGTTTTGCAATTCACTGGATTCAAATTCTCAACCATTTGCTTTACAAGTCAGGAAATTCAAATCCTTCCACTTCTGGTGAGTGATTTGCTTGTGTTGTGTTGGAGGGAGACAAGATTTTACCAGCACAACCTGAACAGCAACAAGAGTGAGACTCTCAAAAACCCATCAAAAACCTGAATGCGAGAGAATAAAAGAGATCTGAATAATAAGATTTGTTTCCTAAAGCTTAAAATTCAGCCTGACAAACACACACCACCAAGACCTCCTCACAATCTTTGCAAGTGTTTTTTTTAAGTGCTTCATCCTGTCAGAATACCCATCAGCCCTTTCACTAGAAGGTCCAATGGAAACATCTTGAATCAATTCGAGCCCTTGGCACGTTTACAACTCTGCTACTTTCTTAGACAAATATTATCCCTTATTATGCACTAAACTGAATCTATACCGATGAGTGACTGTTAACAGGGAAAACGTGGGGCTTCATTTGATTAAGATTAGGACGTCGTTCTTTAAATAACCGTGCACTGAAATGCTTTCACAAAAGTGTTCAATTGGGAAAAAAAAGTGTGCTAAGAAAAGAAGTGACATAAAGAGGCGAGCAGAAATACAAAACGTCAAAGAATAGATATTGGAAGTATATCATCAGGGATTCAATGTTTTCATATGCTAGAGTTATTCATAATATTTACTGGACGTTGCAACATTTTGATGGCTGATTTCATTTAATCAAGACCTGAGGTTTTTAGAGGCTTCGATGTTTAGATCGGATATAGGCCATAACATATAAAATAATCCTAATGTCTATATTAAATGGTCTTTGCTGACAGATTAGTAGATTTGACTATGATTATTTACACTCTGACATCTTTGCAATTTTAGAGAATTCACAACTGAAGTATTAACTCTTCCTTGGGTCGGTTTTGAGACATTTACCAATGGCAATATAATGTAGCCTACCATGTTAAAATATTTTTGAGTGAAAAAGCATGCAAAATTAATATCTAATTTTAGCATTTTGGTAACTAAACTATCGTTCACCTTTTTTCACTGTAAAAAAAAACTGTTGCGATTAACTTAAAATGTAGCGCTTTATGTTGAGATAACTCAACTTTATTTGAGTTGTCTCATAAACTATAAATTTAAAATTAAGGCAGCATGAACACTTGTTTTTTAAGTTGAAGCAAAACATTATTATTTATTCTAATATTTATTTTTAAGTTGTGATAACTATTTGCAATAGTAATTTTTTATAGTGTTGTGACATTAGCATAAAACATTTAAAAATCCATATCATTTGGCCACTAAATTAGATATCAGGTGCCTTCAGGAAAAACTATTAAGTAAAACAGGAGAAAGAGAATAATAAGCAACTCATGGCAACTCATGTTTTTACATTACTCATCAAAAATAATTACAGCAATTAAATTTCTATGGTAAGTTCTATGAGATTCAACTCTGTTAACTTTTTTATATAATTTAAGTTGACTTGCACAGCCAATGTGATTACACTTAAAATTTTAAAGCAGCAACTAAACATAAGTTTAGTTGGACATCTTTTACAGTGTTATAAATCAGAAATTGAATGGAACATTACTAACACAACCTTTTTTCCACTCTTTGCAATAACAATATGATCCGGAACATGCATGATGAAAGTATATTGGTAAATTTTGATTTCATGCTTACTTTAAAAATATATAGAAACAGATTCTTTCCTCTTCTTCCACTAAAGCACATTTACACTTTACAGAGGTGAACTTTTCCCACGTATCACAAATGAGTCGTGTTACACTCCACTACATGTGTTTGGCCTCTCATACCTGCTAAAGCACTAAGGGTAACAGTATCCTCCATTAGAAAAAGACAAAAGCAGAAACAGGAGACGGTGGAGATGTGTGAGGATGGGGGTCTTCCGGGACAGATGCCCCATGCATTAACCATGCACTTGACGTGTGAGTCACAACTAACTAAACTCTGTGTGAAGTGGTTTCAATGCTGCATTTAACCTACAAATGAACAACACAGAATTCAAGAATCGCACTTGATGATGTAATTTACCGCTGGTCTGCATCTATAGAGTTCAACAGTCGGGTTACGCAAGTAAAAACTCCATTCAATTACTCCAAAAGGAAATTGATTTTGAACGATAACTTATATAACTTTAAGGACAGCCTTAATTTGAGCTATGAGGTTGTTAATTGATGGTCAGAGAGCATTATTTAAAGGCCCCCTTAAAAAATGACAGTTTTTTAGCTTTAAGTATGAATATGTTAGCCTTATGGTTATGAATAAGCTAATCTGTTCCAAAACAATGACAAAGCCCCATTTAGGAGATATAAGCATTCAAAACTTACAGTCCCTCACTTCAGCTAAAATGGATCACAGATTTTTATTTTATCACTGCGGACTTCAGCTTCTCATCACATCTTCTGTCCAATCAAATGCTCTCTATAACCTAAAGGCTAACGATTGCGTCATAACCATGAGACTCTCTGTCGCACCGAAGTGAAATTACTGTATAGACAGGAGGAGAAGCTCGCAGGCAATCTTACTGTCTATGAGTCAATCGGGGTGACATGGGGCATAAAGTCAAGGGAGAAGCCCATAGATAGGGAGTCCATAGAAGCAACGGGACAAAATATTTCAACAACGTTTTGGAGGAATTGGAAATAATTAGGTGATTCAGATTTCTGCTGTACAGAAAATTCCACCAATCAGAGAGGCAAAACAAGCAACACGCCAAAAGTTCCCCCCACTCCCACGAAGCACCGCGAATGACGTAATCGAATCCCTCTCAAAATAGGTTACTTGTTTGTTCATATGCATATTTTGCAAAAAAAACTTTTTATACATATCAAACATTTGTAAATGAGTAGTTTTATACTTCTCTGTCGTTTTTAATTCGATTATGTCGTTCGCAATGCTTCATGGGATTGTAGTAGGGCTGGACGATATGGCCAAATTTTATATCACGATATATTTCTTAATTTTGGTCGATACGATATAATTCCGATATCGATATGAACAATATAAAAGCCTCAGAAAAACTGCCAAGAACGCCCATAACAGATGTCTGTTCCTACAATCTTCTGAAAAATGAATTTGCCAAGTCTATGAAATCTGCTGGAGTCTTTCGCTACTGCACCATAACAAACAATGAAGCAATGAAATAACCCATCATAACAATAATATTCTCTTCTCAATACCTGCTACAAGACTATGAAAGCATATGGGTAGTAGGCATGTGCCGGTATCAAATTTTCATGCTGCGATTAATTGATTGAGCTTTTATCACGGTATACGGTATTATCACGATATTTTAATTGCACAAGAGAAACAGACGGATTGGGGGTATCTAAAAAAAACCTGCATCACAATGTGTAATTGTGATTGTCAAAACATTAATTTTATTTTTTAGTGACAACATGTTATAATGTTTACATGGTTACTGAGGCTACTGTTTGTATTATTGCTTAACACAATTTTCATGATTTCAATTAAATTCTTGGATTTAATTTCAATCTTGATTCAATATTGACTCATTTGGATAAATATTAGGTAGGCTACAGTAGATAGCCTGCATTTAATTTTTTCTCAAGAAAAAATATATCTCACATAATGCTGTAAACATACAGAGAGAAATTAAATATAATGCATACAATATAAATATAATAATAATATAAATATAAAATGTAATATGCCGTAATTTTCATTATAATAACAATTATATAATGACAAGTAAACATATATTAAAATATGTAATATAGTGCACATATTTAGCAAAATACTCCTCTCTATAGCTATTTTCTTATAGTCAACTAACATTAAATGGCTTTCCTGAGGTAAATGTAACGTTCTGTGACATAATTGTTCTCCTGCAGTGTTATTGACCTCTTTCCGTGGTTGAAAAACACTGATTGATCGAAAGTACGTATACCTTTCGGTGGGTTGTACTGTATCTTTAATAAAAAGTAACAGATGATCGGTTTACTTGATCTGAGGCACGCGCGATTTGTCACGTCATTTACGAGCACCAAAACAGTATTTATTGTCTGAATTTCGTTATAAAACCTGAGAGCTGATATTTTTTTCATATCAAAAGTAACCTGCTCTGTCTAGTCTGTCGGTGTCAGTGTCCTCTTTGCTCCGCGATTTTTCTCTGCGTGAGAAAATGGATGTGTGGCGCGAGACCGTGTGAAAGTGTCAATTGCGTGAGATTCAAGCTGAATGCGTGAGAGTTGGCAGCCATGCGGGGGATAAATAGTCGGCAGCGTTCCTCCTTCCGCCGTGCTTCTTCTCCATGTGAGGATTGTTTACATTAGACTAGAGTGCACACTGCATTCACACAGTGCTTATACATGTGATGTGGGGATTGTTTACATCAAAGTGCGCACGTGTTTTGCGCAGCATATACGCATTGTTTTAAGCGGTTGATGGAAAATAAGCTGATGCGTTCTAAAAATCTAAATTCGGATCTATTATTTTTCACGGTATTTCGAAGTCCCCGCGATAACAATATCGTGCATATTCATTACCGCGATTTATCGCATTACCGAATACCGGCACATGTCTAATGGGTAGCAATATTCAGTTTGAAATGTAATATGCAAAATGACAATGTAATATGTAAAATGGCAATGCATTTATGTTTTTAAATTTACATTTGCCATAACATTTGGTGCACAAAATGGGGGAATTTTTTTCCGATTTAAATCCCATTTCCTGCATTTACATAAATTTAGGGACTATGGTGTTACAAAATCCAGGAAATAATTAAGTTGATTATAATGATAAATTCTGCCAAAAATAAAAGTAGGCTACTAAACTATGTATAACAAAAATATGTCTTACTTTTTTCAAGACTTGAGATTATCATTTTATAAAGTCAAAAATGTTCACCATTAATGTTTTGTGTGTAAATAAAACTGAAATATACAGAAATTGAATAAGGTTATCAAATAGTCTGAACTGCATAAATTATAAATTAAATATAGATTAATCCTTATTGAAGCTACACACGTTCTTTAGACAACATCAGTGAGTAATTTGCTCTGTTCCCCTTTGTTCTTTGGTTAACTGACAGACAGAATTGGCTGCTGTCCCTTTAAGATCTGTCGCTGATGAGAGGATCTTACGCATTTAATTTTCTCATTTAGGCTACTCTTAACTTTCATTTAAGATTTTATTTAACTCATTTAGACTGTTCTTGTGAGGATACAATTGACAAAACGGACATTTTGGCATAAATGTGAGTGTTATTATTCAAGCGCTAAAGAAAGAGAACTGGATTCTGCGCGTCGTGTGCGTGTGTGTGCGCGCGTCAGGACATTCACAGGGAGCGATACCTGCTCATTAGAACTTTCGGTGAGCTATTTTTAGAGTGTGGACGTGACGTTCCTGGCCGCGGACGCGCGCATCGGCACAGTCTATCTCCTGATCCTCGTTTGATGTGGTCCCGCTGCTAGTCGGACTCGGTAGTCACACTCCGGCACATTTTGCAGCACGCTGAAACACCGAAACACCACTGAATTTATACCACTGAATTAAGCCCAATTTATACTTCTGCGTCGAACTTTACGCCGTAGCTACGTCGTAGGCTGTGCGTAGCACGCGTACCCTGCGTGCACCTCTCCAAAAATGTAACAACGCGTCAATTCTACGCGGACGCAAGCGCTGTGATTGGTCTGCTCAAACCGCTCCCTCGGGTTTCACATGCTCCCTCTGCGTGCGTCAACGCGGACAACGACGCAGAAGTATAAATTAAAACCGCTGTTGGCTGCGTGTCTGTGGTGTACGTCATCAGGAAAGTAGCCAATTGTGTTCTGCTCTTTCTGACGGCTGCGCGCCTAACGTCAGTCAGTGACAAATGCTGCTATGTATATTGAAATATCGAAAATGTGTTTAAAAATCATATCACCATTATCGAAAAAAAAAAATATCGCGATATATATTGAATTATTGTCCAGCCCTAGATTGTAGTTATTTCCCTCATTAAAGCCGTTAAGTTCACAGTCTTTGTCTTTTTGTCTGATTTTCAAATACTTTTTTGCTTCAAATCCAAGTTTGTAGTGTTGTGATGTCAACTCGTGGTTCATGGCTTAGAACTCTTTAACAAAGGCGATTTTAAAATCCCTATGGGAAAAATGTATGAAATTTTTTTTTTCCAGTGCTGGTTTGTATTTCCACAGCATACAAGTAAGATCTTACGGATTTATCAATGAACCGCTTGTTTTGAAATCCTCTGACATTTGTTACAACATTACAATGCTCAAGATAACTTTCATTAACTCTACAATAAGTAAATCCATCAGCTTCACTAGCTAATTACTCTTCGACAGCGATGCCATAGAAATATAAAGAGCTACCGTAAAAACAGAAGTTCAAAGACAAAATGTTAAAGATGGCTGCGCTTGTTTCTCTGGTGAATAAGGTCTATAGGCACTACAGTCGCCAAATAAACCATTAAAGGGAGATCTGACATTAAGCGGAGGGGTCTCCTATCACCCTAAAGCAAGATTTATCAATAATGACTGCTGTGTATTATCCTACTTATTAAACAACTACTTACCAAGTACACAAATAAATGCACAGAAATATGTATCTAAGGTTATCTTCTTAGATAGATTACCTTAAACCTTCTGCTAGGAAAAAAATAGTCCATTACAACACAAAACAATCAATCTATCAACAAGATGAACACACAATTAAGTTTAGAAATCATTATACAAAAATATTTAAATCACAACTAACCATCAAAAATTCTATGTAAAGTATTTTTCAAGTTACAAGTATACTTTTTATACACCATTATATAGGCTAATGTAAAAATTAAAATAACTTATAATCAAATAAATTGTATTTATTGTATATTAACATTAAAGTAAGCCTATACATATTACATGCTGTAATAATATCAGCATCATACTGGTTATCAGCCATAAAAATGTGGCATATAATATAATATCAGCCAATTTCTATATCAGTGCATCTCAAATACAATCACTGCCATGAAAATGTTAAGTGTCAACATACAGAAAATGTGAAAACTACTAATATATTTACCATTCTGACATATAAAACGACACAGTTAAATAAATAAATGTTAAATTATCTGGTGCATTAATCTGCTACAGCTCTAAAGCATGTAATAAATGCTCAGATTGTAATTGTAATTCAAAGATATAGCAACAGAAACTGCACCCACTCCATTTCACAATGTTTGCAGTTCTTCTGATCACAGAAGAAACCAGTTCTGTGAGGCAGATAAACTAAACCCAAATACAGCAACATAACAGACATTTCAAAAGATCAGCAATCAAGTCAAAACATGTCCAGACATTCTCACAGTAGATTCATTCATCAGAGAGAAGAAACCCCCCAGACAGAGATGATTTACACCCACCGTTCATTCAGGACGACTCTCTTGCTGTTTGCTGGCTTTACATACGACTGGCTCACAGCGGTTTCTCCACGCACCAGTATTCATTAGATTAAAACTGACACTCCCTATGGATTTAACAATCAATTTCCTTGCCTTTTCCAGAATTTTGCAATGGCTTTTCAGAAATAATTTTAGAGAGACTGCATTCACAACACGCTATATGGAAATATATACGATTGTATGCATTTCCATGAACTTTCTAGGCCTGGAAATCACAATATTAAACTTTCCAAGACAGTAAAAACTCTGATTATAAAAATCAGCAACTAGTAAGATTACTGAATACTGTAACAATTTCATGTGCACAATTTTTTTTAAATTACAGTCAATTTGGTCTAATTTTAAACATAATTATGTTTTAATTGACACTAATTTAGCCATGTCAGATGCCCATCTTGACATGAACACATGACGGAAAGATTACCTTATAGAAACACATGACATTAAATCTATCATGAAAGACACGTTTTTCGAGAAAAACAAGAGATCAAATTTCTGACTACCGGACAGTTTGTGGTCTTATTGCTTACTGGGGTCCAAAAGAGCCAGACACAAACAAATGATAAGCTAATTTTGGTTTGAATGTGTACAATTGCATGTAAAAATTGATTGCTTTTTGTTCTTAGACCAAACAAAAGTAATGTTTTTACAAAAGTATGTTTGACAAGTCATTTTGTGCATATAGAATCATACGACTATACTTTTAGTGCACGACTGTCAAACAAAAAGTGATGTTTTGCTTATAATCAGTTCTCATATGCTGATACTTCACTCAGAACAATTAACTACACTGTAACAAATAATAATAATAATAAACGGAGCAATTCCAAGAGGATCAGTGCTTGGGCCCTAATAAAAAATTCATGACCTATCACAACATTTTTTCCTTTGCCGTAATCAACTTATTAATATATGTGGTTCAGATAACATAATATTTTGAGTTTCTGTTGATTAAACAAATCTCCTTCATTGTATTAACTCAATTTATTTTATTTCAATGAACTTAACATTTAAAAATGACTTACTACAAGTTAAACCACCAATAATTTTTACAGTGATAAGTGTTCAAACTCTAACATAAAGCTTACGAGAACCTATGATATATATGATGCCAATGCTGATCTCAAGAACATGAAACATCATGAACTTTTTTCAACCTCCAAAGAACCGCAACAGTCAACCACAAACGTTTCTTTACTAAAACTAAGAATCACCGAAGACCATTTATGAGATTTTAAACACATGTTCTAAGCATAAACTTGAATAAATCTTTACAAACACGCAGAGTTTCTCTGTTGTCGTGCATCCAAACACACACACACTCACACACACACACACAGGTAGAGGAACTCAGGTGGGACACACCCTCAAAACACCGTTTACAAGAACACAAACGCCTTAAAAACGTATTTAAAACACTCAAAGATTACTTACCGATCTCAACTCGACGTGTGTGAATCCTCTTAAGGTGTTTTGGTGTGTTTTATTGCTGCATGTTCACGCCGTGTCAGTGTGTGTGAGCTGCTGTGTGTGTCCTCAATCAAACTGGAAAAACTGGTCGGACGAGGAGAAGGTTTACTCCTACAAACTCATTCTACACACACTAGGATGATGGATGGAGACTTGCTTTCTTTTCTTTTTTTCTCCCCTTTTCCTTTTTGAACCGACACACTCCAAGACTGCAACTCATTCCTCGTAATCACGTGATCGCGCAGGTAAGCAAGGTGTGACTCATTTTACAGTCAAATTATGCGGGGAAATTTCTCCTTTTGCTGTAGTGATTATTTCTGTCTCCTGGTATCGATAGATATATCACATAAATAGATATTTATCATATAACTAGATAATATCACATAAATGAAATACTAATTTCAATCCCTATAAATATATAAGTATTTTAATGGGCTATATAGGCCTACAGGTATATATATATATATATATATATATATATATATATATATATATATATATATATATATATATATATATATAAATATAATTTCTAATCAGTTTTAAAATCTTTTAAACTTTTAAAATGAAATTTAAAGGTAAAATTTGGCTGTTTTGATCTAAATACACGTGTATAGATGAGAAAAATATAATAGTTATTTTAACCTAATATAATTTCTAATTAGTTTTAAAATGTCTGTTCTCAACTTTGGGAGGGTGTAAAAACCTATGATAAAAACCTGAATAAATGTAAATCTATCGCCCTCTACTGAGAGAAAAAAGTAGTTCATGTGTTTTAGTCCTTACGGAATATTTAGCGGTCAGGCATGATGAGTCTAAATAATTATTTAGTTTTAAATCTTTGCTCTGTATATTTCAAGTCAATGGCTATTAAAATGAATGATGATAGTATTCGCAGATAAAACGCAACGTAGATAGACTACGTGACACGATTCCATCAGGTGTGTTTTACTTTAGTTTATAACATCTTAATTTTAATATTTTGAGTTAATATATCTAAACGATTACAAGTTTAATAGTGCAAATGCCTGCAATAAGACAAAACCCGTCCTCAGACTGTATAATGCAGCTCATTGAAGGATTCTTCTGAGTCTGAACCATCGAAACCGCGCGCGCCCTCTGGAGGTTGAAGCCTGTCTTACACGAAACTGTGATTATTAAAGGTATAGTTCACCCAAAAATGAAAATTCTGTCAGTATTTACCAAGGGGGTAATCCATCAGCCGGAAGTTGAAGCCTCGCGGGAGCCGCCATTGTAGCAGAACTTCACCTGCTGTTAGCATTCCATTGACTCCCATTCATTTTGGCGTCACTTTGACAGCGAATAACTTTACATCTGAGGCGTCCAAAGACTTCATTTGTCCATTATATATTTCTAAATAAACACGACAATGTATAAAAGGCTCCCTTACTTTGTATCTTACGTTATGGCCCCGTAGAAGCCGTTTTTGTTAAAAACAGGCTAACGATTGCGTCATAACCACGCGATTTTTTGTCGCACAATAGAGACATTACCGTATGGACAGGAGGAGAAGCTCGCAGGCAATCGGGGGGACGTCCCGTCAAGGGAGAAGCCCATAGATAATGAGTCCATAAAAGCAACGGGACAAAATATTTCAACAACGTTTTTGGGGAATTGAAAATAATTCGGTATGTGGCAATTGAATACATATGAAGTGATTAACGTTGGCAATTTTCACGCACAGCTACTAGAAGATTTACGTCTGTCAGACAGGTTGCTCACGTCATCAAGCTTAGTTTGAGTCGGTTTGAGTCTGCGCGTCAGGAACGGAAGTGCTAAAAAATTCGCTAAAAATGGGCTTCAACTGTCTCAACTGAGTTCCAATGAGATGGCTCTGTCCACTTCTTATACTGTCTATGGTATTTACTCACCCTCATGTTGTTCCTACCCCGTAAGACCTTCGCTCATCTTCGGAACACGAATTAAGATATTTTTGATGAAATCTGAGAGCTGGATCACTCCTCCATAGGCTTCTTCAGGGATTGAAACTTGCCAGCCCTGAAAAGTTATTAAAGATATCGTTAAAATAGTCCAAGTGAATACAGTGGCTCAATATTAAGTTTATCAAGCGACGAGAATACATTTTGTGCGCAAAAAAACAACCAAAATAACGACTTTATTTCAACTATTAATTTCCTTCTCTGTGGGCCTCTAGTCAGTTAAAGGAGAACTCCGGCGCAAAATGAACCTGGGGTGTAATAACACATTGGTACCGAGTCGACTGTTCTCTGGGATTTGTTTTCATGATAATCAAGTGTAAAGAGTTTTATCTCTAAAAACTGTTTAGCTTATAACGCTAGTATACTGGGCATATAATAAGTAAAAAGAGATTGCTAGTTAATACCACTAACAAGGCTCAAAATAGCCCCACACTAACACGGTAGCTTAATGAGGGTCTCTACATACAAACCGAAGCACTGAGAACTTTGTAAGTGTACAGTTTAATAATAATATACTTTATAAAGACAGTACCATCGCGTATACAGGCAGGAGCCCTCTTTGGGAAACAGCCTCGAGCAGTCGAACCACTAACGCCGTGCTAAGTGAGCTGAACTGTGAGATTCCAAGTCACAGTTCAGCTCGTAACACGGCGTTCGTGGTTCGACTGGTCGAGGCTGTTTTCCTAAGATGGCTCCGCGATGGTACTGTCTTTATAAAGTATATTATTATTAAACTGTACACTTACAAAGTTCTCAGTGCTTCGGTTTGTATGTAGAGACCCTCATTAAGCTACCGTGTTAGTGTGGGGCTATTTTGAGCCTTGTTAGTGGTATTAACTAGCGATTTCTTTTTACTTATTATATGCCCAGTATACTAGCGTTATAAACTAAACAGATTTTAGAGATAAAACTCTTTACACTCGATTATCATGAAAACAAATCCCAGAGAACAGTCGACTCGGTATCAATGTGTTATTACACCCCAGGTTCATTTTGCGCCGGAGTTCTCCTTTAACTTAGTGTGATTGCATAGAGCTACGTCACACGTAGGCTCACTATTGGCCGACGCTGGTCATGTGGGGGATGCGTGTAACGTATATCAACAAAAGAACTGCTATAATAGTGAACTAACTCGAGGCCCACAGAGAAGGAAATGAATAGTTGAAATAAAGTCGTTATTTTTGTTTTGTTTTTCCCGCACAAAAAGTATTCTCGTCATTTGATAAACTTAAGATTGAGCCACCGTAGTCAATTGGACTATTTTAACAATATCTTTAAAGCTACACTGTGTGATTTTTACCCCCATCTAGCGGTGAAAAGGTATATGACCATCCAGTGAATATTAGTTTCTGTTCCTCTCAATTCCGATTTCGTTTTAACTCCTACGGTGGCCAATGTAGTCCAAGATTAGCATGGCTTCCAGTTCGACCTCGTCCATGAGTGAAAGGTGAAGCTTGAATTAACCGTATGTCCCTCTTTGGCTAATGTACTTTCAAGATGGAGGGGCAACATGGCGACCGACATTAGAACCCCCCACCCGTATGTATTTTCAATAGCATATTATACACTCACGAGAATACTTTATTACTTGAACGAAGTAAATATACATTAATGAGCACATCTATTTTTGAAAGAACTTAGTGTTTTTAGCTAAGAATAAACTAAAAAAGTTACACAGTGTAGCTTTAATAACTTGTCAGGGCTGGCAAGTTTCAATCCCTGAAGGAGGAGTGATCCAGCTCTCAGATTTCATCAAAAATATCTTAATTCGTGTTCCGAAGATGAACGAAGGTCTTACGGGGTTGGAACAACATGAGGGTGAGTAAATACTGACAGAATTTTCATTTTTGGGTGAACTATCCCTTTAACGGTACAATCTTTTTTTAACTTTTTTTTTTACCTCACTTCATATTTTTTTTAACGGATTTTAATATTAACGATGTTTAAAGTGTATGTAAAATTCCAATATACAGAAAACAATTAGGAAACCATTAGATGATTGTGCAACCGCGTTTTTAATATAGGCCTAGGCCTAACGTATTTGGATAGAAATATGTAAGTTTCTGTACTCTCAAAGAAGATTTTGGAGCTTTGGTAACATTAAGTCAGGTCTTTAGTGTTTATGATTACATTTGCTATAAATTTTGAGAGTATTGCATAAATACTGAGAGAACAATAGTGGGTAAAGCTTTTAATTAATCGTCCAGGATTGGCAGGAATCATTAAAAGATTTATTACTGATAATAACATCCATTTATTTAAGAGAAATGTGAAGTCAACAAGTTGAGCAGAAAATGCGATATCCACATTTCACCAGATGCAATTTAAGATTGAAAATATTCCCCCTTCTGCACGTTTTCTTATGACATAACATAGACTACAAAATGTTATAAATGATTTTACGTAGTTATATGGATAAATAAAAAGCAAGTTTATTAATGAGTATATATTAAAACTGCCTAATCATCTGGAAAATAAATATGTATTTTAGCCGATTTACTATTAACGATTGTTTAACAATGATAAAGTTACAGGACTTATTGAAAAATGTATGCATCATTTTATTTTTCTCCAGGCAAGCACTCTTTAATATGACTTCCCAAACTCTGAACATGAATAATCAAATATTTTAAATATATAGGCTACAAACTGTGCATGTTGCTTATGTCTAGCTGTGTTTCTTTTCCGCCTCCCTCTGGACATTTAAGGTACTCCACTTTGTTTATATAGTTTACTTTCGGTTTCCCTCAAGTTGTCAAGAACAACGTGCACGCAGTTTCTATCGGCTATTAATTCCATCGTTTAAACCTTGGAAATATATGTCTGTAAGTGCAATCTTTACACTAAATAGTGATTTAAAGTGTTTAAGAATGATTAGATAGAGATTATTGCTATATTTTTGTTATAAGCACACTTGATTCGTGTTATTGGTAACGTGCTGTGTTGTAGCGTACTGACATGCTAATTTCTAGTATGTAAAAGGAACTATGTACAAAATCAAACCGTAATGTTAAGCTGGATATGTGCATGTAAATGTGAATATGGATGTTGATACATATTTTTCTTCTTTGTAGTTTTACAGAAAAAATATTGAGAAGCGAATCACCAGTAAAGTCACTAAAGTTATAAAGACTGCTTTCTGGAGTTGTTTTTTCAAGTTGTACGCTATCTGTGCCTTTGGTTAAGGTACGCAATTGGTCAGAACACAATACAAATATTACTGAAGACATCCAAGAAGCGCACTAGTCGTGCAAAAGAACTGACAATCATTATACAATAAATGAGACACGTGGGTTATGTAGTTGTTTTTTTATTTTATTTTTGTGTTAATACAATAAATATACAAAACTCAAACTACTCAACATGCGACTAGGGGAGCGAGACAGGAGTGCATTTGTACAGTACAATGAAATTCAGGACGACAGGCCACCGTTCCTTTAGTTATACAAAATATACAAATATCCCTCGAGTCTGTTTTAAATAATGTCAGAGTAGCAGTAGTACAACACGCGATGGGTTTTCTTCAATTCATCTCACGTATCAGTGTTTCAACTAAGTTAGCTAACATCACTAATTTAAAAAAAAGACAGCTTAAAGCCACAATCCATTGCATCACACACAAGAGGTCACGTCGCTCCCAACAGATTCTTGTGGGTTTTTTCCGGTTTCAAAGGAAAGAATTTCAAACCAAACCAAAATAGAGGAACATTCAGGTGCCATTTGTTGAAATTTATTTATAAAAGGAAGAACGACTTGCAGTAACTTGCACATACTCCGAGAACCGCACATGAGTGAAAAAAAGATTCAAATATGACACACACTCAATAAGATTTTAAAACAAAACAAAAAAAGGGACTAGTTCACCCATAAATCATTTTCGGTGGACTATTCCTTTATAAGTTATAAATTATTAAGCAAAATGTGTCAGACTTCAAACCAAGGCGGGATGCAAACTCAATACTGAAAACAGGTGATGAACAAAGTTTGTTCTCTCTCTCTCTCTCTCTCTCTCTCTCTCTCTCTCTCTCTCTCTCTCTCTCTCTCTCTCACTATCACTCACTCACACACACAGACACACACACACACAGACACACACACACAGTGTTGCTGAAAGGTTAAGATCAAGATTAATTTGCATTTCCCATAATCACAAAACTTGGCTGTCTCTTGGTAACAGCAACCAAGGCTACAAGGTTCTTTGCTCCAGTCAAAAAAAAAAATAAAAAAAAAAAGGGGGGGGGGGGGACCTGTCAAATGACGGCATGATTCAGAACAACGATTAAGGATCCAAGCTCGGGATGGCCTAGCACGGCACAGTCTTACACACATCTGCAGGATAAATGTGACGTGTCGTGACCGATATGCGGTTTGGGGGCGTGATTTAAAATTGTGATTTAAAAAGTGTTTTCCAGTTTATCCCAATGCATGTTAGACTGGGAGAGATGTTGATCCTCGGCCCGGCAAGCTTCCCATGCATGTGCAGGAACGTATCCCGAGTGGTTCACGCTTTTAAGAATTAGTTTCCATTCCAAAACAACTCTATTAGAAAAAAAAAGAAACCAGAAAGCCTCAGAATCATTCATATTTTTAAAATCAGTCAATATTTTATGTCATCATACAGGTTTGTTTATATATATATATTTATATATTTACAGGTGAAGAGACCCTCTGAGTTGCGCGTGGAGTGTTTACGGTCACATCTGATGAGCGTCTTCATGTACTGGTGGCTCATTTGCAGGATAGTTGGGATAATCTCACTAAGAAAAGGTCATATTATACCCCGAAATCCAAAGTAAAGCAAAAAAAGTTTTTAATGCAAAAAAGTTTGCATACACGGCAGTTGCATCATTACATTATTTCCGTGACAATTATGCAAAACTGCATTTTTTTTTTGTTGCATTTTGGTAATGCAAAGAAATGGGTATTTAAATGCTTAATTGTCACCTTAAATGGTCGTAATTTTCTTATTTTCTTTTGATTTTGAGATAAATTGTGACCTGGACTTGCATGACTGTGTGAGCGTGCTCATTTTACGACGCGGAGAGGGTTAGACAGACCTGCGAGGGCATAATCATTCTTTTTTCCTTGGATCCCATAAAAGGACATTTGATGACATCACTTCCTGTTGTCTAACAGGGACAAACACCCAACAATGATGTGAACATATAAAGTGACTATTTTTAGGCTGTTTACACATGCTGGAGAGCAGACAGGCGCTCCACACACACACACACACACACACACACACACACACACACACACACACACACACACACACACACACACACACACACACACACACACTCCAGCTAAAGAACAGGAGAGGAGGGGAGGGGCATTGGGGCTCAGTCAGTCACAGGAGTGCATTAAGTCAATGAGAGTGGGTGTGGTCTTGAGCAGCCAGTTAGAGTTGACGAATGGCTGTAAGGACATTAGGAGGAATAAGGAGGGCGGGGTCAGAGTATCACGGATGGACTCGAAGATCTCTGAACCAATCAGATCTGCTCTTTGAAGGCTCCCCGGGCTGCAGTGGAGGCGGCGTTAGCGGCGGCGGTCTGCACCGTCTTGTTGGCCATGACGCCGGTGGCGAACTCCTGCTGCGCCTTCTCGAAACTGGCGCCGGTGGTTCGGTACATCGCATGTACCTGCAAATAAACACACATACGTTTGATTCTACAGTATATAACTTCTGTATGTAGGTACTTAAAACAACTAACCTGGTAAAAATTAAATAACAGGAAAAATAACGGACTAAACTGAAAACCCAATTACAAATCCTTCAATCTGAAAGATTTTCAATGTGGTTATGTATGGTTTAGTGTTACCTTTATACTATTTATTAAAATTTTACATTATATTTTCAGGTTTCATTTTAATTTGCATTTCAATTTAACATTTTGAATTAGTTTTTATTTTTATGTTTTTCAGTGTGTATTTTAATTAAAATGTTTAAAATAGTTTTTATTTTTATATTTTCAATTTAATTAGTTTAAGTTTTAGTGATTTCATATATTTTAATTTCAATTGAACTTACATTTATTTTATATCAGTCTTAGTTTTAGCAAATTTAGTATTTCAACTCAAACTTATTTTATTTCAGTTTCCAATTTTTTTTTTGTAGTTAACAATAACACTGTTATGGTTCATGTCCAAGTGGGTGCATTTTAGGTGAAGCAAATATTATATATATATATACGATATGAGTTTTGTGTTTAAGGTGAAGCACCTTTTTAAACATGATGAGAGACATGACAGCCGACGCAGTGAAGAGGGCAGCAATCAGGATCATGATGATGCCGACAGGAATACTCGTGTTCAGACCGGTCAGCGCAGAGATCCAGCCACTACAAACACACACATACACGATCAGTCATCATATCTCATAGTTTATGATGTAACAATGTAAAGATAGTACAAGAGTATGTCTGAGATAAAAAAATGTTTTAATAAAGATCAATATTTGCCCATTTTTAAAGGCAAATTTCCCTTTATGGGGGTCATTTTTTTTTTTTACTCATAAAAATCAGCACACTTCATCTGAACAAATTAAATGACATAAATTAGCAATGTGAAGAATTATGATTCTTACCTAAAATTTTTAATTCAAATGTAGCTGTAAATAATCCACAAAATACATAAATACAATAAACACCCTGTTATGAGCCATTTTTAATAATTATTCAGTCACTATGTTTGCTTAAGTTTTTATCCATTTACTGTTTGAAGGTTTAACATTGTAATTTTTTAGCGTTTTTGCAGAGCAGAGAGAAAAAAAGTATATATATATATATATATATATATATATATATATATATATATATATATATATATATATACTCTCCATACATGTATGTGTGTGTGTGTGCGTGTGTGTGTGTGTGTGTGTTTTCTCACCTGGCTCCCCAACCTGCTATGCCAATGGCTTGCAGCACATGGACACCAAACTGGCAGATATAGACGAAGAAGAACACAAAGAACCTAAAAGAGCTGTCACTCCTTCAGAGAGAAAGAAATAGAGAACAGTTATAATCTCAACTCTCCACAAAGATATAGTGTTTGTGTGTTTGTGTGTGTGTGTGTGTGTGTGTGTGTGTGTGTGTGTGTGTGTGTGTGTGTGTGTGTGTGTGTGTACCTGAACGCTCCATACAGGGGTCTGTACCAGCAGACAAATGAACAGGGTGTAAACAGCATGAACCAAAGCATAGCCAGACCAAAATCCACTCCCCTTGAGGCATCTACACAGAACCACGACAAACAGCCAAATATATTTGCAAACAGCGTCCCCGTGTGGACTGCAAGAGAGTAACATGAGAGAAGAGACCATGTGTTATTTTTATAGAACAAAATGTGGTGGGAAAAAATCACTATAAAGCTCTGCTTGCACAAAACTGTTGAATC
The DNA here is from genome assembly GCF_051911475.1 of Siphateles boraxobius. Taxonomy (NCBI): domain Eukaryota; kingdom Metazoa; phylum Chordata; class Actinopteri; order Cypriniformes; family Leuciscidae; genus Siphateles; species Siphateles boraxobius. The sequence continues at coordinate 6,196,163 of NW_027508711.1, read as the reverse complement.
TCTGGAATTATTTACAGAGACTAAAGTGTTAAAAAAAAATACATATTGACTGTTAAACAACCATAAAGGGTTAGTTCACCCACATATGAAAATGATCACATAATGTACTCACCCTCCGCCATTCTAGGTGTGTATGACTTTCTTCTGTCAGCTAAACACAATCGGAGTTATATTAAAAATATCTGTGCTCTTCCAAGCTTATAATGGGCTCTATATTTTTAATATAATATTTTTAATTTTTAATTTAAATATATGATTGTGTTTGGCTGAAAGAAGAAAGTCATACACCTATAGGATGGCTTGAGGGTGATTATGGGATAATTTTCATTTGTGGGTGAACTAACCCTTTAATGCTTTAAATGAAATAAAAACTTAAGCGTTTATAATTTGTATGAATGTTTTTATCAAAGAACCTGTTAATAATTAAAGTGGTCTAAACATTCACCATCTCTGTTATATTAACAGAATCATTGCAAACCCTCTTCAAAGTCACACAGAAGTTGCTCCATTAATAGTAGAGTTCAAAACCAGACTGTTGGTTAAAGACTGTTTAATCAGTTGTATAATCTAAAGCAGAGCCAGAGTGTATTCACAACCCATCATTCACTGGGAATCCTCCAGCTGGAATCAACTGCACATCAATACCAATCACACACACAAAAAGCCTTTTTTTGGTTTGTTTTTGTAACAACAGGTTAGTGTAAACAGCAGCATGACCTTCGGAAAAGGTTGATCGTATACCTCAAGAGATCAAACTTAATATGGTGGTCTTTTGAACTTTCTATTCAAAAAGAATCCTTAAAAATTATCACAATTTCCACAAAAGTATCAAGCCGTTTTCAACATTAATGATAATAATCAGAAATGTTTCTTGAGCATCAAATCAGCATATTAGAAGGATTTCTGAAGGTCATGTGACACTGACGACTGGAGTAATGATACTGAAAAGCTTTGAAAAGCTTTGATCACAGGAATAAATTATATTTCAACATATATTAACATAGAAACTAATTATTTACTTTGCTGTTTAACATAGAAACTATAATTATTTCTTACAAATTATGTCACTTTGTGGTTATCACAATTATAAAGAATGATTCGTTGTTTTTAATAGAAAATATGCAGAATATAAATTCAATAAATTGTTCAATTATGACAAATTATGATAATCTAATTGTGGTATACACAGTCGAGAAGGTCGAGGCTTCTGAGGTGAGAACACGAAATTGTCTTTACTGCTGCTGCAAATTTTTTTTTAATAAATTATAAACATAATGGGAGTGCAATTATTTCCTATTCAAGGAAAATGCTTTCAAATTGAGTCACAGAGTCCATCTACAACTGCTGTTTTGGTGTGGAATACCAGAGAGTGAGAAAATACCTTTAACAGTTCGTCCACCACATTTACTGCACAAATAACTCAGGTCTCTCTCTGTCCCAAATTCCTACACAACAAGGTCAGGCCAAATTTAAAGTCCAGTCTGATGATACTAGTCACATGATACCTCAAATCAGATGATGCATGGTGGGTCCACCCCTCCCTTGCATGTCCAATATTATCATGTGACTGATCTCATCCAGTATGAAACTCATCAAATAGAAGTCAATTACCTCGACCGTTTCTCTGGGAGGCACAAACGGTTCGGAAGTCTATAAAGTTAATTTAATTTCTCTATCCCTAAAGCCTTTACACTATTATTACATACACCTACAAACTTCCCAAACAGACACAGACAAAACAGAGCAGATGTGTACTCAACATCGCAATTAAACAATTATGTGAGCCAGTTAAAATCATCTTATTCTACACTTTTTTAGCACTTATTTTAAAACGATTTCAGCACTTAATGAATATTTTCCACCTTTTGCCTGACCTATATAATTAACCAGGCTTTTTTTGGCTTTTACTGTACCATTAAGACACCTACTGCATATGTAAATGGCCTCTGTTGTCTAGCCTTCATAGGCAGTATGTTTGGTTTCAGTGTAGCTCCTATTTTTTTGGACTGCTGGCATTATGGGATTGGTCGAGGGATACTCACACATCCAGAGATAGTACATGATCTTGACGGTTTTCTGGAACTCCACGGGTATGTCCACCGATATGTCATGATAGAAACACTGACCCACTGGAAACTTCTCTGGAAGAGGCGGCCAGTTGTTTTTCCTCCCTAAGAAACAAGAAAAAGCTATTTAAAATTGAAAGGAGGAGGTAGATGATGCAACATGAGCATGATGACAAAACGTGGTTAACTGGGGTACAGATGCAACAGAATGGTAATGTAACTTATTAATCTGCTGACTTCTATGCAATTTTGGTCAGAATAAGCCAATCTAGTTCAGATCTCTTGGTTCTTTTGTTCCAGATCAAAAAAGAAAATGAGGTTTAGGTTTAGATGTGTTCTAAACATCTTTTCTGACCATAATATAGGATCGCAAAGCAAGGAGAAACATTTGCAGCAACACAATGTAGTCCGCCATTGTAATTGTTATGCTTGAAGTTGGCGCAAGCGTTTCTAGTTTTTTTTATTGAAAACATTATGTAAGCAAAGAAGAAAACAGTCACAATATAGAACAAATAAATGGAAAGAAAAAAAAGACAAGACAGGGATACATAACTAATCAGAAAAGATTACATATCAAAGGAAAAGGTTAAAAGACTTTTTGGCTCACGAGTTAGAGATAATCCCAAAGTAATGTTGTTGGTTTGCAAGCGTTTCTAGCTAAGACGTATGGCGACGTACACAGTGACGTAACGACGTCGTTCGCTGGGCGCTCTAGTCAGTAGAAAAACAAACAGGTTCTGAGAAGGTTCACAAGTTGAACCAACTCCGAACCAACTTTGAACCAGCACCAGTTGGTGCAAACAGGGACAAAAAGTACCCCATGCCTACGGTTAAATACACTGCTGGACCTTATATGTTGTGGGCCTATAAATGTGTTAGGTTGCTTTAGAACGGTTTCTGAGCAGAATAAGCTGAACAGCATGGACCAGGCTTGACGTGAGGCTAATAACTCACCTCCTGACGCGTTGAGAGTCTGCATCTCTCTCTCCCTGCGGTCCAGCTCAGCTGCTTTTCTCTCCAGCTCCTCCTGTCTCCTCAATAACTCTGCCTGGGCTCGTGCCTGATCCTACATGCACAAAGACGAAGAAGGTTATAAACACAAAACACAAATACTGCTCATAGGCACAGAAAAACATAACTTCAGGACAGTTAACATCACAACACACATCAGATTCCAAAGGCATCTTCTCAGACTGTTTACAGCTGTCAGAACCAATCACAAACCCATCAGAATCAGACCCGCGAGGGAAGACAATGTAATTCTCCCCTTTTAATTCATGCTATATCTTCATTACACACTGTAAATTTGAATATGTCAACCCATATCATAACTGATTACAGTGGTACAGCTGACCTCAAACAAAGTGTGTAAAGCTACAACACCATTCAAAAGTTTTTAAAAGTCTCCAATTTTCACCAAGGCTGCATTTATTTCATAAAAATACAGTAAAAACAGTAATATTGTGAAATATTATTACAAGTTAAAATAACGGTTTTATTTAAATTATTATATTTGAATACATATATTTAAAATGTAATTTACACCTGTGATCAAAGCTGAATTTTCAGCATCATTACTTCAAATCATTCTAATATGTTGATTTGCTGCTAAAAAAATTATAAAGATTTTAATAATTACTTGAAAATGCAATGTTTAATTAATTGTGAAATACTAAAAGCTTCCTGCCATTGTTTTATTTTATTTTATTTTAATCTTTAATATAAAATAAAGTAAATTAATTTAATATCAATACAGGTATATAATGCACATCTTTTCAGTACAGTAACACAATATAACATCACGTTTACTATTATCATCAGAAACAGTACATCAGATTACCAAATAAAACCAGCAGTCACAATATAAAAACACCCAGCATCAGAGACAGGAAATCATCAAATCCAAGCGATGAAGTCTTAATGTTTTGATCAGCCACTCACCTTAATGATTATTTTAGGATCGACACTGCTGGTGACCGGTGAGATATACTTGACTTTTGGCTAGTTATAAATATGTAGCCGGACTGAACATTTCAAGCTTCTTCTTCCATAAACAGAACTGGTTGTGGTGTAAATATTGTGTGGTGTATGTGAGCGTATATTGTTGGCATTCTATACTGTTGTTTAGCAAATGCACACAGAAGAGTTTGAAAATGGGTTTTTATGTTCATTTTTATTAACAGACAATTTTCAAAATCCCTAAACCTTCAGCATGTAAAGTCTGTGCTGAAATGACAGTTAAGCTTTAACCAAAAATAAAGTCCTAAGCACACATGGGCCTTGAAGCTGCAACACGTTCTGCAATCATTTACATCAGCGTCCCAGATTATAATTTTAAGAATCACTCAGAGCCAATCTGTTGATGCATACTGTCCTTGTTTCTGGGTCATTTTAAGGGCTCAGAAATCCCCAGCTTTCCCTGAAGGCAGCATCATGTGACACGCCTGGTTTAATCAAGCCAGTGGGCAACAAGTTCTTTACCAAGCCTTCTGTTGTCACCCTGAGGCTGAACTACTCTTCGCTGTGAACTGCACACTAAAGACTACAGCGACAGACACTGGGATGAATAACAGCAAGTTCTGATTCGCCCTGGTCACCTTGTTGTGTCCTAACTTAACGCATCTGACGTCACCACACAGAGCGGGAGCTAGTGAGTCATCTGATGCACACCCAACGTGTGACTGTGTGTCCATATGTCTAGAGGATGGCATCCCTTCTCCCTCAGGCATGCTGAATTATACAGCATAACTTCACTCGTGAGCAGACCGGCTCCGAGCTCTCGCCTGCTGGAAGCTTCTGTTGACCTACTGAGTATTTGGGTGAAAATATCTGTGAAATCAAGAAGGATTTGATGCTGAATACCCTCTGATAATGAGGTTTGTATCAGGGGTTCTGCTTCACATGGACCCAAAAGAGGGTTTAAAGGTACAATATGTAAGAATTAAATTATTAATTTATAATATAAATTATTATTATAATAAAATATCAAAAAAATCAGAGTAAAAAATCATTTTCAGAGTAATTAAAAATTTTAAATAATGGCTCGTCCCGGATTCCCCGGTCACTTGTCGCCTGTCAATGACGTAATATCCGCGTTATCCCTGGTTTCCGCTCATACTGCCATCGTAACCATGGCGACAGACGTGGACAACGGTGTTTAAAATAACATTATGGACCTTGGCAAGCAGACTTTGGGACAAAACGAGTCCCAAACTAAAACGAGGATGAATATCAGCGTGGCGTTTTCGAGATGCCGATAGCTCTTTGACTTGACAGAGATACTTTATTAGACAGGTGAGCAAATGTACAGTACATAAAACTAATCAATGTTATATAGTTCAACATGATGAAATGTTAGAATATGATCAGTATGTTATTCTAAAGTGGATGCTGCACACTGGTGGTGGTTGAGCAGAGACAGACATGATTGTAAAGTGCTTTGGGTGTACAGTAGTACATATGAAAAGCGCTATATAAATGCCTCATTCATTCAATACTCAACTTTATGCAGTCAATTACAGTATAAAATAATTTAGGCTTGTCTTGTGTGTATAAATGAACGGGAAACACGTTTAGTACTACACTTACAATAGAAGACTTTCACAATATAACCACCACAACTAAGGCTGAAGGATCAATTGAAATAAATCACAAAGACTGCGTTTTAATTAAATACATGCTGTGTGTTTCAGAGTAAAGTGTGGCACTGTGTTCTTTTATATGCGAGTAGCTCATGATCCACCATTGTTTTCAGTATTTCAGAGCGGCCTGTTTTGCAATAAATGCAGCTCTGTGAACAATCTCTGCATTTGCACTGAGTTGAGTCACTTATGTGCAAAACAAGCAGTGCAAACCAGGAACTTTATAAAAAAAATTTTAAAAAAATGTTTTTCCGCCAATTGTACAGCCTTAATCAAAAGCATTGCAATATCCTAAAGGGACATGAAGAAACTCTCTATAAAGCACTGTTCATCACCTGAGAACATGATTTAGACAACGTTAATAAGAATGCAAGCTTCACATTTCTACTTTGAAACCCATTTGGCTGCAATTCTCCGATTTTAAGTGTATTAAGCTAATGAAATAGAAAATAAAATGAGGTGTATGTACCTGTGTCTGCTGAGGTTGAGTGTAAGCCGGCGGTTCTTCGGTGGGTTTCATGATGGCCGGCTGTGTATTGGTTGTGGGCGGGACTGATTTAGGGGCGGAGCCTGGTGGAACCTATAATGGCACAAAATAAAATGTGAGACACAAAACAATTTCATCTTACAATTTCATCTTAATCACACACACAATATCAACATAACATCTTTTCGTTCATTCATAAATCCAGACTGTCTGAATGCGTTTGCCGGTGTTTTGAATGGATCATTCAGAAATTAAGCAATGTATGCGCACAATTAAGGAAAGGGAAATAACATGTAATATAAGTACCTTCAGTCAACTGACAGGTTTCTGCTGTGAGTGTGGGCTGTTCTGGGCAGCGAGCCCTATGCTGGTACAGCTTCACTAGTTATACCACACCATGAATTATGTTTTTGTTGGTACTGTATGTTTGTTTGTTTTCTTGTCTGTATCTCTCTCTTTCGGTTTCTGGTTATGTTCAGAAAAAATATACTACTCGTACTCATATACTTTAATTTTGAAATATGCAATATGTATACAGCATACCGTATACACAAATTTGGAAAATGTACAGAATAAAACCGAGCACACCCCATGGAATACTATATCCCACAATGCAATGTACTCGACTCTTTTAGAAATCAGCATGATGAAAGAAGTGAACATCAGCCACATTCTCTCGACTCATTGTTTGATTGCTCACAAAATGAAATCGCATTTTCAGTAACACTTTAGTTTAGGGTCCAATTCTCACTATTAACTAGTTGCTTATTAGCATGCATATTACTAGGATATTGGCTCTTTATCAGTACTTATAAAGTATTTTAATTATGTAATGCATGGCGCATCGCAGAGCTATTGCAAGACAAGAATTTGTTGTTAAAAGTATATAAATGTTTTTTTTTTTTTTAAATGGCAGATGGTTTTGCTAGATAAGACACAAAATAAATTCCCTTATTCCTCAGCTGGGATCCTGTAGAGTCTTTGAAACTGCAATTTGGACCTTCAAACCCATTGGACCTCATTGAAGTCCACTATATGGAGAAAAATCCGGGGAATGTTTTCCTCAAAAACCTTAATTTCTTTTCGACTGAAGAAAGAAAGACATGAACATCTTGGATGACGTGGGGGTGAGTAAATTATCAGGAAATGTTTATTCTGAAGTGAACTAATCCTTTAATGCCTTATTCAGCAAAACCATATCCTACATCCCTTAATCCCACCAAATACCTAAACTTAACAACTACCTTTCTAAAAATGTATAAGCAGAAATTAGGCGTTTGAGGCAAAAGTCGTAGTTAATAGTTGTAAAAACAGAGAATTTGACCCTGATCTAGAGCGTGACCATATTGTCTTGTAAAATGTATTCCAATCATTTTATTTACAAATCTTTTTTTTATAGTGTGTATTTATTTCTGAGATGGATAAGTGAACATAATGAAGTGACAACACTGTAGCATTATACTGTTTGAAATCTTGCATAATGCAGTATAGTATATACTGTATCTATGTATAAAAAGAAGAAGAAGAAAAAAGCACTCAAACATAGATGGCAAGAGAGTGTGTTGGCAGATGGTATTTTTGACCTGTTCTAATTTTTACCGTCCTTAGAAAACGTGCACACCTGTTCATTTTATACACAATAAGTTGTGCATCTGAAGACAAATTTATTGATGGCGCAGTGGATAAGACACATGCCTTTGGTGTGAGAGACCCGGGTTGGAATCCACTGTGAGACACCAATGTGTTCCTGAGCAAGACACTTAACCCCTAGTTGCTCCAGAGTAGGGCTGAACAATTAATTGCATTTGCGATAATATCGCGATATGATGAAACACGATTCTGTAACCCCAAAAGCTGCGATTACACTGGTCACGTGACACGCGAGAGAAAAGCAGTCTGCAGATCAAGCATCAACTTGGCACGCTACGCATATAGGTCTGGCATACAGGAAAGAACATTTTATTTTTAATGTATGTGACATTGTGTTATTTATTTTCTCTCCAACAATTCTGGATTGATTCAGAGAATTTCAGAATCGAGTCTGAGCTTCGTTTTTAAACACAGATGTGTGATGACGCTGCGCGTGCTTTAGAAACAACCGTATTCTGCTTGCTTCTGTATCTCTCTCTCTCACACACACACGCGCGCACACACACACACGACACTGCTCGAACCTTCCGAAAAATAATCTTTCATAAAGTTCGGGGTTTAAGCGAATTACAAGGACAGTCGCGGGCTTCATTGCACAGGTTTTGCCGCTTTGATGTTACTCTTGCAGTGCGCGGTCTTGGCCGCCGGAATTTTCCTTACAAATGCTCCACAAAGGCATTATGTCTTTTGGAATGCAGTTGGCTTATATATTAAAAATATAAAAATCACTGAGGAAGCTGCTTTCATTTTAAAATACTTACGTGCGCTTTGTGAAGAGCGCTCGTGCATGCGGCTGTGAGCGACTCATTGGTTAAATGTACTTGCATTCCAAAATGCTTTTATTACGCGAAATTAATGTGAACACGGTCAGTTATATCTTAACCCAGCAAGACAAACCACATTTACAATTTAAAAAGAGATATGTTCATTAGTGTGAATGCAGCTTATCGTATATAAACTGAGGGGGAAAATCACTCCAGCTCTTGAATGGAAAACGTTCAGACAGCCTACTTTTAAATACTGAAAGCACTCTTTGTTTATTGCTTTTAATGGTTTTTTTTGTTCCTCTTTATTTACTAGCTCTTATATTGTGAAGCTATATTAGTTTATAGCCTATTTAAAATTCTTAACATGTAATTGGTTTAATTAAATACATATTTTAAGTTTTATTAAGATTAATTAATAAGAAAAAAAGTAGATCTGATTATGAGCTGCCTAAAGATTCCCATCCCTACAGTACAATGATTTATTGCTTGTCTTTGTCGACCAATACAGAAGGTAAAGAACTTAAAAAGTAATTGCATATTAAATCGCAATCGCAATATTGGTTAAAAAAAAAATCGCAATTAGATTATTTTCCATAGTCGTTCAGCCCTACTCCAGAGGCGTGCGACCTCTGACATTCATAGCAATTGTAAGTCGCTTAGGATAAAAGCATCCACTAAATGAATAAATGTAAATGTAATGTAAGTGTCAGTTTGTGTTCTGGGCGTCTCACCGGCTTTGAGTCTGTGAAAGGGTTATACTCCTCCAGGCCTCCAGGTGGGGCAGTCCGTGTTACTTGTGTCACTGATGGGTCCTGCAGAGAACATAGAGAGGAAACAGCTTTTAAATATTTGTCTGTTCAAAATGAAGGGATTTTTACACAATGTGCACACACTTGTAAAGGTTTGTTTTGTTAACTTTTACTAGTAAACTTTAAATCTGATTGTCTGACGTTATGCATCTTTCGTTTTCTAAATGCTCTGATGATTGTTTCTTCTTCATAAGTGCTTATCAACCTGGTACTTTGTAAACATGACTTTGTTTCCAGACAGACTGACAAAATAAAGTAAATTCGGCCAATCAGATCAGTGCTTACTAGATTGAGAAAGCACGTTCCTTTTCTGCATGCAAAAAGCATCAGACGTTTAGCGCAGGGACTGTACGCGGTCCTCGGGTTTGCCGTCTGAGGCTCAGGCGAGGCTTTGTGAGAATACTTGTTATGCATCTTCGTGCATCTTATTTATGCAAGTGCCCAGAGCTTTGTTAAACGAAAACAAATTCCTTGTGTGTCTTGTGATCGCACTTAGCAAATAAAGTGCTTTCTGATGTTTGGTTAGGCTTTATGAACTGAACAATACAGTTACAGAAGATACAATACTTTTATTTTAATGGCAACCATACAGTTGTTTGGTTCATCTTATTTACAAACATTAGCTGCAGAGTAAAAGCAGCAAGAACATTGACTGAAACTATCTGCGAAAAAAATATTTCAGAAATCATTATGACTATGACATCACAACATATATGACCACCCACATAACCACTATTCATCTCTGAATCTACAACAAACAGCTTAACTGCTGCTGTTAAACAACCATTAAACCGGCGCTAAACAAACTCAGTTTGCCGTCACATGCTTGGAAAGAGCGCGGTTATCTTGACTAATGTCACACAGATGTTGGACAACTCGGAGAACTAATCCTGACGCCCAGTGCTGAGTCTGCATCAGATTAAAGCTCAGAACAACAGAGGGAAAGCAAACACATGAGCGGAGCAACTCGTAATGTCACGCTTCACCAAGGAAATACTACACATTCTGTCCTAGGTTTCTACATCCCGGAGCATCAGGAACATCAGACAGAACCTGTAATTTTCTCCGGCCTGATTCCAGTAATTTACGCAGAGCAAAAGATATAAATAGATGAGCGGGAGAGATCAACCCTGGTTCAGAGCAAAGATTACGAGTCGACCAATATTTCCTCTCTATGAAAGTTACCAATTATTTTTTAAATATCTGACAACCAATATACAGAATTTAATATAGCTTTAATTATGCTTTAACCACTACTAGACTGCAACAATACAAAACAAAATGTATTATTATGAATTTTATTGTTATTATAATTATTAAATCAACAGCAACAATAATAATACATACATCAAAATAATAAAATAATTATGGAATTAATAATGATAATAATAATAAATATTATTATTATTAGACAATATTTCAAATTCTGGCTATTTGCTATCTGACATTGTTTTATTTCTGCTTTAACCATTACACTTTTTATTATTGCTATTATCATTAACATTATTATTATCAACATAAAAAAATAATGAAAACAATATTGCAAAATTATTACTGACAACAATACGTATATAAATAAAAATAATTAAAACAATTCAGCAAATTATTCATAATAAAAACAACAACAATACTCTGATAATAAATATTCAGAATATAAATAGTTTTATTTCTGCACCAATAAAAACATGTATAATTATTATTAATATTAAAATTATTGCTACAACAATAGGGCTGGGGCGGTATGGATTTTTTCTAACCGCGGTTGAAAAGCAAGATTTTCCCGCGGTATGGCGGTAAACCGCTTTAAATAGCCAGCATGGAATGTAATACGAATGGAATGTTATTATGCGTCATGGAACATTGCGCTCCTCAACTCGTGAAAGATCGGATTTGCTCCATCTTTTGATGATAAGTTTTGTTTAGAAAACCTTGAATCCATGTAAGCCACTACTATATCATTAGACATAATCCATGTCATTAGAATCAATGAATCCATGTCATTAGACACAACGTGCACACATGTGCAGGCCAAGGTTATTTTATTTTTTTTATTTTTTTGCGGTGATGACGGTTACGAGCTCAGACCCGCGGTTGGAGTCACGTGACCGCGGTATTGCGGTAACCGTCCCAGCAATAATGATAATGTTTTTGCACTGATAAGAATGTGAGGCAAAAAATTTATGATAATTTGTCAAGTATTGCCAGTACACGGCAGAACCAACTACATAAATGCCCTTTATGACTTAAAGGGATAGTTTAAGTCATAAAGATTAATTCATGTCATTGATTCGACCTCATGTTGCTTCAAACTGTATGAATTTCTTTGTTCTGTTGAACACTAAAGATGCTATTTTGAAGAATGGCGGTAACCAGGCATTTGATGGTAGCCATTGACTTCCTGTTTTTCCTGTGTAGGTAATATGATTTCCTTCTATGAAAGTCAATGAATACTGTCAAATGTTTGTTTACAATACCGACACTATTTAAAATATCTTCTTTTGTCTGCAGCAGAACAAAGAAACTCATACAGGTTTGAAACAACTTGAGAAAGTTGATGACTACATTTTCATTTTTTTGGGTGAACTATCCCTTGTGATGAATGTGATGCATTACTCAGCCTGGCAAATGTTAAATCATCATTGGAATAAAAATGTAAAATAACTGGACGCTGCTCACTGATATAACGTAGCATACTACTGTTTCAAACATTTATATAGCATATATTGTGTCACATACTACTTTTTAAATTGGGCAGTTCTGTGCAGTATGAAGTACACTAGTAATAATTCCAAACATAGCAGAAAAGAGACCTTATTAAACTCCTGTGTTTCTCTATAGAGATAGTTAACTATTCCCTCACTGATTCCAAAGAACGTTAACTACAATACCACACGCACACACACACACACTAAAGCAGTCCCTTGTTTCCATAGCAGCCCCAGCATGCAGCGCTCAGCTCCTGAGGCGGATCCGTTTCATACGGCTGGTGACGACTGTCAGGACTCCAGAGCCATGAATATTTCAGACTGTGTAATGATAAATGTTTAATGGGATAGTCCCGCACACAAATACACATTTGTCGTAGCAGGAAGACACTGTATCTGTATTCATAAAAACAATGTGAGACAGTGATGTATGATGTCACACTCAATGATCACCTGACATGTGTGAGTGCGTCTCAAAACCTAGTGAGCTGCGTGCCAAGGAAGCATTTTAAGGGTGTCTAAACATTCAGACACACACGGGGATACTAAGCGGCACACTAACACTTTGCATACTCAAGATGTAGTATATAGTATAAAAATAAAATATAATAACACACAAATATAAATACTAGGCTGTAAAATGAAAATGAATTTTAAATAAATGGGGTTTGTGGTCTCATTTCACAATTGTATTATGTATGTATGATCTAATAATGGTGTAGTCTAGGCTAACTTAAGCACTTTCACAAGTGAAGTACATACTTTTAGTGCATCACTTAAGTATGCAAATTGGGATGAAAGCTAAAGATTGATCTCCTTCAGGACTACAGATGATTTCAGGACATGCAGAGGCTCCACACGCACAGCAATCATGTATTCACACAAATGACAGCTGATTTTAGACAGTAACGAGATTAGCGGTGCATATAGCTGAGATGAAAACGGTGCAAATCAGATTAACGCAAACATTCTTGAGCACATGCAGAAGGAACCCAAATTGTTAGGCCCGTGTGACACCACTGTGGTTTGTGTAGAGAAGATTGTCTAAACAAGGGTTTACTTGTGTTGTAAAGGACATCTGCTGAACACTCAGCGTATTGAGGATGTTCAAATTTAAGGCCAAATGTTGTTTTGAAAAGGACAGATAAAAGAAAGCAGGTTTGTTTGGGACACATGAAACATAAAATGTCACCTTACGGATATGCACAAGTGAAAGCAACAAGACAGTAAGTATGTGAAAATCAGTAAAGCCCTTTTAAAACAGTGTTTACTTAAGTGCTTTACAAAAAACCATAACATAAACAGTAGCATAAAATTGAAAAAGTAGTAATTACTGAAAGATAAAATGATTATTAAAAAATGATTAATAAAGATAAGGATGATTGATGGTATGCAGATTAGTATGCGGCTTTCTTGTTCTCTTTTCTATCTTACCGGATATGATTGTGACACACAAGACCTCTGAACCAAAACCTAGTGAGCTGCCTACCTGTCCTGATCATTATATAATCTTCACACACACACACACACACACACACACTCACACTCACACTCGCACGCGCACAGGGTGGAAGCTGATGAAACTCATTCAATGAAACCATCTCTGAGTCCCGTAACAACAATACATTCCACCACTGATGATGACGGGAGTGACTAAGAGAGAAACTAAATTAAAACAATGGTTCTTAGTCACCACCGCTCCCAGGTGGAAGGGAGCGGTGCAAACACTGAGAATGAAGGCAAACACGCACACACACTGACAGTGGCTCACTGTAATAGGTTCCCCTGCATCTGCAGAGCGGGCCAGATCTCCAGAAACATCCATCTAATCAGATCATTAGTTCTCTCTCTCTCTTCTCGTGTTCTCATTACGATGAGTGACGGACAGAATCAGACGGGCCTCATTTAGACAGTCTACTTCGGTACTGCTGCACACACACACACAGCTGGCCAGTTTTATGAGTTTGACAGTTGCTGCATTATGAAGTCACTGTAATAAGGTCAAATCTGCTCCGTCAGAGCCACATGCATGCATGCCTTCAGTCAGTCCTGCACACGCACACACACACACACACACACACACCCCGTGCACCAGTTCTGCAACATCCTGCAGCACGCCTACTTGTTGATGAGGCTGCATCATCAGACGCTTTCAGAACGTGAGACTCCTTTCTACCAGGATCTCATCCAGGATAAAGTCTATTTACTCTGTGGTTTCATTTAAACTGCCTTTAGAGTCACAAATGTTTAACTTGATGATTACCAAACAGCAAACGCGGGCGAAGAATGTCTTTTCATTTACATGCCAAGGAGAGCTAAGGTGGAAGTTTTGATTAACTTCCCGTATGTTTCCTACACAAAGCTGTTGTAGATAAGTGGATAAATCTACGTGTAAATCTGACAGACACCGGATCCCTGACTGAGTTTCAGCGTGAACAAACTAGATGGAGGAGTCCATAGTTCGTTAACTTATTAATGATAAACTAACATAATAAATAAAATAAAAACATTATAATGTATAAGACTGTTATTAGCTATACTGATAACAAAAATAACCATTTGTTATTGTGTTGTCATTCGTAATATTATTATTAGGCCTATCATCAGTATTTTATTCAATGTACTATATGCAAAGAAAACTAAATGATGACGAATGACGATCCATAATATCATCTTGATTCTAGTCAAAAGGGCATGAGGGAGGGTAAATAATGACAAAATGAATATAAAATGTTATTTAAAAAAAATTTAGGACTGGGTCAGAATGCGAGCTTGCTGTTGATTGTAAGCAAGTGAGGGGTTTAAGGTCCTGTTTACACCTGGTTTTACGCTGCTTTTTGGTTGATCAGCTGTGTGTGTGTGTGTGTGTGTGTGTGTGTGTGTGTGTGTGTGTGTGTGTGTGTGTGTGTGTGTCTGTCAATCAAACATGAGGTCTTGAATCAAAAACCAGCCAATTAATCAACATCTACAAGCTCATTTCTAGCAAGACAGACTATATACACTAAAGACGCGAGTCAGAAACAATGCAATCAAGAAGCAGCATGAATTATTGAGACGTGCCGCTACAGCCGGTCGACTACAGGGCCGCTGGTGTGGAGTTACCATGGCAAACCCATGGCAGACTGCATACCATTACTGCTGATAACTTAACGATTTTCCAAGTCTGACAATGACGACTTAAGAGGTATGCTTTAATAGAAACACTTCAGAGGAGGCAAAACTGCTGCTAATGATGGTCCGTGTGTGTGTGTGTGTGTGTGTGTGTGTGCAAACGCTTGTGTGGGTTTGTTTGGTTTCAAGAGGAAGAGAGAGACCGTGGTGACCAAAAGAGGTGTACATGATCATGTCCTGTCAGGCCGAACAAAAGTGACAATCTGCTGTGCATGAATTTGCATTTGTCCCCTGCACCTCTAAGACGGGTCCGGTCCCACCTGTGAGTCTACAACACCTGTAATGTCAAATAAACAGATTCTCTCCAGAGACTGCACAGGAAAGGGAAACAATGGAGGAAAAACTCCAGACGGATGGACATTGTGTATTAAAGCCTGTAAAGCCTAACATATTAAATAGCCTAAATAATAGTCAGAAAAATCTAATTTCTTTAAATGGAACAGTCTATTGAACCTTTAGACAAAATGTAAAAGAAAATCTAAAACAAAGTTGTGTGTTTCTTCTTGAGCATCATATTTGATTAATATCTGATGCATTTAATGGCTCATATAGTGAGAATATTGAGGCCCAAACTGAGCAAAAATATGCAATTTGATGCAGATACTGATCTTTATATGGCCAAAAAGTAAGAAGAAATTCGGATTGTTTGTAATGTAAATCAATGAGATCTTTTTACAGTGTAACAGACTACTTACATAAAATGCATAAATATCAGTCGTTATTGTGTATCTGCTAATGTCTTGGTAAGATTATTTGCTTTAGTTTGATGATCAAGGCTCTGTAGTTTTAAAACATATAGGCTAATGCAATGCAACACAATGATGATTGACAGATGAATAAATAAACCTTCCTAAAAATCCTGATGATCTTCTGAGACTTATGATGATTTAAAACATGATTTTTCTATAAAAAAATAATAATAATAATGTATGGATACTCAACATAAACATAAGTTGCTTCAGTCTAGTGTCATCTTGAAATATACAAACAATATAAAAGTTAGTCTTACGTTTTACTTTATAAAAAGCAGTAAAGATTTCACAGCAAAAAGACGCATGAACCATTACCTCAGGGAGGACATTTTTTTTTACAATTACTAAAATTACTTGCTAAAAAAGACTAAACAATCAATCAGACAACAGAAGGCATGTAGTAGATTGAGTGCAAGTTTAACAGGTTTTTAAAGGGTAACTAAACACTAAAGCAAGTTTTTGATCGGCCAGCCCGAGGCATAAGCGAACTAAGCGGCTGCTTGGGGCCCCGTGGCCACCAGGGGGCCCCCCAATCGAGTTAAAAAAATTTTTTTAAAGATGACTTAAACAAGTGACATAAATGAATGAATGAATGAATATGAATGAATGAATGAATAATTCAAGACAAAAAAAATTCTGATTTCATGATCAATATACCTGCCAACAAATACTGCTGTGTCTGCCAGCGTTTAAGTCTTGCGCATAATCTAGTCACCTCGCGAGTGCATAGACAATTCGTGCGTAACTGCGCATAGTCACGGTATCGGTTTAAGTTGGAGAAAATAGCCGCAGGGGAACTTAACCTTCTAGATGTAAGGGTAGCAGTTTGAATAAATAATAATCATAGCGGTTTGAACTCTTCTCCACTTTATTATACCACACATCAGATCACTAACTCCAAAAACCCGCGTCACTCCAGTACCAAGTGCGCACGACCCATTCCTATCTACGGCAAGCCCCGAGGGGAAAAATAGATTGCATACACACATACAACGAGCGCCAGTACATCATTACCGGTATTATAGTAACAGACTTTGTTGGATTCTGTCATGTACAATCCAACAAAGTCTGTTACAATAATAATAATAAAAAAGATTTTGAGGACAGTTACACTGTATTGAGACAGTTGAGAAATAATATTTTTTACAGTTTTCAACAATAATTGTCATTGTTGAACCCTTGCTGTTATTATGTTTCTGATTTCTCAGTTTTGTCATTATTTTAGTTATGCATTACAGTTTATTTTAAGAAGTTTCAAAGAGTTAGTAAAAGAGTAAAGTAAAAGTTAAAAAATGTTTATTTAAGTAGGCATTTATTTTTTATTAAGTATTTATTTTGTATTAATACATAACCTCACTGTATTCATTTATAATGTATCATTATTGCGTGACATTTGTGTCAATAATCGTCAAGCACAGGTGACTTCGCGTAGTGGGCCCCCAAATCAAATTCTGCTTAGGGCCCCCAAAAGGCTCGGACCGGCTCTGAAGTATGTAGTAATGTAGACGCCTTAGAAATTATTCTACCAGATAGGTATGTCACAGTAGGCTTCATAGGGTTAACTAATTTCGAAAGTGGTCAATTCTAAAACTCACCAGCTCTAATGCATTAAAGGTGCACGGACGACAAATGCTTTGTTTGGATCAATGTAGCTGCACAAAAATAAAACAGGGTGCAGGAATTAAATCCCTCAGCTGACCAGATCTGCAAACACACACAGTCATATCACTGATCAAAACAGGGGCGGCCTACATCCATCAATCCATCCAGCCCAAACAAACACACACACACACACACACACACACACACACACACACACACACACACACACACACCTTTATGGACCCTAAACGTCATTATTCAGCCCCATGTATATGTGCAAAGACTGTATATAGACCATATTCATCTCAGACACTGACAGCTTCAATAACAACATATAATTCACTAGTTAAAAGACACTACAAATATAATATAAAGCCCAAAATATCCCAAACAATGCCCAAGTTAGGAACCAGACCCAGAATTCAGAAGAATCCATCATCTAAACATATTATTAATAATTACAAAACCTTAAACAATGAAATGTTGATGTGGTGGTCGAATGTAATTCATAGTTCATTAAAGGCTTTTTTGGACTGATTAAACACGGAATTGGACTCAGAATTCGAATCAGAAACCCAATAATAATTATTATAAATGCTAACAAACACCAAAGTCACCAAAGAAGATTTTTGCACAAGTGACTGCTAAACAACAAGTTCTGTCTTTCCAAAGAATATATTAGTATTTAATTACTTTATTTTATATAAACGTAATCGAAATGGCTAGAAAATGTATTGACTTTATATGTAAAAACCACACAAAAAGCTGAACACCGAATCACAGTGATAAAAACAGCACTACTGTGACGTTACCTGAAACGGGTTGCTGAAGTCCGGGTCCGCGAAGGGGTTGCTGTCAAAATCTGACATTTTTCCGGTTGAATTGGGCTGAATTGTTAGAATAAATGAACGGTTTTTGGTAAGAAACGCACCAGCAGCTCGAGACTGATCCGCAACCGCAAAATGGCAGAATCGGAAATGACGTCATGCGTCAGTTGCACGTCTCACAATTCAGTTTGATCAAATACATATATTTA
Source organism: Siphateles boraxobius (assembly GCF_051911475.1). Taxonomy (NCBI): domain Eukaryota; kingdom Metazoa; phylum Chordata; class Actinopteri; order Cypriniformes; family Leuciscidae; genus Siphateles; species Siphateles boraxobius. Next base: position 6,177,477 of record NW_027508711.1, on the reverse strand, counting down.
AAATGTGTTCCTAATTATTATCATCATTTATTTATTATTATTTTAAACTTTTGTAATAATTTTATTGCTTTATACTTTAGTGCATAAATTGCATCTTATATAGTTTGTTTCCTTCTTCTTCTTCTTCTTCTTCTTCTTCTTCTTCTTCTTCTTCTTCTTTTTATTATTATTATTATTATTATTATTATTATTATTATTATTATTATTATTAGCCTATTATTTCTTTCGTCATGTTCGTCACACCTTTGTCTCTCTCTATATTTATTTTATTGTGAATCATTGCAGAACAGAAAACGTTCATTTCACAAAATGTTGACATGCCTGCCACCTGGAGTGCATAAATAATCATTACATCTATGAATATTATTTATCCATCCATTCTTAAAAACTTCCTGAGCATAAATAGTACTTCATATACGAGGTTATAATGGGTTGAATATGAATATCGAGAACAGCTTTTCATTCAAATGAAGAGGTAATGTTTTTTATTGGGGGGGGTTCTTTGATTTAACTACAAGATATTCACCTCAGAAATGGTATTGCACTATATTCTCCAGGACTTTGCTCTCGGTCAAATTCTGAATAAAGGATATTAATATTTTGGCACTTCTTCTAAACACAGCCGTATCCGTCAAAATCCAGTATCAGTCCGAGTGACAGGTGTCAACAATAGTTACCATCAAAAATATATTGTTTATTTTTAGACATAATTTTTATTCTGTTTTGGCCTTCAGGGTCCCAGCCCCCCTCTGGGTGTCACTGTCTTCGTAATTCAGTTCCTGTCTGGTGATATACAGGTCCTTCTAAAAAAATTAGCATATTGTGATAAAGTTCATTATTTTCCATAATGTAATGATAATAATTAAACGTTCATATATTTTAGATTCATTGCACACCAACTGAAATATTTCAGGTCTTTTATTGTTTTTTACTGATGATTTTGGCATACAGCTCATGAAAACCCAAAATTCCTATCTCAAAAAATTAGCATATCATGAAAAGGGTCTCTAAAGGAGCCATTAACCTAATCATCTGAATCAACTAATTAACTCTAAACACCTGCAAAAGATTCCTGAGGCTTTTAAAAACTCCCAGCCTGTTTCATTACTCAAAACCGCAATCATGGGTAAGACTGCCGACCTGACTGCTGTCCAGAAGGCCATCATTGACACCCTCAAGCAAGAGGGTAAGACACAGAAAGAAATTTCTGAACAAATAGGCTGTTCCCAGAGTGCTTTATCAAGGCACCTCAATGGGAAGTCTGTGGGAAGGAAAAAGTGTGGCAAAAAACGCTGCACAACGAGAAGAGGTGACCGGACCTTGAGGAAGATTGTGGAGAAGGACCGATTCCAGACCTTGGGGGACCTGCGGAAGCAGTGGACTGAGTCTGGAGTAGAAACATCCAGAGCCACCGTGCACAGGCGTGTGCAGGAAATGGGCTACAGGTGCCGCATTCCCCAGGTCAAGCCACTTTTGAACCAGAAACAGCGGCAGAAGCGCCTGACCTGGGCTACAGAGAAGCAGCACTGGACTGTTGCTCAGTGGTCCAAAGTACTTTTTTCGGATGAAAGCAAATTGTGCATGTCATTCGGAAATCAAGGTGCCAGAGTCTGGAGGAAGACTGGGGAGAAGGAAATGCCAAAATGCCTGAAGTCCAGTGTCAAGTACCCACAGTCAGTGATGGTCTGGGGTGCCATGTCAGCTGCTGGTGTTGGTCCACTGTGTTTTATCAAGGGCAGGGTCAATGCAGCTAGCTATCAGGAGATTTTGGAGCACTTCATGCTTCCATCTGCTGAAAAGCTTTATGGAGATGAAGATTTCATTTTTCAGCACGACCTGGCACCTGCTCACAGTGCCAAAACCACTGGTAAATGGTTTACTGACCATGGTATTACTGTGCTCAATTGGCCTGCCAACTCTCCTGACCTGAACCCCATAGAGAATCTGTGGGATATTGTGAAGAGAAAGTTGAGAGACGCAAGACCCAACACTCTGGATGAGCTTAAGGCCGCTATCGAAGCATCCTGGGCCTCCATAACACCTCAGCAGTGCCACAGGCTGATTGCCTCCATGCCACGCCGCATTGAAGCAGTCATTTCTGCAAAAGGATTCCCGACCAAGTATTGAGTGCATAACTGAACATAATTATTTGAAGGTTGACTTTTTTTGTATTAAAAACACTTATTTTATTGGTCGGATGAAATATGCTAATTTTTTGAGACAGGAATTTTGGGTTTTCATGAGCTGCATGCCAAAATCATCAGTATTAAAACAATAAAAGACCTGAAATATTTCAGTTGGTGTGCAATGAATCTAAAATATATGAAAGTCTGATTTTTATCATTACATTATGGAAAATAATGTACTTTATCACAACATGCTAATTTTTTGAGAAGGACCTGTATTTGTACAGGTCTGTACCTGGCGTTAAAGAAGGGATCCTATACAAATAATGGTGTATATTTAGGCAAAATACATGCCTTCAAATAAATGATTTCAGCTTCATTATGAGGACACGAGTATCATGTCAGAAGGTCCAAGGGGGGAAAAAAGTATTTTAAATTTTACAAGTTTAACAAAAAATTGCATCGTTAATCTATGAAAAAATCTATAATAAATGTATCCTCCCTGCGTCACTGCAGACATTGCACCATTTGTGGCAAACCGTGCTAAAAAAAAATCCTCCTGACCCTCAATACCTTTTTTTCGTCAGTGGATGTTTTATTAACGTATATGAGAATATCTCTATCCAGTGTCTTTGGAAACCCTTGGTGTTTCTGTGATACTAAACAAGCTATATACTATAATAATAATCATAATTTGACATGATAAAATGATAAAATATAACTAAAATGTTTTCCATAAATAATAAAAAACTAAATTGTAATATGCTTCTTATGCACCAAACATGATATAATTACCAAAACTGTTTTTTCTAGGTCTCATGATGACATTTTGTTTATTTTAAATATTTTATAACAGTGGAAAATATACAAACATTTATTTGACATGATACTTATCTTGGTGCCAAAGAAAGAAGTCAAATTTTTTATTATTTTTAGTAAAATAAATAGATTTTTCAAGTGAGTCAGTTTCAATTGTTCAGAATTAGATTCAGGATTTGACTATATAATCTACAATAATAAAAATTACAACATATTTCAGTGATGTATCACAACAAATTGACTAATAATTAACAATACATTTAATAAAAAAATCTAAACAGTTACAAAAACAACATAAACAAAACATAAGCTGTGAAACGACAGAACAATTGTATTAATACAATAACTATAGAAACTGATACACTAGGAAAGCTTCTAAATACAAGGATTTTCTTTAAATATTTCTTAATAATATTTCGTTTTTTTTTATTCTAATAAAGAGATTTAATAAGTGAGTTTAATTCAATTTCAAAGTGGGGATAGGAGGATAAAATATCATTTGCAAACTTCTGCTTTATGAATGAAGATTTTGCCATATAAAATAAAAATGAACAATATACACCAAATGTCTATTTTTATTATCATTATGATAAAAAAGTATGTCTTTTAAACTGAAAGAGTGTGTAACATTTGCCGAATCAAATATGTGAGAAGGTCAGACCAAAATTGATTGGATATAGTGCAACCAAAAACAGATGCTTTGTAAACAAATACAAATATTGACACATTTTACAGCTTTCGTAGTCTATTTCTTTATTAAAATTGGCATTTCAAGCGGAATACTATGACGCCACAGTGTGGAACTCCTCGCAGCGCGCGCTCGATCTAAACGGACTCTTTTGATTCGGTGCACGGAAGTCACTCATCACTGTTTACTAACCGGATTAGGACATTGGGATATTGATGTGCTGTTGATTTCGACAGAATGCGGTTGGCATGTTGGCTGGTGTTCGCGGGCTGTTTCTCTCTCACGGCGGGGATAGAGCCGATCAGCACCAGCATCGCAGTCGGGATGGCCGCCGCGCTCACCGGGTTTCTGGCCAGTTACCAGAACGTGCTCTATTACTTCCATGAGTGCTGCAGACCAGAGTGGATCTCATACAACAAAACAGGTTTGAACGGGAGGTTTAGTCATATTTGTAGTAGGCTATTGGACGCTAAATGAATGTGCGCATAATTTCAGTGGTGCAAGGCTGGTCATAGTAACCTAGAAATCCACATTTTCCTTATATCAAAATGAATTTAATCCACATTTATCTTTATTTACATTTGAATGACAAACAAATAGGCAGCCAGGACATGCGGAATTTATGAACTATAAACAGCCTCTTGTAGCCTTCATAGTTTGCTGCTTCCTGGTAGTGTTTTAAAAAGCAGCATAGCATACAAATATAATGCATTCACTTTACACTTCTATCATATATAATCATGCATCATCTGGAAATATGTATTATTATTATTATTATATTTTGTAGCACTAATTCTTGTATTGGTGCTGATGATGGAGTTGTAGTCTATTTGTTCCCAATCAAGGCAATTCATGATAATGAATAATGTGTAATTCGCCCGAAATCATAATTTATCTAATCATATGTAGACTGGTTTTCACAGGTTTTTTTTTATCTGCTTGACACATCTGAAGTGTAATTCACACAATCTTCGTCTGCTTATATGCATCATCTGGAAATATGGAAATATCATAAATTCCGCATGTCCTGGCTGCCTATTTGTTTGCCATTCAAATGTAAATAAAGATAAATGTGGATTAAATTCATATATATATATATATATATAATTTTAAAATTAGCATATATAGACAGCGTGACAAATTGACCAGAGATGATCAAACAATCAATGCAACATCATAGACAGTAAAAGAAAACATGCACTGTTGAACTGAACGCTGCGCGCATGCGTCATTCGTCGCGCACAATCGTCGTCAATTTTCATCAAGTAGGAAGTGCGGTCTGTGAGTGAGTTGGAGCCTTCGTTTTGTTTTGTTTCGTTTCTTTTCTCCGTTTCCTATTAAAAGCATCGATGATTTATGTAGTAAAATGAAAGCTTGGCCATGGACAGCTTTACTGCACTGCATCCTGGTCTCAGGGCTGATCGTGGAGGCCATAGAGCCCTTGTCCACAACACTGCTGCTGGGAACAGGAGCTGCTATGCTGGGCAGGAAAATATATCGCTATTTATATGAAACGTGTGATAAGGACTGGGTCAACTTTAATGCAACAGGTGAAAATGTGATCACAATGTTTACTGTAGTTGGATTTGATCATCTACTGATCATGCACTTGTGCATTATGTCCCGTAAAAGCACCAAAAAGCCACTTAATGCTTCTTTCTACCGTTTTTATAATGGTTTATTTGATACTAATAATTATTATTATTTTTGAAATATAACAGCCACATTGTGTTTATTTTTAAATGATCATTGTAAATTACAGGGTTTGTGCAAGGTGCTTAAAGTGCTGGGGATCAGTTTGAATAAGGAAAGCAATATCTTTTTCATTGTATCCTTTTAATGATTAATATTGCCACAGTCATTGCATACTTTGTACATTCGCACTTTATTTGTACCATTTTGTTTTATTAGTATATTTTTATTATCTGTTAACCTTTTTTAGAATTTGGAAGTTAAAGATATTGTTTTGATAAGTGAGATGTCTGATTGTAGTCCTTGAAAACCCAAAAAGTAGTGCTTGAAAAGTCATTGAAAGTCCTGGGATTTCATTCTACAGTGTCTGTACGAACCCATGATTTCTTTCAGAATCTGTTTGATTTGATCAGCCAACATGCATCGAACAATGAAACTTTTGTTGTCTGATACATGCATTTATTTATTTATTTATTTGAAGTGCAGCTGTTCTGTATAAAGCATATGCTTACTGTAAATGTGTCCTCTCGTCCTCAGGACTGAAGTATGACCTCGACACAAAGCTGTACGGGCAGCACGTTGCTGCTCAGGTCATCATGAAAGCCGTCACGGGCTTCATGAAGAATGAAAACCCGAAGAAACCTCTGGTTCTGTCCCTCCACGGCTGGACCGGGACTGGGAAGAACTTTGTGAGCCAGCTGATTGCAGAAAATATATACGAGAAAGGAATGTCAAGCAGTTTCGTTCATCTGTTTACTGCAACAGCACACTTTCCTCACGAGATGCACATCAACACATACAAGGTAATGTGTTTTTTGTTTATATGTGCAAATACATGGAAATGACTATGTATTTCACTGCAACAACAAAATGCAACCAGTCAAATGTTTTATAGTCACATCTGTACAAAATGTATGTTTGCATTTGTTTAGTCCCAGTTACAGGAGTGGGTAAGAGGGAATGTTTCCATCTGCCCACGGTCCATGTTCATCTTTGATGAAATGGATAAAATGCATCCCGGGCTGATCGACAGTATAAAGCCTTACCTGGACTTCTACGACCATCTGAACGGAGTATCCTACAGACAGGCCATCTTCATTTTCCTCAGGTCAGTATTATTGTGTACTTAAGTGTAAACAGAAAATGTAAATCTGTAAATAATGTAATTAATGCAATTGGTCACTAGTTGTCAGTTTAGTGTGCTTGATGGGCGGTACAGACCAAAAATATTTTTCTATTATTTGTGTGTATATACGTATACATGTGTATGTATATATAAATACAGTAAAATATTTTCAAAATATAACTATAAAAATATATATATATATATTTTGATCAAATAAAAGCAACCTTTGTGAGCAGAAGAGACTTTGGATTTTTATTTAATTTTTTATTATTCCAAACTTTTGCCCGGTATGTATTTGCTCTGAAATGGCATGAAAGGCCTTTTTATTTATCAGAGGACCCTTTTACACCTAGCTGCTTTTGTCTTTATAGTAACGCCGGCGGCGAGAATATCGTCCAGGTGGCTCTGGATTTCTGGAGGGACGGGAGAGAGCGAGAGGAGATGCAGCTGAAGGATTTAGAGACGGCACTGACACTGTCCGTCTTCAACAACAGAAACAGTACGTCACATGCCTCTTATCTTTCTTGCGTTACGCAATAAACTGAGTGCATTTTAAGTAATTTTGTTACTTAGTTTCTCTGTAGTTTGTTGACGATTTCCAATATAATGAAGATCTCACAACAAATGTATTGTCTCTTTTTTATTTAATTTCCCCATTATATTTTTTGAATGTTACCTTTCATGCAGTGTGAAATTTAGCTGTTTGTGAATGAAAAAGGAGTGTAAAAGGAATGTAAAAGTTTTAAAGTGCACAACAAATTAAGTTATTTTTTACATTTTAACCGTCTCCTAAAAAAAAGAATCGATTCTGAACTGCTGAAACGAGTCGTTAGTAATTCCACTGGGCCATCTGACCAATTAGAGCAGAGTAGATCTGACCAATCAGAGCAGAGTAGACCAATCACAACAGACTGGGCCATCTGACCAATCAGAGCAGTGTAGACCAATCACAAAAGACTGGGCCATCTGACGAATCAGAGCAGAGTAGGCCAATCACATCAGACTGGACAAAATCAGGAAACTTTAAAATAGCATAATAGAGGCACTGTAAACATTTACACGCTTTTTTGTTTTTCTTCTCTCCATCCACAGGTGGTTTCTGGCACACTAGTTTAATCGATAAGAACCTGGTGGATTTCTTCGTGCCGTTCCTTCCTCTGGAGTACAAGCACATCGTTCAATGCGGTTTGTCCGAGATGGTCTCCAAGGGTCACGTCCCGGATAAAGAAGTGGTTGAGATGATGGCCCACGACCTGAACTACTTCCCTAAAGAGGAGCGCGTCTTCTCCATGCAGGGCTGCAAGATCATCCCCAGCAGGCTGGACTTCTACGTTTAAACGGGATGGAACAAAGAAAGACTTAAAAACAGCAAACTGGTTATCGTTTGTGTGCTTTTTTCACAGAAATCCCCGGTTATTCTGCAATAGAAAGAACTGGAGCAGAATTGCTCCTCAGACATTACAGCTTTACATGATGTCATGCTCTCGAAAGACTCTAAAGTGGGATGTTTTTTATTCAATCACAAGTGTTTTATACACTAATGGACTGTTTTATTGATGTCGCATCAGCTGCTTAAGTCCTTCTTTTCAAGGGTGTTTCTGTTGAAGATGATGTAGTAGCACAGGAAGCTTTTTTTTAAAGACTTTGCACATCTTGGAGCTCCAAAAAACACTGGCAATCTGCGATTTTAAGTGTTGATCTGTATTAATTGTTATGAGTGAGAAAAAACAACAATTGGCCTTTATCTTGAAATATCACATTTATTACTACCTTTTTAAAAGAAAAATGATGTGTTGGGCTCTGTTTGGGATCAAGAAGATCAATAGACAATTATACAAGACAATTGTAGCTTAACCTGAATCTCATTTTGATCTTTGAAACATAATGATCATTTGTTTTTCCAATTCGTCACTGTCAGGATTCAGATTTGTGTTGTAGATTTTAAGGTTGCAATGTCACATACTCTATTGCTACTGGGTCTGATTGAAGGTTTTGTTGAGTAAATACACAGTGCCTGTATATCTTACAAGAATACAGTTAAACATGTTTTTGTAAAATATATTATAGGCACTGATCATTATTTGATTATCTGGTTTGAACATAATTTCACATTTAGAACGCTTATGAAAATTATTTTTGAGATGCACCAAGATAAAATGAAAAAAATACTTGAAAGATTCTACATATTGATTTTGATAAAGCTTTATGACCAAACGGACTCAATTGGTCTTGAGAATTTTATTTTTGTACACGTTGTTAGTTAATTTCTATTACTTTTTTATTGAGCCTCCCAGTTGTCCATGATAACTGAATATGTCTTAAAATCCTTATAGTCACCCACATTGCTGGGAAACAATATCTAGTAAAACTAGACTCATAAGTTTTCACTTCAAATTCTAGCCAATGTAATACTTTAGAGCAGATAAAACAAATCATAAAAATCTTAATGATTTTCTATATCTAAAAATCTTGGTGTTTGACCAATTGACTGGGTTTCCACAATCTGATGTGTAATTATGTTGGTTTTCTAGAAATTCTGAAACCCAATTTTTTTTTATGTATCTCCACCTATAATCACCAAGCTTGTCAGTGAAAGGTCCAAAGTCCAATAGGAAAAATTTTCCTTGCAGACTTGTTTAGAGTATCTCCACCAAAACTCTACATAGTTCTTCTGACTGATCTGTCTGATCATGGTGTTATCTTTCTATTAAATTTCAGGTTTTATAGTTTTCCCAGAATAGTCAAAAAAAAATCCTAAAATATCCCTGAGACTTAAATTGACGGAATGTCTACGAATTCAAATTTTAACTGTCAAAACTCACACACATACACAAGGCCCATTTCTTTCTCTTAAATGAGTCTGTAAATAATTACTTTGCTGCGTAATGTTTATGACATCTGAATAATCTAAATGGCAGGTGAGAAGTGCCCCAGGATACCATGTAAATACAGGTGTATTACTGTCTGATAATGTCACAGTATCATGATATACCACCATAATAAAATAAAACAAAATTAAATATATGCTCTCTTAAAGGGATAGTTCACCCAAAAATGAAATACTGCCATCAATAACTCGCCCTCATGAACATTCTTCAACATTCATCAACTCACACATCAGCTGTGGTAAACAAGCTCAAGCATGTTACGCAACACGTTTCACCTTCAGCAAGAACCAATGAGGTTCATTCTCATGTTGAGCTTCTGTTTATGTTCGCTGATAAATGTTTATTTGTGAATAAAAGCCTAAATTAAATTATTTAAATCGATCGAGTCTCTTCAGAAGATTTGGACTAACCCGCTCAATTCATATGGATTAGGTTTATGATCTCTTTATGAACCCTTTGAAGCGTCAGTGGCGAATGTCGATGGAGGGACAGAAAGCTCTCAGATTTCAACGAAAAGATCTTCATTTGTGTTCCGAAGATGAATGAATTTAGGTCTTCGGGTCTTTAAGTCTTACAGGTTTGGAATGACATGAAGGAGAGTAATTAATGACAGAATTTTCATTTTTGTGTGAACTATCCCTTTATCACAGAATGCAGAAACATTCATGAAAAAATGATAAATGCAAAGAGGAACAGCTGAAAATTTTATTTGAAAATAAACAGCACTTTATTTCTGATCCACATTGGGTCCAGATGAGAAGACGAAACTCCATCAACTGTCTGCATATCATCCGGTCTTGTGGTTTCAAGACTTCCAGTACACTGACAATGACAACATTATTCCACACAAGAGCCGTTCCGGGCTGTACTCAAGAGGCACAGTTCCATTTTAAACGCTTCAGGTTTCCATTATACAAGCAACACGGCATTGATGCAGCCATCGTTTTCTGGGTTATTCGTCACCTGGGCATATTTACCTGAAACACATCATCACATTTCATTTTTCACTCTGAAACACATTTTAAGTATTGCATAGACGAAAAAATGAAGAGTCAATTAGACTCACCCCAGATGACCTTCCCGCCCTGCGTGACCAATCCGAGCTCACTGACGTTGACCTCAATGACCGTTCCCTTGGTGATGACGCCAAGCGTAGTGTACAGCGTGGACGAAGGGTTCTTCTTCACCCCCAGGATGGGCAAACAGAACGTGGCCTTCAGCTCAGGATGAGTTACGTGTGCCTTCTTAAACCTCAGACCCTGTAGACATTTACAATCACAACATCATCCATTAATATACATAGATATATGCATCTGAATGTATGTGTATATTATGTATGTATGCTAAATTGTTTATAAATGTTAACTTAAGGGACCTTGTAAAGTGTTGACAAATATTTACATATTTGTTGCATTTAGTGTGTAATAGGGCTTCTACTATATAAAATATAAAAACATTTGTGAGTATATATATATATATTTATATAAGATGTACATTTATTTGGCCTTTTTATTAATCCCAACTCACTCAAGATATTATTTTTATCCATATTGCCCAGCCCAAGAGTGCATATGTGATATTTTACCATAGGTCTGATGAAGCGCTCATATTTGGGTGGTTTGCGTGTGAAACCGTCTCCTACGAAACAGACTTTGGTCACCATTCTCTTCCAGGCCTTTTTCTGTCTCTTTCCTGTGCGGATGACTTTCAGAACCTCGGTTTCACCCTGGGCTCGGACCTTCGGTAAAGGAACTTCCCACTTTCCCTAAAGAAACGCATCAAACAAACACTATGCTTAGTAAGGAAACCAGATAGGACAAGACAACATGAAATGGCAGTTTTACTTCTGTGATATAACACATTTCTAAGCCAAACAAATTTTCAATGAATGATGGGACTTGATTTAATCGACTAATAACAGACTGGATTGGTCGAATTTTATGTTTATTTTAGTCAATATTTTTTGTCAATAAGGTTTAATTAAACCTTTGAACATTATCAAAAGATAAAGCAGAATCTTCTAGCTTTCACTTAATTGTTTCATATATTTGCTCAGGTACAAGTTGGTTATTATCGTTAACAAAAACAAAAACTATTAAAAACACTTCTGTTAATTGAAATAAAATAAAATTTTAATATTTAGCTAATTCAAAATATATTAATAAAACTATAGTAAAACTAAAAGAACACTGGGTACAACAGGACCAACATTTAGTCAATAATTGTATCCCTTAAAACTCATCTCTGAGAATCATATTTAAATGTTTTTCATGTGAAAAATAATTTCTTCATGCCTTAAAATAGCTTGAATGTAACTCTACACCCTGGCCTCATTTAGTATACGTGGAGGTATGAATATGCAAATTAGCTCCGCCTCCACTCACTCACTCACTCCAGCTCGGATTACCTGATCCACTCGCTCAACTTTACTGTAGCAAACGCTGCACAGTGGCAAGTAGAAATACTGGTTTAATTCAGCCATATATGTTTGAACCAGAAACTTTCAGAAGAGGAAGAGTGAATTATACAGGGTCTACAAGTGGATGTATCCGAATGGTACTGCGTTTTATGTAACACTCTCTACAACGTCGGACACATAACAGTAATTAATATAATTAGCCTTTTGCTTGACTATGTTATCAAACAGCTAATTATATGTTGCTAATGTTACACAAACCATGTTCCCGTTCGCCCCCTCAGAGTCAGACAGCTGCCTTTTAAAAATCAGTATCAACAATCTAAACTAACAATCAGTATCCTTATAAACACTTTGAACATCATAGAAAGTCAGTGGAGAAAAGCTACGCGCTGCCCGTGACTGGATAGATTACATATTTGTGACGGCAGGAAACGGGTGTTTTTAAACTACATTTTTGATCCTCAGCAATGGTGTTGACTGATGCCTTTGCACATGGTTTGTCTTAAAGCATTTACATAAATAAACAGACACATAAACAATATTAACCAGGGGCTCTTTAATATCACCAATCTGCTGTCTGATTGGATACTCACAGCCTTCTCTTTCCTCTTCTGTTTGATCATATTGGAGAGGACTTTGGCGCGTGATTGGCCCTCTCTGTCCAGCAGGTACGCTGGCACCGCCCCTTCTGGTGTCTTGTCATCGTCCTTCTGTTTGCTCTTCCTCTGCTCGTGCATCTTAATGCTGTAACGCAAATAAATATGCAACAGGTCATCAAACTTCCTTGACATTTAGCCTATATCTTAAGAAAAGTTAAGCTGATGGGAAGTAAAGCTCACGTCTTCTTCATCTGAATCTTCTCAGCGTGTCTCTGTTTGTGGTAGAGTTTGGCTTTGAGGCCGATCATCTTTCTGGCTTTGTGCGAGCGCTCGTGCGCCTCACGGCTTTCCTTCTTTCTCTTTCTCTCATGGTGGTCCAGACGATAGCCATGACGCTTGCGGTGTAACTCGATGTGCTCGTTCTGAGGCTGTAGACAAACACAGAAAACTACAAGTTCAACTACATGAATACTTGATTTTGTCTGTAGGTTCAACTCTTACATTTACACTCAGTTGTAGTACCGACTATCAAATGTTTTCCCAAATATGAATATATGCCCATAACTGAACTGGCTGAGTCCACTTTCCTCCAGCTGTATTGAACATACAGGTAGTCATCGGAAATATATCACTCAATGTTATAAGTATTACGCATTACAAATTAAAGTGCAAGCAAATAAACAGATATAAACACAAAGATAACAAGCAAATCAGCTGAGCTCTTCAATGTTGTGACTCACTGGGGTTTGTAATAACAATATCAGATGAATCACAAATATTATAAGCTTAAGTTATAAGTTATAAAATTAGCAAATTAGCAATAAATTGTATTTTAAAGTATACTAAAATACAAAACCATTATTTTAAATTGTAATAATATTTCACAAAATTACATTTTATTTATGTATTTTTGATCAAATAAATGCAGACTTGATGAGCATAAGATACATCTTTTAAAAATATTAAAAATAGATGTATGTAATAGTAAGTTAATATGTATACACATGCATGCATACATGCCTACCTAGTACCTACGTGTATGTATATAAACACATAGAGTCCTAGCAAAAAAGGAAACTAGAATTTTCATAACAAAAACCATAGGTTGATCTGTAGTGTGTATAGTATGTAGTTGCGTGTATATATATATATATATATATATATATATATATATATATATATATACACGCAACTACATACTATACACACTACAGATCAACCTATGGTTTTTGTTATGAAAATTCTAGTTTCCTTTTTTGCTAGGACTCTATGTGTTTATATACATACACGTATATACACGTATATATATATATATATATCACGCACAGATATGACTCAAACGAAATATAAACACACAGCCACATGTCAGCCAGACTCGCACTAAACAAAGACATTTACACGACACTGGCTACATTTTTCTTCTTACCATGATGTGATCTGTGGTGTTGAAGTGTTTATAGAGTTGTCAGGTGTTGTTTAATTCCCTGTTTGGTGTCTACCTCTGATATTTGGATGGTTTTATTTATGACTCGAGTTCGCGATGTTCTTCACTCAGAGTCTGTTCTGTAGAGGAAGCGCGTCTGTAAAACCCTCCGGTTTCAATCAACAGCAATGTCTGCAGTGCAAACCTACGTCTGTTTTGAGTATTAACCACTCTTGATATATATTCTGAAAATAAATATATGAAATAATATTTGGTTATTAATGTAGGAGTTAATGTCCGTGGTGCAAAATGGCAAATAATTCAATGTTTGCAAAGAAACGTTAGGAACCAAATATTGAGTCTTTGTTCTCGGGGATCATTAAAGACGTGACACACATAGGACAGCATGGCTGATGAACCTCCAGTGAAGAAAATTAAACCAAATCTACCCCCAAATAAAGAGGTTTGAATTTTTTTGTGTGTTTTCACTTTATTGTGGTCGTTATAATGTGCAGCTATGAAATGAAATTCATTAACAAGCTGTTTTGTTTCACTTTGGTGAGTTAAGACTAATAAATACCCTGTTTCTGTCAGTTTAACGTAACCGTGTTTATAATATTTCAATTTGTAGGGTGAAGAGAGATTAAACTGGAGGAAATGGAAAGGACAAAGTAAGTGACAACTTGAAAATATTCTACATTTACAGAAAAGTTTTTGACATCAAGCTGGAATTCCTATTTCGTATCAAAAAATGTCTCAGAAAGGCACAAGACGCATTGATAATAGTCATAAATAATCAAAAAATGTTTGCATATGTGTTTTGTATATTTGACCCATCAAGTCTTTTATGACTCGTATAGTATGATGTAGTGATAATATGGAGCTCTTATTCGAGAAGGAAAAACACTTAAATTTTAATCAGAGGCTCAAACTGAACAAAAAATGCAATTTTATGCAGATTCTGATATTTAAATGGACAAAAAATAAGATGAAATTCTCAAGATTCTATTGTAATTCAATATTATGAATTGAATCTATTCAATTCAGATCTTTATAACAGTTTAACATACATGCATATAAATATCAGTCATCACTCTATATCTGCCAATAATATGTCTTTGTTAGATATTTAAAATGCTTAGTTTTATGATCAAAGCTCTGTAGTTTTAAAAAACATAATGCAATGCAATTCAATGATGATTGAAAGATGAACAAATAAACATTCCTCAAAAAGCCTGATGACCATATTTGATACTCCCATTTAAACATGATATTTTATAATAAATTACATCTAAATACTCAAGTAAACCTAAGTTGCTTCAGTCCAGTAAGTGTTCATCTTGAAATATCAATGATCTTGTTTACATTTATAAAAAGATTTCTCAGCAAAAAGACATGTGAGGACGTTTTTACAACTATACTAAAATGCCTTTTACTTGGTAAAAGTCTAAACTATCAATAAGATGACAGAAGGGAAGTAGTAGATTGTGTGCAACAGGTTTTTTGATCATGTTGCTACTTTAGAGGCCTTAGAAATTATTTATTGTATCAAATATGACACAGAATGCCCAAGGGTTAAGATCATTATGTAAAGCTCCTCTCACGGTCATATTAAAGTGTTCATAGCTGCTGTCTGTGTCTTTATCCCCAGAGAAAGAGGAGAAGAGACAACGCAAAGAGAGCAAACTCATCCAGCAGCTGGAGAAACATAAGCAGGAAAAAGAAGAGGAAAATAAGCAGCAGGTTCAGCATGAAAAGAAGGAAAGTAAAGGTGAGAGAGCTTTGAACATGTACTAGACCAGGGCTTTTCAATCTTGTAGATGCCACTGACTCCCAAAGTGGCCCAACTTATAAAGTTTTATCTCAGAATTTCTATGATAATATGAATTGTTGTAAGACAGAAATAATGATATTGTGTGGTTGTAAAGCAGTTTCATACGTTTACATGACAACGGCTCTCTCTGGCTCAGAACACAGATCTGAATGAACCGCTGTGATCGTACTCGTCAACGGTGTAATAGACACAGGAGAATCGTGGTCATTTAGGAATAAGATCGCATGGATGTTTAACGATTAATCGCGCTGCTCTGCTGTATATAGTACAATACCAGAGTAAAACCGTACTAATTTGTCTTGTTTTGTCAGGTCGTGTGTATACGTTGAGCGTGGCTTTGCCTGGCTCAGTGATGGATAATGCTCAGTCACCAGAGCTGCGGACGTACCTGGCGGGTCAGATCGCCCGGGCCTGTGGCGTGTTCTGTGTGGATGAGGTGGTCATATTTGACGAGCTGGGTGAGGAGGACGCAAAGTGAGTCGCTACTTTGGTAGTTTTTTCTTTGATTACCTGCATATTAACAACGAATTCTGTGATTTTCCTAATATTACCTAAATTGATGATGCTAAGTTAAAAAATATCAATGAAAGTCAATACGTACAGTTTACATCACATACAGGTTGGATGGTAAGACTGAAGATATTTCATATATGTATGTGCATCTCAGTTTATCAAAATAACAGAAGCAGTCAAATGTTAAAGATTTCGGTTTTAATTACAAGTATTAAAAAGGTATAATTTAGATTACAATCTGCAAAATATGTTCAGTCAATTAATGTCAATTACACGACATATAAAATGCCCATTTATTGTCAAAGAACTTTATGTAAACACAAGGTTATAAGTAGACTTTTTTTCCACAAAATCTGTAATTTTCTGTCACTGTTTGGATGTAGTGAAACTAGGGATGCGCGGTATACCGGTACAGCAAAAATACCGGTATATATTATATTTCAAACGGTACAATATCCTAATTTTGTTCAATTCGGAATTTGATGCGCTGCTGATTCGAAGTTCACCGCTAGGCGGCAGTGCGCTACCTAAACTGACGCGGGTCATGCGCAACCGGGAAACGGCGACAACACAGGAACACGATGGATCAAACGAAGCTCATTCTAATTTCTACACGAACGAAATTAAGCAGTATGAGTGAAATAAAGCATTACTTTGCCTACAAAAGTAATGAGACAAGTAAAGAAACAGATCTCAATGCACCACTCTGCAAACGGCGAGGCAACACATCAAATCTGCCTAAGCACTTGACTCGTCAGTTGCTCATCCTGACTTGTTCCAAGAGTTCAGAGATCGACAGGTTACTCCATCAGTCAACTGATTTAATTTAGACTTTTATTGAATACTGAACAGCGCACATACGTAAGAACTTATCAATTATATATGATACGGTAAACACAAAAGCTCAAATCTGCTTGCATGGCATGCTAGAACCCATTAAGTTTAGGTCTCATAATTTTTGCATTTTCAAACAAACATATATTAATTGAGTTTGAATGAATAAAGAATAAAAATTTGAATAATATTAATTTTAGTATTAGTGATCGTAAAATGAATGGCATATTAGTGCCGCTGTGGCGACCCCTAGAGGAATAAACCGAGAGAGAGAGAGAGTGATAGTAGTAATATGAATATGACTAATATTACAATTAAATAATGCCATACAAATGAAAATTGGCTTATAATTGAGCAAATGTTTGTAATCTGGTTCAGAGGAAGAGAGGAATCATGTAATTGTGGCAGTTTTTCTGCTGATTAAGGGATAATACAAGACTTCTTTATCTTGGAAATGGTTGTCAAAAGTGCTACTGCTACAAATTGCACACAATCTGTGAATTTGTGATGTGCTAAAGCAAACAGGCACTATTTTTTTTTAATCAGCACCCAAATATTAGTTTGAAACAAGTATTGCATTTCATTCAGCAAATATGATGCAGTGTTATCAATATGAATGCTCAGTCCAAGCTTCAAAACATTATCTTAATATTTCAGGAGCGTTGAGGGAGAGTTCAAAGGCATTGGAAAGAAAGGCCAGGCCTGCGTCCAGCTCGCACGAATCTTGCAATACCTCGAGTGTCCACAGTGAGTGCTGTCACTATCAGATTTATGTCATATTAATGTGCACGCGGACATTTAAGCATCACATCTGTGTTGTGTGCAGATATCTGCGGAAATCTTTCTTCCCGAAGCATCCAGACTTGCAGTTTGCTGGTGAGTGTCACATAATCTAATACTGATCGTGTTTTAGAACCGAATGTTTGCATAATCAGTTCAAACGTGTGTGTGTTTCAGGTCTGTTGAATCCTCTGGACAGCCCGCATCACATGCGCATGGATGAGGAGGCGGAGTTTCGAGAGGGGGTGGTGCTCGATCGGCCAAGCAAACCGGGGAAAGGGTCCTTTGTCAACTGCGGGATGAGGAAGGTGTGTGTTTAAAGACACGCAGACTGATTGGCCTTTCATTGAGCAGGAAAGAACCTCAATCTCTCTATTCTATCTACAGGAAGTTCAGATCGATAAACAGCTTAAAATGGGACTGAGAGTGACTGTACAGCTCAACAAGAGCCAAAACAAAGGTATACACACTCTGCTTGTGTATTATATTTATATTAAGCCCCTTTCACACAGAGATTCCGGAAAATACCCGGATAAAGTTACCAGGATTTGACCCGGGTTCGTTTGATTTTGGTTCATTCACACTGCCAGTGATTTCCGGAATCAGAGAGTGCGTTCACACACAACCCGTAAAAATCCCGTAAAGACACGTGACATCGATCTGACATGTAATGTCTCAGCAGCGTCTATAGTTTGCTTATGAGCTGTGATTTCTCTCTTGAGAAACCACACTTGTGCATTTTTTTCTCTGATTCAATCATAAACTAGCGCAATACGTACCGTTTCACTAGCCTGCTTTCACTTCAGCGTCATCATTACGACACAGCATGGGTTACGGCTTTTGTTCACACAGCGCGCGTTCCGGGACTGATCCCGGCAATGTTACTAGGTCCCCAACCAGGGATCAATCCCAGCATCAATCCCGGGTCGTGTTTACGTTCACACAGAAGGTTTTCTGGCAATTTCCCGGGATCAACGCGCTGTTTGAAAGGGGCTTTAGGGATGGGCAATACCAGACTTTTTTAATTCGATACGATACCGATATTCTTTGGTTCAATTTTAACGATATCGATACCGCTTATTTTTTTAATTGTACATGTGATTTTTTAAAATAATGTTAATTTTTTGTAAAATTTGATCATTACACTTGCATGCAAATTACATCCACATGACACACTGGCCATTAATAAATTTATTACAAAAGCAAATTTGACAACAAATAAACAAACATGTTTAAAACAATACAGTATTTTACAAAAAAAATATTAAATAAAATAATAAATAACAAATATTAATAAAATAAAATACCAACAACATAAATTCTACATATTTGCACTTTATTAAACATTTCTTGCTTTTAAACAGGACATTTTTTCTTAATTTTCAACTTGCTTCATATTTTTCCTATTTAGCAATGTTCAGATAGACATTTCAATTTCAACGTCTTTTTATTTTTAATTGCTGATAAAGATTTTCTAATCTTTCAGCTTCAGATTGGTGTTAAGGAAAAGTAACACCACGCTTCGCTTACTTTCTGCCATAGTGCCGTTCTATGTGGAAGTGTGCAACTGTGCGATGCGTGTCGTGTACATGACGTGTGGGCAGGGCACGTCGCTCGCTTCTCTCACGGGCCAGCTAAATATGTCAGGGAGGGGTGTTTTCTATTTAGCACAAACATTAAACAGAAGTACCAAAAACACTTAATGATGCAGAAATTATTAATATAATTTTAATATCGATATTTTTGTATAAGTATCGATACCAAGTAAGTAGCTTGTGAGTATCGATGTATCGATACTGCAGCATCGATGTGCACATCCATAATTTATACACTATTAAAGTTTTTATTAATATTTTCAAATTGCTTTTATTTTTTTATTTTTATTTTATAGTTACTATATATTAATTGATTAACCTTACAACATTGGCACAGTTTTTGAAAATAATTGAAACCGTATTGAACTGAATTTAGCTGAATAGTGACACTATTGTCTTCTGTAGAGCTGCTTATCAGCTGAAATAGGATTTGTTTCATACATGATTCATTAAAACTGTTATTTTCCTTTGAAACAATCTGTATTGTATAAAGCACTATACAGTATAAATATGACTTCGGTTGACTAGTTTCAGTTTTATTTCAGTTAGGGTTCAAAAGAATTTTCATTTAGTTCAAGCTTTTCATCTAATTCTTCTTATTTCTATTGACAATGCATTTTATAGTTTTAATTCATATCATATTATTTTAATTTATTAAACATAAACTAAAGTTTATATATACAATCATAAACACACTAGTTTGTAGCACAAATAGTTTTTTTT
This sequence comes from Siphateles boraxobius, assembly GCF_051911475.1. NCBI lineage: Eukaryota > Metazoa > Chordata > Actinopteri > Cypriniformes > Leuciscidae > Siphateles > Siphateles boraxobius. The sequence goes on along the minus strand of NW_027508711.1, from coordinate 6,157,418 downwards.
ATTCACTTTGTTATTCCTCTAGTTATTTAGCTATAGAGTTCAACAGTTGGTTTCCGGAAGTAAAAACTCCATTCATTTTCTCCATAGGGAAACTTAATTTTAACCATAACTTATAAACCTTTAAATACAGCCTTACTGTGAGCTACAAGGTTGTTAATCGATGCTATTTGCTTTTGTTAAAGCCGTCAGTCCGCATTATTTCAACTTAGTCTGTTTAACAGTGGAATTCCTGGTGAAAAACTAAAATCCCTGTAGCAGCCCTTCAACTTGGAATAAAAAGGCTTGGGAGTGTTTCCATACGGGTGTACTTTTATTCCGACGAGTGTGCATAGCATCAACACCGTGAAAACTTAAAAGGAAAATAACAGAGGCAGTTTAGCTAGATGCAAAATGATCCTTTGACAAATGCACAAATGCTAGAAAGCTAGCATCAGATTGATAACAGCATAGCATGCAACAGCCATCACAAAATGAATCTCATTTCCATTTACATGAACATATGAATTAATATGAAAAAGTACATTACAATGAACCACATACCTCGCTCCGCATATCAAAGGGTGCTAAAAGTAGTGATCCAGGGGGGGTTCTGCCACCATTAACTTAACTTGGACAAACTTCGTGAATTACTTTTACTGCCAAACAAATAAGTACAGATGAATAACACTTAACATTTTAGTTTAAGGTTACAGTAATATTTTCCGACCTCAGACATGCATTGTCTCATATCGTGCCTTCCCGCGTTTACCCCCTTCATGAGTGAGCGCGTGAGCGGATGAACGCAGAGAAAAAATAGTCCCTCCTGCAGATAGCATGTCAAAATAAAAGTCACATAAAATAAAAATATAAAAACTGGATAATCATAATAAAACACTGCTAGTGGTCAACTACACTCCCACCACTCATGTTACGAAGAGTGAAGACAAGGATCAACCTGGCTGAACGGCTCATACTTGAGTACTAAGTCTGTATCAGTGTTTCTAGATATGTGCAGGAGAGTACTAAATAACTCTGAGAATGACCTATGTCATAAGGGGATAAAGGAGTAGACAGTAAGACTGATCAATCACTCTCGAGGAGGAGAACTAGTTTCTGAATGGGCCTTTCTATAATCAAAGGTTTGGTTGGGCGACCTTGTTTCACTGACGTCCTTTCTCCTACTAACACCTTGACACGACGCACTAGTCCATCACTCTCCTTTGTGGCTTCAACCACTCGTCCCAGATGCCACTGATTTCTAGGGGTATCTTCCTTTATAATGACTAAGTCATCTACCTTAAGGTTGCGTCGAGTCGTATGCCACTTTTGGCGTGTGGAGATGTTCATGAGATATTCTCTTTTCCACCGGCTCCAGAACTGTTCGACGAGGTACTGGACTCTTCGCCACCTTTTAGCTGCATAGACATCCTCCTTCTCAAATTTGCCAGGCGGTGGAAGGGCAATCTTGGACTTCATCAGTATGAGATGGTTTGGAGTTAATGGCTCGAGCGAGGTAGGGTCATTTACCCCGTTTACGGTTAATGGACGGCTGTTCACAATGGCCATTGCTTCATAAAACAGAGTTCGAAGGGAAGAGTCGTCGAGTCTGCCTGGGTATTGAAAGAGTGTGACATTTAGGACATTACGGACAGTCCGAATCTGGCGCTCCCAGACGCCGCCAGCATGACTTGCTGAGGGAGCATTGAAGATGAACTCACATTGCCTTTCTGCGAGGAAGCTCTCGATAGTTTTGGTGTCACATTGCTTCAGTGCTTCTTTGAATTAATTTTTAGCTCCCACAAAATTAGTTCCATGATCGCAATGGAGTTGACGAACGGCTCCTCTGAGACTGATGAAGCATCTTAAGGCATTGATAAATGCATCTGTAGATAAGTCCTCAAGCATCTCAATGTGAACAGATCGAGAGGCAAGGCAAGTGAAGATTAAGCCATAGCTTTTTTTCTCCTTGCGGGCTTTCTTAGTGATGAATGGGCCGAAGCAATCGATGCCACAGTATGTGAAGGGAGCAGAGACATCTACCCGCTCCTTAGGAAGCTCTGCCATGCGTTGTTCTTCTACAGGCCGTCTGAGTCTTCTGCATTTCACACATCTGTGTATCAGCTTAGCAACTGACTTACTTCCACCGATGACCCAAAACCCATTGGCTAGAAGTTCTGTTAGAGTTTGATTCCGTCCTTGGTGACAGATCCTCTCGTGGCAGTGAGTCAAGATCAGCTTGGTAATATGTCCTCCTTTGGGTAGAATCAAAGGGTGTTTGACTTCAAGGCTTAAGGATGACTGACCTAGTCTCCCACCGACACGAAGTGCTCCGCCTTCTAAGACGGGATCCAAGCGAAACGGAGGGCTGGAATTTTGAAGACCCTTTCCCTTTTGAAGTATCTTCATCTCTTGAGAGAATGCTTCTTCTTGTACAAGCCTCATTACTGATTCGGCAGCTCTCTCGCGCTCTTCCACACTTACAGGTTTGCCAGGACGGGTTTGCTTTGAATTCAGCCTCTTGATTCTTGCAATGACTTTCAGGAGTTTTGACCAGGAGGAGAATCGATTTAGACGGCTAAGAAAGTCAGACTTGGAAGGTTCTACTTTAGTTGTAAACGCCTGCATTGACCTGACCTCAGGATCACCAACAAGCAACTCAGGAGTGAGCTGAGACTCTGGATGTATTTCTTGTTCCCACAGGAATTTGGGTCCTGGTAGCCAGTTTGTTGTGGAGATGTCTACTGCATTGAGACCCCTTGACGCATGGTCAGCAGGGTTTTCTGTTGTGTCTATGTAATGCCACTGGCTGGGGCTGGTGTGTTCTCTGATCATTTGCACACGATTGGCAACAAAGACATGGAACCTTCTGGCTTCATTGTTAATATAAGCCAGGACAACTTGCGAGTCAGTCCAGAAAAATTCTGCATTGATTGGCATTTCAAGCTCATTTCTCAGCATGACACTTGATCTTGCAGCGACCACTGCTGCTGAAAGTTCCAATCTTGGAATGCTTGTGAGTTTTGTAGGCGCAACTCTAGCTTTTGCCATCACAAGGCTGCAGTGAACTTCACCAACATCATTCTTGCTCCTCAGATAGGAACACGAGCCATATCCTATATTGCTGGCATCCGAGAAGTGGTGTAGTTCCCTCATGACAGTTTTGCAGAAACCTCGCGGTTGGTAGCATCTTGGTATTGAGACTTCATTAAGTCTTTGTAGGTCGCTCTTCCATCTCTCCCACCGTGGACTTAAGTCTTCGGGAAGTGGGTCATCCCACCCAATGCCTCGACGGCACAGCTCCTGGAGGATGCACTTTCCGGTTAAGATAAACGGAGCCACGAATCCGACTGGATCGTACAAAGAAGCAATGACAGATAAGATGCCGCGACGTGTGGGGGGCCTGGTCCGTGGATTTACATTGAAGCTGAAGGTGTCATGTTCAAGGGACCACTGGATACCAAGAGCACGTTCTGCTGGAGCTGCATTTAGGTCCAGATCGAGGGGTTCAGATGTGGCTGCTCTCTCAGTTGGGTCCACAGAGTCCAGAACTGACCTTTCGTTTGAATTGAACTTATGTAGACGCAAACCTCCTCTCTTGCACAGCTCTCGTGCTTCAGCGATCAACTCCTTTGCTTCTTCTATGGAGGGGACGCTGATAAGCCCATCATCGACGTAGAAGTTCTTTTCGATAAAGGCTGACGCTGATGGATACTCTTCCCTGTGTTGGCGTGCCAGGTACTTCAGGCCAAAGTTGGCACATCCGGGTGACGAAGCGGCGCCAAATAGGTACACAGCCATTTGATACTCTTGAGGCTCTGCTTTGAGGTCTCCATCCTCCCACCAGAGAAACCGTAAGTAGTTCCGTAGTTCGGGAGAAACGTAGAACTGATGGAACATTTTCTCTATGTCGCATATGATGGCTACAGCCTCTTTCCTGAAACGACAGAGCACTCCAAGGAGAGAGTTGATCAGGTCAGGACCTGTTAGCAGTGTATCATTTAGTGAGACACCACGGAACTTCGCTGAACAATCAAAGACGACCCTTAGCTTCTCTGGCTTCTTGGGGTGGAACACCCCATGGTGTGGTATGTACCACGTAGTCTGCTGTCCTGTTGCAGGAGAGGCTGGCTCTGCGTCGCCTTTCTTTATCATATCTTTCATGAAGGCCTTGTACTGTTCTTTATATCGCTCTTTATTTTTCAATCTTTTCTTTAGATGCTGCAGTCGAACTGTTGCAAGCTTCTTATTGTCTGGTAGCAGAGGAGGCTCTGTGCTCTTGAAAGGGAGGGGCATTTCATAGTGTCCATCTTTCCTTTGAGTTATGTTGTTACTCAGGAGCTGAATGAAGCGAACGTCGTCTTGTGACACATACTTGTCTTTATCTGCATGCTTTCCTTCATTGAAGTCTGATTCCAAGACCTTCAGCAGGTCAGTGGTTGATGGCGCTGGTATTTCCTTCACTGTCACTCGATGGACGAACCTCTGGTTTCCCTGGCGATCCAGATGTGGATTGGATGAGCCTATGATGCTCCAGCCGAGTTCCGTTCTCTGAGCAAATGGATCGTTTTCGCCTCCAATGACGACTTCCTGGGGGGCTAACGCCAAAGGGCAATCACTTCCAATTAACAGTCCTACCTCACAGTCCTTCAACAGCGGGAGTTTGTTTTCTAAATGCTTTAGATGAGGCCACAGCAGCGCTGTTTCGGAAGTTGGGATGTAGGACTTGTCGACCGGAATGAAGCCACGAGTGTAGGCTTGGCGTAGCTGAATCTGTTTTCCAGACTGTAGTCCTCGAACTTGTAGACCGTACACCCTTTTACTTGCGATGGGTGTGTCAACAGCTGTCATGGTGCTCAGTTTGAGCTGTACTGGTTTAGTCTCCACGTTCAAATCTTCTAGTAGGTCCGCCAAGACGAATGTCGAATCACTCTGCGTATCCAGAAGAGCATACGTTATAACTTCTTTCTGTGGTTCATTTGCAGATGACATGAACACAGGGACGATGCTTGATGTGGCAAAGATGCGCTGCGTCACTGCATGGGACGTCACCTTGATCTCCTCCTGACTAGTGCCTTTATCTGTGGAAGTGTACTGTTTCTCCTTTGCTTCCACAGATCGGTTCTCTCTCTCTTCATGTAGACAGGTGGGGTGACGTCTGCTGCATATGCCACAAGAGTGTCGCGTTTTGCAATCCTTACTGTTATGTCCCCTTTTCAAACATCCGTAGCACAAATTGTTTTCCCGTATGAAAGTCTTCTTATCTTCCAGAGATCTTGCTGCAAAGGTTGGGCACTTTACGACGCCGTGCATCTCATCTTTGCAGATAGGACAAGGTGGCCTTGACTTGGTGCTGAACACTTTCTCAACCTTTTCCGTGGGATAGCTCCCTTTAATGTTTGTGTGAAGTGCTCTAGCTCTCTTGGGCTGCCTGTCATCTGTGGCCTTGATCAGAAGTGGAGAGGCGACAGGGTTACAGGCTATCCGAGCCTCCTTCTGGATGAACCTTGTGAAACAGGAAAAGCTCGGGTAATCACCGGATTCATCTGTCTCTTTTGGCCAGTCTCTGGAGTCATGTTCAAGGCTCTCGTATGCGTTTACTCTAGCCTCTGCTATTCTTACTTCTGACTCTGCTTGAATTTGCTGTAGTCTCTTTTTCTCCTGACGCATGTTTGTCTCTATTATTTTAAGAGCTACTTGCTTTTCTTCTTCCAACCTTTTAAGAACTAGCGGTTTCTCTTCTTCCAACTTGCTAAGAACTTCTTCTTGAGCTTGTATTTGATATACTGCTTTAACCTTTTCTTGTTGAGCTGCGAGTTCTGCTCCCGCGTCTACATGTTTGCTTGAGCCCTGTGAGTGGATTGAATTTTCTGCGGGAGAGAGTACAGTATCTGTCTTTGTGTGTCCGAAGACATATCCATACTCATCCTTCTTAAGTGCCATCCTCACTCGTAGTCTCTCAAGTTCTGGATTGAAGACCTCATCTACAGTTTCTGGCCGCATCTCTATTATTTTGCTGATCTCTGCAGTAAGTGCTATACAAGCATCCATTTTTGGTACAATCTCTGGGGTGGCATTGTGGTTGCGTTGAATGGGCTCATAACATTCACTCACTGCATTGTGTCAAATTTGGATTTCTTCTCTGATTTTATTTAGTTCATCTTGGGAGCAGAATGATTTTAGTGCGGTCCTAACCTTTCCTGCCACCTGTTTCCAGGAGCCATAAGCTCTCATGAATTCTTTCTTGTGTTTAATGGCTTCCTGTTTGTGCATCTCTAATTGTGAAACAAGTTGTGATGCTGTTTGGTTATATTGAACTACTGAACTATAGTTTAATTACTGAAATATAGCTTAATAACTCAACCAATACTTAATATCAAATATGCACTGGGCGATTATCATCAACAAAATATGAAGGCTAACACACAAACAGCTTAGCAATGAACGCTATCATACAAATTTACCCACAAATGAATTTACCTTTAACAGGTTCGATTAGTTCAAATAGGGTTTTTTTTTTTTTTTTTTTTTTTTAACCCTTCTGTATCTTTAAATTCACCTTTCAAATGTATGGTTAAATCAAAGCATCAAACATTTACAGTATATGGTCTATAAAGGTGACTTCAGTCCATTAAATAAACATCACTGTTCGCAGTCAAAGAGTCCCTGTGATTTTATGCAGCAATCAGCAAACGAAATAGACCGATCTTGCCTGGGTACCGGTTGACGTGACGGCGTTTGAACAGAAGGTGGCAGTCTTGTCCACAGAATGGCGGGTGGCAGTCCTTCTAAGGTCGAGTTGAGTTTCACTCCACATCAAGCGACGAGTTTTCACTGTAGCAGCCCTTCAACTTGGAATAAACAGGCTTGGGAGTGTTTCCATACGGGTGTACTTTTATTCCGACGAGTGTGCATAGCATCAACACCGTGAAAACTTAAAAGGAAAATAACAGAGGCAGTTTAGCTAGATGCAAAATGATCCTTTGACAAATGCACAAATGCTAGAGAGCTAGCATGAGATTGATAACAGCATAGCATGCAACAGCCATCACAAAATGAATCTCATTTCCATTTACATGAACATATGAAATGAATTAATATGAAAAAGTACATTACAATGAACCACATACCTCGCTCCGCATATCAAAGGGTGCTAAAAGTAGTGATCCAGGGGGGGTTCTGCCACCATTAACTTAACTTGGACAAACTTCGTGAATTACTTTTACTGCAAAACAAATAAGTACAGATGAATAACACTTAACATTTTAGTTTAAGGTTACAGTAATATTTTCCGTGCTCAGACATGCATTGTCTCATATCGTGCCTTCCCGCGTTTACCCCCTTCATGAGTGAGCGCGTGAGCGGATGAACACAGAGAAAAAATAGTCCCCCCTGCAGATAGCATGTCAAAATAAAAGTCACATAAAATAAAAATATAAAAACTGGATAATCATAATAAAACACTGCTAGTGGTCAACTACAATCCCCATGATGCAGTAAAGAAAATTCCACCAATCAGAGAGTTGAAACAAGCAAGTTGAAGTGTTTTAGATCTCCCTACGTTCTCAAAATACTGACATATTTGAATATATGCATGTTTTAAATATATTTTTAACTTAAAATATGGAAAAATACTTCCGGAACCAGCACCACTGAAAAAGTGGGCGGTCACTAATGCACTCTATAGCAGTTAATGAATCTGAAATCTCGCACAATAAGAAATAGCTTACTTATGCTTCGAAAAATAAGGTGGATACTAGACCTAAAATATTTTTCATATCTGTTTATTTTAACCCTGTGTGTGTGTTTCAGAGGGGCGAGTGTATAAAGGTGTAGTTGTGGCTCCTCATGTCCCGAGGACTGAAGGTGGGCTGTACTGGGGATACAGCGTCCGACTGGCTTCCTGTCTCAGTGAGTTCTTCACATTTATTCATCTATTTAATATCATCTATTTTTATTTTATTCATCTTAAAGGGTTAGTTCGCCCATTTAAGACATGAAGTTGTATGCAATCCTTACCAGCACTATAGTGCATACACACTGACCCACTCTGTTGTCACCTCCCTGGTCAGAGTTCTGGCCGCTGGAAGTTTTTCAATAAAGTACTCCCGGTTATTTTCCGGGGCCACAAAGGGGCCATTCAAAGCTTGATTAATTTACCAGACAAAAAACACGCCGGTCAAAATTCATACCTCAGTTTTAATCGGCACTATTTTCTATCCATTTCTATCAATCCGCACTGCTGTCAACGTCAACAGTGCGCACGTTCCGATCAGCTGTTGATAGCGCGACTCGCTGACAACAGTTTCGCAGTCAGACATGTTGTCAGCGAGTCGCGCTATCAACAGCTGATCGGAACGTGCGCACTGTTGACGTTGACAGCAGCGCGGATTGATAGAAATGGATAGAAAATAGTGCCGATTAAAACTGAGGTATGAATTTTGACCGGCGTGTTTTTTGTGTGGTAAATAAATCAAGCTTTGAAACGCAAATCATTTTTTCACGTAAAAACGCACAGTTTTGTGTTTGTGGAAAATAACCGGGAGTACTTTATTGAAAAACTTCCAGCGGCCAGAACTCTGACCAGTGAGGTTACTACAGATTGGGTCAGTGTGTATGCACTATAGTGCTGGTAAGGATTGCATACAACTTCATATCTTAAATGGGCGAACTAACCCTTTAATTCTCCAGCAGCTGGTAAAGCTAGAGTGTGTTTGTGTAGGCGCTGTGTTCACGGAGTGTCCATATAAAGACGGATATGATCTGACCATTGGCACATCAGAGAAAGGAAACAACACAGATCACGTCACTCTATCTCCATTCAAGTGAGTTTTGCATGGGTTTCTGCCTGAGTCTTATTTTATGGCTGATGAATGTATCTACAACTGTCACTGGGACGTTTGCTATTACATATTTTTAACTTATTCTAAACCTTAAGTAATCTTGACAAACTATATCATTTGAAAGCTTTCAGACTCCAGTTTTCATATTTGGTGACTGTTTTCCGATAGACATATAGACATATAAAGCAAAATTAAACTATTCATAAAGTATACTCATCAGAGTCACAAGTCGAGTTCAGACATTTATTTTGAAATACACAATCATGAAAGATCAGTAGAAACCTTGGTTAGGTTTTATGGAGCCCTGCATATGACATGCTGCTGGGGGGGATATATTGGGGCCACGAATTAAGAATTAATTTCCCTTGTTTTATTAATTTGTTTCGAGGACAAGAATTCGTAATTCATGGCCACGATTTAACTCAAACAAGGGAATGAATTAGTAAATTGTGGCCATGAATTAAGAAGTTGTTCCCTCGTTTTGTTGATCATTGTCGTCACGTTGTTTTAATTCAATCCCTCATTTAGATTTAACTAAAACTAAGGAACAAATTATTACAGTGTGGCCATGATTAAGTAAAACAAGAGAACAAATTCTTAAATCATGGCCACGCCGTAATAATAATTTTTTCCCTTGATTTAGTGCAATAAAATGAGGGAACTAATTAGTAAAACTTGGCCATGCAATAAGAATTTGTTCCCACGTGACGACAATGATCAAATTAATAAGTCATGGGAATGAATTCTTGATTTTGTGGCCACGGTCTAGCTTAAACTAGGGAACAAATTAGTAAATCATGGCCACAATTTAATAAAACGAGGTAATAAATTCTTAATTTGTGGCTATAATATTTAATTTTTTTTTCTGCGTGTCATTTGCAGGGCTCTATATGTTTTCATGCTAGGTGTTCAAAAGATAACATTCAGGTTTAAAATATAAAGAAATAAGATAGATTTTCCGGTTGTGATGCATCATGTCTTGGTCATGACGTGTAATGCAAATCCGGGTTCTTTTTTGCATTGCCTTTTATGTGTTTGTTAAAGGTTGGATTGAAATCAAATACTACCCTATTGCCCATACTACTACTGAATACGATGTCTACTTCTTAAACAATGTGAATTGTATATAATTACATATATATCATTTCACTACAATCATGTGAGATGTAAGTGCATCATTATATGGATCATCCCTGGAGCTTGGAGGACGAGTGGAAAAGTTTGGTACTACGCCCAAACAAAATCTTACTAAAAGCTCATATTTTGAGATATCAACCTCAAATTTGGAACAAAGCTTGTTTAGATTTATGGCTTTGATTTTTCTAGCAGTTTTAGCATAAAACATATTTAGTAAAATTTATAACTTTTTTCATTTCAATAATCTGCCATGTGTCTGCTTTCAAAAGAGACTAAACTTCGGCCTCTATTTTGTCTCTAATTACGGCAATTTAAGTTGTAAATGTGTTTTTCATGTTAAAACAGTGGGACTGACAGTTAAAAGGTTTTAAATATGCTGTGTTTTAATTTGCTGAGAAATGAAACTCAACTTTGTTCTCTGCCAGGCACATGCTGGTGGTGTTCGGTGGTCTTCAGGGGTTGGAGGCCAGCGTTGATAACGATGAGAATCTGAGCATCACTGAACCCAGCGTGCTCTTTGACCTTTACCTCAACACCTGTCCTGGGCAGGGCAGTCGCACGATCCGCACCGAGGTGACAGAGAAAACGCATATTTCATTTAACCTGCAATATCATACTAATGTACCAACTGACAGGGTTTCATGTATAGTTTACTGCATTAGATGAGAGATTTTTTTCCTTAAAGAAAAAATGACATACTGTACCTGATATATATCCAAATGAAACAAATTGAATCGAGACATTTGTGTCAATACCCAGCCCTAGAAAATAAGCCATATTTTCCCCCCTAGAAACGTTCATGTTTTCTTTCTTGTTTAACTGCTGCAGTTCATTAAATGTTTTTGTCTTTCATGCAGGAAGCCCTATTGATCAGTTTATCAGGACTCAGGCAGAAAATCACAGCTGTATTTCCTGACCTGTCCAACGTATGACCACAGGAAGTACATTTGAAGGACTATAGGAAGTACAATAAGTGCAGTGTGCACTCAAATCTGTCAAATCAAGTCTTTGAACTTATGAATTTAAAGTGTATACAACTTTTGCATTCTTTATCAATGTACATTTTGTGAATCATTTTGTATCGACTCTTTATTAGTTTGTATAACTGTCATGAATATTGTTAGAATCATAAACAAATCATGAAACTCAAGAATCTTTTTCAAAGGTATACATTTATTTTTTAAGACAGGCATGTAAAGGACATTCATAATGAGTGAAGAGCAAAACAATCAGCTCATACTGTCATAATACTGCAACCATGAGTAATAATTATCATAATAATAGTACATACTGATTTCAGTCTGTGCAAATCAATTAATCTCAATACATTACCCACAATCCCTCTGCCCTTGTGCAGATGCTTGATTTCCAAGAATGAAATCAATGAAAAGCAAATAAATACTCTGAAGGCTTCAACAGTACAGGTGATAATCAAGATCATTTCAGGCAGGATGTGAAAATTAAAACTGTTACGTTTGTCATTCAAAGCTATGACTTCTCATGCTTGTTGATTTTTTTACACTAGATTATTTTAGGCGACATTGGAGATGCAAGATCAACTTAATGATCTTATGAACCCGAGCGTTTTTTTAATTTATCAGCGGATCAGCTGTTATTTATGGGTCTCATACAAATCGAAGGCAAGACATTCAAAGCAGCACGTTAGTTACCCATATCATCCAATGAGAGTGGAGCATTTACAACAGCCATGAAAATTTAGAAATAAAGCGATTCGGTGATATTTAAATGTGTGTTTATACACTAACAGCTGTAGCCGGAAAAACTCAAATTGTACAACTGATCAATAACGTCAGAACTACCTGCTAAAAAATAAACCGAAAGGCCTCTACACACTGCTGACACACTTTCAACGCGACAGTATTGTTTGTGATTATTGGTGTTGATGAATACAGTACATATTTTTCTTTTTGGTTGAACTTCACAAAGATATGTCCAGGTCATATTTCACCCACAATCAAAAGAAAAAATGTAATATATTTTACATGAAGCCAATTTTAGGTCCAGTAAGATGTTTTGGATCGTGACACATTTACCCTCCAAATTCAAATGACATTATTTTAATTTATTAAATTATGTTTAGTATTATTTACTTCTAGCTTTTTTATATTTCCAGTTTAAAGGTTTTGTTTTAGTCATTTTATTATGGGTGGTGGGTTAATTTGTTTATTTAATTTTTAGTGATTTTAGTACTTCAATTTATTTCAGTTACTTGCCAAGGTAACTTTTTTTTTTTAAAGTAAACCCAAAACCCAACACATATGACATCATCAATGTTCACATACTATACAATTAAAATCAATTTCCACATTTTGTAATGAGAACTGGGTCAATGGTTATAATGGAAAACTTATGAATGCTCCTAGATACTGTAGGCCTGGGTTTCATAGATTTTCTTGTTTTCTTTGATTTTGTGGCAAAAAATGACCCTGACATGTTTTTATTTTGGGTGTTTTAATGAAGCTCGACTCTGACATTTGGTCATGTTTCATATGACTTAAAGCCTGTTCACACCAAGTATGATAACTATAGCGAGAACCATAAGTGTAAAAGAATAGCAGAGTCCACCCCACAACTAACGATAACGACACAGACAGAGAAACAATATCGTTTGAATCACATTCAGAACAATTTTGTCCAGCTGATGAATGATAAAAACTTTGACAGCCAATCAGAATCCATCCTGCTTTAAAGAGCTTGAGCATTTAAAGCGACAGACGACAAAACTGAAGCGATATATACAGAACGAAATCGTCCGCTGATGTGAACGCTAATATCGTTATAGTTATCGTTCTCAGAAATAAAGGGATAAATAACTTTCATTCCAAAAGCTTCCCAAAAAAATACACAAAATGTGCTGTTTATCTTAAAATGATGTGATTTAAAACGACCCTTTACCTGGTTGTTTAAAAAGTGTTTTTTTCCCTATAGTTTATTGTAATATTGTTTTGTTTAGGGCATTTTAAAACCATATAAACTTGTAAAAATAATTTTTGTTTGTTTTGGAATAATTTACATAGTTCTTATTTACAAAATAAAACAATCTTGTAAAGTTGTTTCAATTCTCATTCCTATTCCCTGACATTTTTACATGACTAACATTCAGATGTGTTGATTGTACCACGAGATGTGATTGAATCTTCCATTTGGCAACTGACACAAAGGATTTGCTCTTTCTCGTCCCAAAGGCCTCCATTCTCTGAGAAATTATTGATTATGGGTGAAAAATTGTATAAGAGAAGACGTAGGAGAACTCTACGGCAGTAATATGTAGATGTTTTTGGAAACCTCATGCTCAAGACAATAAACGTTCCATCATCTGTTCGTTTTCCATAATAAACAAAGATTGTCAGCCCTTTGCTTGTTCCTGAATCCCTGAATGGCCTCCATTTTGGCTCAGTCACTAATCCAGATCAAAGAGAAACCAGCAGCCATACTGGATAAGTTGCTGAGCAGGCGATGCATTTGAAATGGCAGCCATTTTGGATCAGAAGGTCACCCAGTTACAAAAGCCGGCATGTTGGATCCAACTCACCAGGCTGAATACGTTGGATTGTTAAGTTGCTCACCACGTTGGGTGGGCGTAGCTTATGTTGTATTTCTTGGCCCAGCGAGCAAACACCTGTTTCTCAGTGATGAAGCGATGGTGTGATCCACGGCGCCCCCTCTCGTTCTGCAGGTACGTTACACACTCGTCTGGACCTCTGGGTTTGTAATAGTGATAGGGCATTCGTTTGGGCTGAGGGCGTCTCCTACAGGGAAGACAATTCAGGAAAATGTATTTAATTGATTTATTCTTAGATAATTTTTTTGCCTTTATATTATTATTGCCTTTGCAACGGTGCCCGCCCACTATTTCATAAGCCAATCAGCTACTAGGTGAATCACAACATTACTACTTTTGATTTGAAGAAAAAAAAAGTTAAAACCAGACAAAAAGACAAAGGCACAAGACTTAACTAAATGGCTTTAGTGAGGTAAAGCATTGCAAAAAGCATAATCAAAAACGATGGAGAAAAAAAAAACTTTTTTTTTATAAAAATGTTGATTATATACATAAAAGTTTGCCAAAATATTCATATATATATATTCAAATATTAAATTATTTTGAAAGCATAGGAAGACCGAATTGATTAAGTCATTCGCAGTGCTTCATGGGAGTGGGCGGAGCTAAAGAGATTTTCTGGTGCGTTTTGCTTGTTTTGATTCGGATTGGTGGAATTTTCTGTACAGCATCGGGTAATACAGTTTATCATAATAAATTCTACTGTTAAACAAGGTTATTTAAAAAAAAAAATAGCTCACAGTAGGGCTGTCTATATACTGTAGGTTTAAAAGTTATCGTTAAAAATCTATTTCCTGTTGCACTATTGAGATAGGACAGTATAGAGACCTGACAGGAAGTGAAGTGGGAGAGAGAGGGGGACAGGATCGAGAAAGGTCCCCGAGCCGGGACTTTGAACTCGTGTCACCCGAAGTGCTACGTACTGAAGTGCCGCCCATGAGGCCATCCGCTCCGATTTAGATTAAAATAAAAAATTTGATTAAAAATTAAAGTATTTTTCACAATGATACAGTGAAACTTTTATCTTACCCACAATGGTATGGCGGCACCATCCCATAAACCTTTATGTTGTCACACATCTCTATGGCAATCACCATGGTAAACCAGCCTGTGCTTAACCAGGACTGAGACTTTTTTCTGTGAAAACAGGAAACAATAACAAACACTGAAAAATATAGCAATCAAAACAATACTCAACCAATGCAACATAGAAGTCTAGGTCTAACTAACATGTGGAATGAATTTCCTTCCTTTCATTATGAAATGAATATTGTGATAAATTTCGATATCAAAATATATGGAAAAAAGTATATTTTTGGCCATATTTCTCAGCCCTAGAACAAATGTTACGATTGTAGCAGTTACATTAAAACAATCACATAAAACACTGAAAAAATAAATAAGTGAAGATGTTAAAAGTGCAGTAGACATCTGGAACTGAAGGTGTTAACCTGTCTCGGCCGGTCTCTTTCTGAAAGAGTGTGTCAAACTTCTGCATTTTGCCTGGCGAGATGACGAAGAACGACAGGTTCCTGTAGGTCATGCTGACTCTCTGGATCAGCCGGAACAGAGTTCCCTTTGCGTCACGTCCAATCTTTGTCGACGGGCCCCAGAATATGATGGCAGGGCTGTCTGAGCGATTGAGGAACTCCACAGGTTTGCGGACGACCCGGAACACGCTGGAATGAGCCACGACGCGCACACTGGTCCGGTTCCCCACGTCTGATGAGTACCCGGAGGTGGGAGCGTCGTTCATACGGATAACACACTCCGTGCGGTCGATCTCGTCTCCGGCGTGAGTCCCCAACACGTGACTTGAGCTGGTCACTAATGCACAGTGATGGCAGCGCAGGATCATGCTCTGAAACAACAGGTCACCACACTGAGCAACTTATATTTTCTCACATATGCCATTCTTTATATATGTTCAATGCAAATATATTTATATTTTCCGAAATATATAAATATATATATATATTTTTTTTAAAATACATTTTGGATTCACCCAAAATGTATTTTAAAGGTGCTCTAAGCCATGTTGGGTGACATCACTTCTTGTTGACGTTCGAAGTATTGTCAAACAAAACGAAGGCTAGCAAGACCCTCCCTCCTCCTCATCCGAGCACTAACCCCCCAAATCCTTTTTGTTAGTTATTGGCTGGAGGAGTTTGTTATGTTTCGTGGTGCGGGTAAGCACAGTTTGTTTTTGTTGCCGTTTGTGGAGCCTGGGGTGTCTGCAGAGACCGCGTTTTTTTACAGTGTGTTCAGGGGACAGGCAGCTAGCGGATAGTGAGGAGATGTTTGCTGTATGTGACAAAAAAATGTTTTGGCCTAAAAAACGTGTGACATCGCTTAGAGCACCTTTAAGATTAGAAAATATATAAAATTCCTACAAAAATTCCATACAGCAAAAATATGTATTTCAAAATATACAAAAATACTAAAATAGATGTTAAAATATATTTATAAAAATCTTTTTCAATTACTTTAACTTGCTTATATTTACTCATATATTTTTGGCCATTTTTTAAAATATATTTTCAATGTAAATATATTTATATTGTCCCACAAAAAATATTTTTAACTACATTTTGCATTCACCCAAAATGTTATTTTAGATTAGAAAATATAAAAAAACTGTATATTTATATATACATATAAATATAATGTAATTTATGTAAATATATGTATGTAAATTTATTTCACTTATATTCGGGCCATTTATATTCAAGTATTTAAAAAAAAACATTTTCATTTGTATTTTAAGATTAGAAAATATAAAAAATGCTTATATACATGTTTCAATAATTTTACTTAATATTCCTCATATATTTTGGCAATTATTATATATTGTCATGTAAATATATTTATAGTGTCCAATATATATATTATATTATATATTATATAAGATATGTATATTAAAAATACACCTCTCACCCAAAATGCTATAAATGAAATAAAAATCCAGCAAACAATATATTTCAAAATATACAAAAACACTTTCAATAATTTTACTTATATTTACTCATATAAATATATTCTGCCAATTTTTAAATATATTTTCAATGTAAATATTTTTATTTTTATTTGTCCAAAATATTAAAAAAAGAACATTTGCATTTGTATTTTAAGATTAGAAAATATTAAAATAAAAATGCTAATATAGATGTAAAAAATTATAACTTTTATATTCTATATTTCCTTGTATATTTTTGGCCATTTTTAAAATATATTTTCAATGTAAATATATTTATATTGTCCAAATATTAAAAATATATATATATATTTATATAAACACCCAATATCTATTTTAAGGATAGAAATGTATTGTATTATATTTGCGAAATATATGTTGGCACTTGAAGGTTTAAGGTTTTTAAAGGTTTTAAGATTTCAGAAAAACACATATAATGTTTAGCCATATAAACAGGAATTTCATTACTTGTACAAGTTGATCACCTTGTTGCCGTAAACAGGAAGGTATTCCTTCTTCCCAGCCCATTTCTTGAGGTTGGTGTTTTTGACCGTGTGGTGAATTTCGCTGACTTTAAAGGAGCTGTTAAGATCAGCTGAGCTGTTTGAGCTGTAGAGGATGAGGAGGGTCGTGATGAGGAAGACCGTCCCATAAATCACCATCCGCTGCCCCTGCTGCCATTGCTGAGTGAAACACAAACTCTACGTTATCAGAGAATTATCCATATGTGCATGTAATGTTCCTTGAACTACAACTATAGCAGTAGGAGTTTCATAATGATTACTATATATATATTACCATTTAAAAGTTTGTAATAATAAAAAATAAAAATTTTTTTTTGAAAGAGGTCTCACCACGGCTGCATTTATTTGATCATAAATACAGTAAAAACAATAATATGTTGTTAATTGTTAAATATTATTACAGTATAAAAGAACCGTTTTTATTTTATTATATTTTAAAATGTAAATTATTCCTTTTTAAAAAATTTTTTTACAAAAATTTAAATTATTCCATACTTTTGCCCGGTAATGTATATTATTTAAAATAATTTTAAAATATTTTTTTATGTTTTTTCTACTCACTTTATCTACAATCCGCAGTTTCATTCTCCTTCTTCCCTTCTTTCAGGTTTCAGTTTTCATGCCTAGAGAGAGAAAGAGAAACGTGATCAGTTTTCTGCACGTTGCACCTGTGTGTAAACAATATACCAATTCAATTCACAATTATATACAGAAATAACATGCAGTACTGATGCATAACCCATTTCCTTGAAGAGATTGACACAAGCCATGATGATTTTTGAAAATATGAACCAAATGCAAATAAAAAAACAGCTTGTCCAAAGAATCACAATATTGAAACAATGTATTCTTTAATCTGACAGGAGACACACACCCATTAAATTATATAGGCTGACACCTTTAAAACTGACCTGTTCATAGAAATATGGATTAGATTATAATGGTAAGATATAAGTAAAAATCAAATGTTTTGCTCTGAACAGCATCATCCAAAAAATATTTTCAAACCTATCATCCCTCCAGGGACTCTCTATAGCCCATTCATCACATATAAGTACAGAATTACAGTATTTCAATCAAAAATAATATTCATGCATGCATTGATATAACACCCATCATATTAAAGCAGTGTCCGCCAGTGATGCTGCAGCGCGCGAGGCCATTTGATCTTCAGGATCACGCGTTTGACCAGCAGAATATAAACCGATTCACGGCTCGTCTCAACTGTGCGCTCATAGACAGTCGACGGTAGTGGCTGAACAAGATTCTTACCGACGCGTCGCGGTTTTATTCTGGATGTTGTTGTATCCACGCAGCATCATCATCATCATCATCATCAGTTCTTCCGCTTGCTCAATATTATCTCCGCCGAGGGAGCATGTGCGCATGCGCCGCACATCGCGTTTACATTCCTGAAGACGCGACGCCAAAGCTCATAACGTCAGCACCAAATCGACCAATCAAAACACTCCCACACGCTGGCTCTTTATAATGTATGACCTCTTACCCCGTTTTCTACTGTTTTCCCATATTTTGTGAGAAATATTTTTCAGTTTATAATAGAAATATAACATATTTTTATGTTACATAAAAGTAACAGGCTAGAGTAACAGGCTAAACTATGAATTTCTTGAACATTTAAAAATAATTCATAAATAAAAAACAAAATAAATAAGGCAATACAAACCACATGCACATTAGATCACGATTCTTGGTTTAATAAATGCAAATGTAAGATATAAATCAAGACCTCAAGTGTCCTCACAGAATGACTTTAGCTGAATCACATATAAACGGTTGGAAACACTGTAAGAATCTCTTAAATTTAAAAACACTTTATTATTATTTTTAAACAAAGTCATTTTAGATGTTTACTGAAAGCACATAACTCATATTAGGCTATGCATTAAATTCAGAGTAGTATAAAAAAGATGACACCGTAAAACCAAATACACGACTGAATATCATCTTATGATATGAATTCATTACGTCACCTTGTTATATATCAATTTACAAACCATACAGTTACATTCCCTCTGGTTAAAACATGTAATAGATAAACATTGATAAGAGAGAAAACCCATACATGCAATATTAGATTATTGAAGATAGTACCATGTGGATCCGTAGTAACATTTTGCACCTTTCAACCTGGACTAAATACAAAAATAAACTTATATAATCATAAAAGCATGGTAACATTTTCTTTCAGCTTTACTGAAAATTCTCAAGTAAAAATAGAGATGTCAATTCTCGGGTTAGGTTGTGATTGTGGGAAATGATAAAATAGTCGAAATAATTTGCAGACAGTATTTATGCACACAGATATGAACATAACAGTACATAGCAGACGATGTTCAGGACAAAATCTATATTTTAATGGTTGAACAAACACAGACACACACACACACACACACACACACACACACACACACACACACACACACACACACACACACACACACACACACACACACACACACACACACACACACACACACACACACACACACACAATAATAATAATAAAGTGCAATGAAAGCAAGACTGATTTTCTTCTTTTTTTCTGGTGAAAGACATACATAAACGACGAAGAAAGCCCAAATATTAAATGGCATGGATTGGATGAATATTTATTGAGTAATCCAATATTTTGTGAAGGGGGGTCATTGAAGGGAGATATTGAGATATTATTTTGATAATGGAAATATGTCTTGTTTTCCTTTATCAAAACAATTGCATAGAACATACCGGCCTGAGTCCCATAAATAACCTTTTTCCAAAGTTTGCATGCCGGTAACTCAAAAAGTATTCTTTTAGATTTTCAACTTATTCTTGGAGCCATATTGAGATCCCAAAATCTTAATATATTAAAGGAATTAAACCATAAAGGGATTTCAAAAATAAAGATACCAAAAGAAAAGTTTGTTAAGAACCAGATTCTAAAAGGATATTAAGACATCTTTAATACTTCTTGAGTTACGGGTATGCAAACTTTGGTGAAAAAATGTGAAAACTGCCTTTTAACCCATTTTTGAACAGTCACCGTTGGTATATAATGCAACAAAGATTGCTAAAGTCAACAGATTTTACTAATAGACCTACCATTCTCTGTGTAAAACTAAAATAATGATGCTGCTGTCCTTCTAAAATCATTTTTACCCCGTTGTAATTTGGCTCCAAATCTCATTTTGACCCTGCTCTACTTGGTTGATTTGACACAGAATGAACCTTTTGTTGAGGAGATGAAAATGTGTGCTGAAAAACATTTTTTTGCTAAGAAATATTAGCAAATCACAGTGTTAATAATAAAAACATTGGTGCCAGTGTTGTGCAAGACGCTTACTAATAAATGGATACATTTATAAATGACTGGCATAAAGGATTTAGTAATCTCTGAATCAATGCATGAATAAAGGGCATGATTCTGCAAATAAGATCATCGCTATGAATAAACAGTCCAGCTCTCTTGATTCATTTGAGAGAAAGACATTTCAATTATTTCTGTTCGATAGAAGAGGAAATATGTGAAGTAAATGTTATTTGACTACCATCATGAATATCCCTAATCCTGAATTCAGATCCTGATCCAGTTCAACCAGTTCAGTTTAGCAGAGATCAGACTAACATAAAAGAAAGAAAAAAGGACACTCTCAATATGATATTAAAATGCAAAAGGCCCATTATTAAGATTATGATGAAGAATGAAGCTTAAAACTAAAGAAATAAAATCGTACCATATAAAACAAAGGCAGAGCAGCACGATTTAAAAGCCAAACCTATTTGGCACCACAGTGGTTTCTGATCCGAGGATAAACTTGCACTGCGAGGAGAAACGATTGCTGAAGACTGACCTACATCTTTACACAAAGCCAGACTCGGTTGAAACCATAGACTATTGCTGATGTTACTATGGAGACCAGTGTGGGTAAACGAAGCGCAGTTTCCCCTGAGACGCCCAGCGGCTGTAAATGAGTTTCTCCGTGATGAAGCGATGGCCGCCCCTCTTGGCGTGTTCATGAGAGCGGTACATGCGGCACTCGTCCACACGGGACGGCTCGTAGTAGTGGTACGGCACGAACGAGTGGTTGGCGAGACTATAATCAAGCCAAAGCAGAGAAGTTAGTGGACTGCATTATGATGAGAAATATTTTAAAAAAGAGACCTGCACGAATGCAGGAAAGCTTAGAAATTTTGCTGACATGGTCCTATTCAAGCCCACAGGATGTCCATGTCAATCAGTAAGATTGTGAAATATTATTACAATTTAAAATAGCTGTTTTCTATGTGAATATATTTTAAAATGTCATTTATTCCTGTGAGCAAAGCTGAATTTTCAGCATCATTACGCCAGTCTTCAGTGTCACACGATTCTCTTTAATATGACTCATTATATTAATTTAATTATTATTGTTTTTTTAATAATAATTTATCAATTTTAAATAATTGTGCCTATTTATATACACTATTTATATATGATAATTGATTAAATTAATGTTCACTTCAAGTAACTAACCCTAAACCAAACCCTAACCATAACCGTAACTTTAAAGTAAATACATGTAGTTTATTATTATGTAACTACATCACCTTATCAACCCATTGATCTTTTATTTTAATTTAGTTGATTTTCCTAACAATGAAACTCAAACAAGTGAACTCACCTGCAGTAAGAGCCGTCGATCATTCCGTAAACCAGAACAGTGTCACACACCTCGAGAGCCAAAATCATGGTAAAAAACCCTGTACTGAGAAATGCCCCCGATTTCATCCTGAGAGAGACAAAGAGATCACATCATTTAATAATATGATAATCCAATGACTTTTTCACATGATATAATAGGGGGGAAACTGACCTGTTTTTGCCTGTTTCGTTTTGAAACACGCCATCACAGTCCTGAACCTTTTCTCTGGTGACGGTGTAGATGTGTGTATGTGGATGCTTCTTGGCCAGCATCACTAATGCATTGAAGATTTTCCCCTTTCCATCCTGCCTCATGTTTTTCTCAGGGCCCCAAATGACGTATCTAGTTTCCGCCTCTCGCCCAAAGAAATATCCCTGCTGACGTAGCAGGTGAGGCACGCTGGTGTGTGAGACGACACGCAGACTGGTTCTGTTCCCCACATCAGCCTCGTAGCCCACGGTGGGCGCTGCGTTCATCCGGATCACACAGTCCTGCTGGTCGACCTCTTGACCCCGTCCACCGCCCAGCATCTGCCCAGAACTGGACACCACGGCACAGCGGCCACAGCGGAAGTCCAGCAACTGAATGCGGATACAAAGTGTTAAAAAAATGCATTATATGAGCAACAGCATGCGTATAGTTTGTAACTAAATTGTATAACGGCTCAAAGGTGGAACGCAACTTACATACGAAGGTGAGCGAGTGTTGGGATGAACCCTCACGTAACCACGAAGACCTGTTTTCATAGCAAGCCCAGTCCTCATCACATGATTGTACCATAGCAGCAGACACACCGAGAGGAGGAGGAGGCAGATCCAATGAAACCTCTGAGGGATGAAGGACGCGAGAGAGAGACACGTGAGCTTCATTCAGACAGAGTCAATAATTAACTATTTTATGACACATTTCCCAGTCATACTATGGGATATGAAAGCAATACCACGGATTTCATTTCCGTTTGAGGCTGAAGCTCCAACCCAGGTGCTCAACTAGGGAGGAAACACCCATTTTCCTGAGAAAGCATGGAAGGAAAATTACTCTAATTCAATCAATAATTCAATGACAGTATGCTCAGTACTATAATAACTTGATGCGATCAATAACCCTTTATTAATATCTACTGTAAGAAACCTGCTGACATCATGATAAACATCACAACCGAACGGCAAATAAATAAAGACACCAATAATCAACAATAAGCAATAAACATGCAGCCCCTTATATAACGTTAATGGTTTTATGTGCCTTAAATGTAATCGGTAATCAATATATGGAGAGCTTGAAAAGAATAAATAACCACATAATTAGCTGTAAGATTAGCCTTCTCACATTTTTTCCTTTGCACGCTGATATTTACGTTCCCACAGGGAAACGCTGTTGTAACTTTAGTTCCGCTTGTGAATGTGGTGATACTGTAACAATAATAATAATATAGGGTATATGACTTAATTTTTTATTTTTTATTTTAAACGAGACATTACATTTAAATGACATGGTAAATATCTCAAATTTTAGAATAAAAAAATCACCGTTTTCAATTTATTATATCATATTCCCCTTTTCATGGTAACTGATAAAATACTGTATTACTATGGGTATTGGTACTACTGTAAGTAAGATTAATAAAATGTCGTTTTGTCATTTTGTGTCATTCCCATGACTGTGGACCAAGTAGGTACTTACATATTTTATCATACAATGTATATTCATCGTAATCCTAATATTGTTTTATATTGTCAATAAAGTATTATTTGTTATATTGTCAATAAATTATTATTATTATTATTATTATTATTATTATTATTATTATTATTATTATTATTATTATTATTATTATTATTATTATTATTATTATTATTATTATTATTATTATTATGTGCTCGGTACAGTACAGTCAGATGTCGGTTTAATAGAATAAAGCTGGAGAGCAAGAGTCGCGTCGCGACTGTTGATGTCATTGGATAATCAACGCTTTGCGTTCCTGCCTCCTCTTTCCCGATTGGTTATCAGTGAACCATCTAAATCCGTTATACGTTTTTCCGCTGTCGCTCAAATCTCTGCCCCGCCCACCAGGAAATCATAGGTTAGTGTGTGCAATGCGGAATGAAAATGTCCTTCCAAACCAGGAGAAAGTGAGTGTGGGCTGCTTTTCAGTATTTCACTTTTAATATTGCAATAAATCTGCTATTATGTGTCTGATCTTATCTATGCTTTAAGCATGTATTAATGTTTATATGACTTAGACACTGTCCTAAAAGAGCCTAGTGTATGAGTGTTGAGCTAAGCTAATGTGCTGCTGGTGTCTAAGGACATGGACACATAGATGGTCAGTTTATATATGAATCAGTATAAATACAGTAAGAATGATCAAATCAGCAAATAATAATGGAATTAATTACCTTAAAATAAACAAGTTTTTACCTGTCTGTGATTTTGTAGTTGCCAGTGACTCCTGATATTGATATATGATGTAGTTGCAGGGCTGTTTGTTTGTTTCTCATCATATACCTTTATATTCGTCAAAAACCACTTTTATTCTGCAGCAGCAGAATTTGTTATGATTCATAGAATTATGTCTTGAACTGTCACACATGGCAGATGAAGGGGTGTGTGATTTGCTTATACTTGCTGCATAAATGTGTCTGTAATTAATGTATTTCTGAATCTGTTCTTTATTTTAAATTCTAATCTATCTATCTATCTATCTATCTATCTATCTATCTATCTATCTATCTATCTATCTATCTCTCTGTCTGTCCACCCATTTTATAGTAATGAAAATGAGTAATCATATATTTTCTAAATAATGCAGAAATCTTTTATATAGAAATAGGCTTAATTTTCTAAATGCAAAAATACAATTTCTTCCTTTCTAGTGTATATGACCCGGTCATGTCCTGACCATTTTTGTTGGATTCACCCTATTATATAGAGACAGATTATTATATAAGATATTTATAGTTTTTTTTTTTTATTGTAGCGTGAGAATGTCATATTATGAGGTTTCTATCTAACTTTCATTTCATTGTGCCAGTATTGACACATATTTTGTATAAGGCGTGTTTCAGTCTGTTTATATAAGCAAAGCTTCTAATCTAAACCACTATAATGATCTGATGTGTTTTGGTCTCCAAGGCAATGAAAATGTGTAACGCTGCAACACTGCGACGTATAATTCCAAGCTCTGTTTGTGGATGAGTCCCGCTGATCTCCAGTCAGTATCACGACCAGCCTAGAGGCCAGAACTGAGTTCCTGCTGGGAGCGAGTCGGATGTGAACGCGTGTGCAGGAGCTGAGATGTCATTCAGAAGTGCAGAGGGCATGTCCATCATGCAGGCCTTGGCTATGACCGTGGCTGAGATACCCGTGTTCCTGTATTCCACCTTTGGACAGGTACACAGCAGAACATGCCTCTGTTTATCTGATCATATAGCCACACAGCTGCTCAATACATACACTACTACTCTATATACACGCTGATGCCACTGTGGTCTTCCAATTTATATAAGTTTTGCCGCTCTGATGACATAAAATAAAGCATGTAAAACATGATAATATTGATAGCACTACCATATTTAGTACATTCAAAAATATGGGTTAAAGATATTACAATAATATTATTTTTAAAAATTGAAAATATTTTCAGTTTACGTTTTAATAATTTTTGTTTTTGTCATTTTTATTAGTTTTTGCTTTTAAATTTCTTTTTATTCAGCTATTATTCATTTCTTTTTATTTCAGTTTTATGTTTTTTGTGTGTGTGATTTTAGTACTTCAACCTTCAACTTATTTCAGTTAATTGCCCAGGCAATGTTTCTAATTTGCATTTAGAAATTTAGTTTAATTTAGGTTTTTAAGTTTAAGATTTTAAATCTAATAGTTATATCTTATTTTATTTCAGATTTACCAAAAATAGTTTTAGTTAACAATAATAACACTGATTTTTACATGTTTTTACACTTAATGAAACGGTTAAAATAAAAAGATTTATTTATGCAGTTATTCTTGCATTGTCATTCCCTTTCCCCTGGCTGAGAAACGTTTAGATTAAATGGATTAATCATTAATCTGCTTTAGAATGCAACAAAACTCTTGCAGTTTGTTGATGTTTTCAGTAATTTTGAGTAGTTTTTTTTATTTTTTTAAATAATGAATGCAAAGCGAAAACAGCCAATAACTGTTTCTTGTTTTCTTTCCACCTTTTGCCTTTTCCCATTCTGGTATCTCTAATTCCTGACTCAATCTCTCTGTGTTTCCCTCAGTCTATATTCTCTCAGCTGAAGTTGAGCCCTAATCTGAAGAAGGTTCTGTTCGCGACTGCGCTGGGCAGCGTCGCTCTGGCACTGACCGCACATCAGTTAAAGAGACGGGGCAGGAAGAGGAAACAGGTGGTCGGTAAAGAAGCACAGAAACCAGTGGGCATCCCAGATCAGCTGCTCCGAACCAGCCGGCCGGCATCGCTCAAGAGAGGTGAGGATGAATGAAGTGCTCAAAGATTTACTCATTTAAACATTTACTGCCACCTACTGGCAGTTTTAGTTTCTTAATTAGAGTATTACTTAGTATAATACTAGTATAAAATATAGTATGTATATATATATATATATATATATATATATATTAGAGTATATACCAATTAAGATGCAGCAGCTGAAAAAAAAAATCATGGCTGTTGTAGACTAAAAGTTTGTTGAATAATAAATTCTTATGTTGCTAATTTACTAAGTCATTTTTGTAATGTATGCTTTTCTCATTTAACACAATAATAACTTTAAATTATCTTTTTTTGGGGGTTAATTTCTCAGCCAAATTTGATGTGCAATTAAACGGCACATCGTGTAATTAATTAGATAAAAAAATGTAATCGCTTGACAACCCTAATATATACATTTTAGTCAGGATTTCAAACAGTCGTGAATTATTTTTTGTGACCATTTTTATCAGGCTACTTTGAGTGAATGTGAGAGTATGATTGTTTACTAAATCTTTTATTTTAAAAGAAAAAATAAATTCCATTTTTCATGGTCACCTGTAAAATGCTATATACAAAAAAACTTGATTATTTTTTTCTTTTTGTTTACATATGTTCATCATCTGTTTTCAGGTCCGGCTCCGGGTCGGCAGATGATGAGTCCCAGCACCCGCAGTAATGACACGCTCAGCGGCGTCTCATCTCTCGCACAAAGCAAACACTCGAGCTCTTCACACAGCATCGCCTCTGTGCGTAAACCTCACCAACACAAGCATTGTCTACCTGTTTATTTGTCAACAAAACTTCTGTTGAAAGGCTTTTTAACCGTTTGGTTTGAATCTGCCTCAGATGCGAGTCCCCTCCTCTCCCAACCCATCAGTGAACACTGGGATGCCGTGGGAGGCGGAGCCTGTGGCGGAGGAGGCGGGAGTCGGAGAGGATGCCAATGCTGAGAACCTGTATCTCATGGGTAATGTAGTATAACTAAATATTATGTTAACATTTTGCTTGTAAAATGTTTTTGTGCATCTTTCTTTAGAATAACACTTTTCATTCTTATCTAATGCAATGACATTCAGAGACTTTTAAGTGTTAATCAATCAAAAGTTTGGGGTCAGTGCGATTTTATTTTTTTAAATCAATTTATTTATTTATTGTGTTTTTTTGTTTTGTTTTTTAGAAATTAATACTTTTATTCAGCAAGTACGCATTCAATTGATTTAAAGTAAGAATAAAGACATTTATAATGTTGCAAAATATTTCTATTTCAAATTATAAAAATTTCATAAAAATATGAAGCAGCACAACTGTTTTTAACATTGATAATAATCAGAAATGTTTCTTGAGCAGCAAATCATCACATTAGAATGATTTCTGAAGGATCATGTGACACTGAAGACTGGAGTAATGATGATGAAAATTCAGCTTTGATCACAGGAATAAATTACATTTTAACATATATTCACATAGAAAACACTTGTTCAAAATTAATGAATATTTGTAAAAAAAAAATTGTATAGTAATATTTCACAATATTACCGTATCTTTGATCAAATAAATGCAGCCTTGGTGAGCAGAAGAGACTTCTTTAGGTGTAGAGATGTGTGCAGCTGATGGTGGTCTTCTTTCGTCTCTTCCTCCTGCAGGTATGGAGCTTTTTGAGGAAGCCCTTCGGAAGTGGGAACTGGCTTTAAACATCAGACACAGAGATCCCTCCGGTGCATCTGGCTCCAGCAGTCTCGCCCCACAAGGGTCAGAACTCGTTGAGCGTCATTCGGTAAATTTCATAAACATAACTACATAAGGAGCTACTAAGTAAAATATCAACAATCATGTGTTCATCTCACGCTCTTCTTCACTGTGTGATTCCTGTACAACTGCAATTTGATTTTCAGCCTGAACTTCATAATCACGAGTTTGCGGAGAAGCTGGAATCTCTGCTGCACCGAGCCTATCATCTACAGGAAGATTTCGGCAGCACCATCCCACCTGACAGCCTGCTCGCTGATCTGGGTCAGACGCGCACAAACACATACAGGGTTGCCAAATATCTTTTGTCTAATGCTCTTACAACAAATAAAAAAACACCTGAAAATAAATCTGCTCGTAGGATTTTCACACCAGCGTGGGACTTGATTTGTTCAAAACATTTTTTTAATAGATTGAACTGGTATGAAGCATCAGGATCAGATTGCTTCCCGCACTTTGCGTTGTGATCAATATAGAGCTCTTTACTGTGCGTTTGTATTGCAAAGAGAAATAGATGCAGGAATTAAGACTAAAATATGCATATTGATGTAACAAAATATACTCAAGAAATAATTTTTAACTATAATCTTAATAAAGATTCATTTTTTACCTGTAATTCGTGTAGTGATTTTAAAAACTGTGGACAAACAAGTTGTATGTTGTAACACAGGTAACACTTTACAATAAGGTTTCATTTGTTAACATGAACAAACAATGAAAAACACTTCTACAGCATTTAATAATATTAGTCAATGTTGACCTCAGCATTTACTACTACATTTTTAAAATCTAAAGTTGTATTTGTAGTTGTGTTTACTAATGCTAATCATTTAACTCACCCTTATAATGTTCCAAACCTGTATGAGTTTCAATAAAGAAGATATTTTGAAGAATGTTGGTAACCAGATAGTTGACGGTAGCCATTATCCAACGTATGGATGATTTACAGTATTAAGATGAAATTAGAAATTAAATTATTGGATCATAATTGAGCAATGTGTTTAATTCAGTCATCAAATCTCACTCCAGTCTGGCAACAAAAGTTGGCAACCCTGCTTTATGTCCCCTGTGTGCTGATTGTAGCTTACTTAACAAAGTAGTTTGTGTGCAGAGAGTGAAGGAACGCTGATTCTGCCCACAGTGGGAAGCTCCCATCCGATCCGAGACGACGATGCCACGACAGTCACGTCGGACGACTCGTTTTTTTCTGCCGCTGAGGTCAGGACACACACACACACATGGGTGTTAACAGACACGTGCAAGTTCTCCAGCATGTATATGATGTCACTTCCTTCTTTGTCTCTATAGTTGTTTGAGACGTTCTCACTAGAGGACACGTATCATTCGCTGAAGCCAGCAGCTCTGTACGAAGAAGCATTAAGTTTAGTGAGAGATGGAAATGTGACCTGCAGATCACTGAGGTAGTGTATACTACACACTGCATATTAACAACATAAATACTACATACTGGCATCGTGAACCCTAAAATATATTAAGTTGGATTGGATATATATTATATCCCACTTTATCTGTGTACATACAGTAAACCATGTAAAGCCATATATATACTATATAGCAAATCTCAACTGCTTGATTTTTATTGCAAAATGTAACTGTATCATCGCCCAGCTCTTTATATGAAGTAGGATATATATGTTAAAACTTTATCTACATGTATACTCGCGTAAATCAATACAGTATACTCGCCTAAATCAATATATGCTATGTGTCAAATCTCATTTGCTTGTATCGTAGCAAAATGTAACTGTTTTATCACCCAACTCTAATTGACTAAAGGTATGAAGATATTAAGATATAAACATTAACATCATGATTTTCTGTAAAGCTGATTTGAAACAATGTGTATTGTAAAAAAAAATAAGCTAAAGAAATACATTTGACTTGACTTAAAACTTTTGATTGACTTTTCCTCCCTCAGTAACTGTTGAAAATGTTGAATCTTGAAAAGTCACAAAATGAGCTGTTAATAAATCATTTTATATATATCAATACTCCCAGTTTCTGTTAATGAAATAAATTGCTGCCCTTCACAATACATGCTAATGAATGAATAAAACAATGAATATTAATATCCTAAACCCAGCACTCCATTTGCATTCATTCTAAAATTAGATTGGAGCAAATGTGCTACTGCACGTATTGTACAGATGTTCCCCTCACACATTCTCCTCTGGGATTTGAGGATTTCTATGTTCGCTCAGGGAGCAAGGGCTGATGGGAACACTCACTCTGTCATTTTTGTTCCTCTGTTTTACAGAACGGAACTTCTGGAGTGTTACAGCGATCAGGACTTCCTTGCCAAATTGCACTGCGTTCGACAGGCCTTCCAGGTCAGCGCACACACACATGATCACACACACACACGGGAACGGGCTGTTGGTGAGATCTGTGTGTGTTTGTTGTATCTGTAGGTGCTACTGTTGGATGAGAGACACAGAATGTTCTTCATGGAAACAGGGAAGCGGATGATATCTGGACTCCTGGCCAAAGCCAACAAGGTGCTTTAAAAAATGTTTTTAAAAAAGAATTCTGATTCAGATTAATTAAACTTAAAGCTAGGCTAGACAATGCTTTTCATAAACAATTTTTTGTTATACTGGTTGAAACTCTCTTCACATCCTGATAGCTCTGCAAAGTTACAAAGTCCCTCCAGCGGGAGTTATTCACTATATCAGTGTCAGTGTTTCTGAACTCCCTGAAACAGTGTAGTCTTGAGCTTTCTTCCAGGGAATGACCATGTTACAATATTCGTCATTTTAAATAATTAATAAGCAGAATAAAGGGGCGGGGCCTGGTTTAGTTAGTTAGTAGTGTGTTGATATTGGCGGTTATGGTAAGGGGGCAGGGCATTTTCCAAACACACTCGAAACGCTTGACCAATCACAGCACACTTCTCCAGCCGACCAATCAGAGCACACTGTGCTTTTCAGAAGGAGGGGCTTCATAAGGACAGGAACTAAATAAAGCGTTCTAGTAGAGCCCAAAAACAAAATCAACACTTTGTAAAAGGGCATAAGAGGCTCCCTTTAACTGTAATGTGACATTTTTTAATGAAACTGAGTATACAGTGGTTAATAATTTAAGTATGTAATAATGCATCTATATTATTCATGAGAAGTATGATGTTATATTATTGGTTATAATTATTATTATTAACCAATTACTGGAAAGAAAAGTTGTTTCAGAAGTGGATAAAGTTACTACACTTCAATGAAAAATTAAGAGATTGTAATTAATGAAGTAATTTTCAAATTTTATGTCTGGATTTCTTTATTTGAAATTAAGGTTTCATCATCTGCTCTTGAATGTTTTTGAATGTTTAGAGTCCAAAGGGGTTTCTGGAGAGTTATGATGAAATGTTGCAGTACACGCAGAGAGAAGAGACGTGGCCAGTCACCAAGATGGAGCTGGACGGACGAGGGGTGTGTCTTATTTTCTTCTATTTATCTGTCTGTCTTTCTGTCGTTCCTTCTTTTTCGTCCATTTCCATTGGCTAAACAACATCCTGTGTGTTTAAGTCGGATTTCCAGCAGTTATTGCAGGTATTCTTGTCTATCCCAGTGTTGTTTTTGTTAACTAAAACCTAAACCATTTAAAACAAATATTTTCAGTAATTGAAATAAAATACAAAGAAATATTAGATGACAAACTTAAAAAAAACATTTAGTACTAAAATAAGTTTTCTTATTTCCAAAAATGCATAACAAAACTACCAAAACAAACAGTAATATAAAAATAAAAGCTAATTCTAAATATAAATAAATACTACAATATTAAATAAATGATACTAAAATAACTTGACTTCCTGACTCTTTGTTTAGACTTACAGAATTCTGACCTTTGATTGTGCTCTAGGTGGTCTGTATGAACTTCTTTGACATTGTGCTGGACTTTATCCTGATGGATGCGTTTGAAGATCTGGAAAGTCCTCCGTCTTCTGTGGTCGCGGTTCTGAGGAACCGATGGCTCTCGGATAGTTTCAAGGAGACGGTACGAAAACATTGCAGCTCGAGTCCAAACATATTGGATCTACACGATTGAAAATAATGGTTTTGTTTCAAGCCAAAAAAGGATCATGGGATAAAAAGAGAAGTTTTCATTCTCTAGTTCTCTAGTAGTCTTCAGAACAATCTATGTTTTGGTGCTTTACAGAACCCAGAAAACAATAGGCTTATACGGACAACCTATAATAACTCTGTTTTAATTGGAACCATATAGCAACCCAAGAATCCTAAAAAGTCAAACACTGGTTCTTGATAAGAAGGGGGTTATTTGCTGAAACTAAGATGCAATTAGAGTATTGGTAAATTCTATACATTTAGATCTTTGGGAGGTTTTCCTTAAAGTTTTTCATAGTGTTTTTTTAAGGTCTATATCTATAATTTCTGTGTCTTTGTATTTCTTAATTTCTGTTTTATCTTTCTGTGTCTCTCTCTGTTTATATAAGGCATTGGCTACAGCCTGTTGGTCTGTCCTAAAAGCCAAAAGGAGACTCCTAATGGTGAGTGTTAAAAACAAAACATCCAATTTGTGTTCAGATCTGGAAACACATCTGATCTACATTGCTTAGTTTGAGGAATCATATCTGTAGCACAAACTGAGTTAGAGTTTCATAGATTCTGACTTTAATAGTATTGCTTGTTTTGTGTTTGTTCCTCAGGTTCCTGACGGCTTCATTGCTCATTTCTATGCCATCTCTGAACATGTGAGTCCAGTTTTGGCTTTCGGGTTTCTGGGCCCCCAACAGCACCTCAGTGAGGTGTGCACCATATTCAAGGTAAGACGTTCTCAGTGTTCTCCTCCACACTCCTCCGTTACACCTGAGATAAACCTCGCAGTAATCCAGGAACAAGTGTAATCCAGATCAGCACATAATCTGATGCTAATCTGATCTCTGTGACACTCTGATGTCTTTGAACAGATTATTGTAAAAAGATTCAAAGTTGTAGGAAGGAGGAGACGGGAACCGGCGAACAATTAAAGACTTTTAATGATAAAATAAAATAAATACAAAACAAAAGGATCCGGCCAGCAGCCCCTCGCGGACGACTGCTGGCTACACAAAACAGAAACAAAACACAACATAAAATCAGGCCTGTTCCTCTCTCGATCTCCAGCGCCGTCGCTCCTCCTTTTATGCTTCCGCTCCTCCATGAGAGATGCGAGACCGGTGCGCCTCACAGGTGACGTTCATTATCACTCACGGCCCTCGGCCTTGTCCTGCTCGCCACAATCATAAACCCTGTCTGTAATTGTATATACACATACATGCATACAATCATATATATTTATATATATACAAACACACACATACGTTGGCACTCCTACTGAGATGATTACATTTTCTATCCCCTAACCTTAAACATACCCATCACAGAAAAATTAAAAGTTATGTAAAAAAATGTAAATGTTTATAGCATGTCCTCATAATGTTGGGGGCATGGTATGAAAACCTGAATACACACCACAATATGAGTACTTTTGGGTCCTATAATAATGAAGGTCAAACATATAATATAATAGAGGCCCAAAGAAATATTTAGAGACTTGGGGAAGACTTATTGCAGCTTTGGATTAGAAAGAAGTCTCTAATGCTCAACAAAGATGAATTTATTTGATCAAAAATAATGTAATGCATTAATATTGTGAAATATTCTTACAATTTTAAAACAAGTGTTTTCTATGTGAATATATAGTAAAGTGTAATTTATTTCTGTGATCAAAGCTGAATTTTCAGCATCATTACTCCAGTCTTCAGTGTCACATGATCCTTCAGAAATCATTCTAATATGATGATTTGATGCTCAAGAAACATTCCTGATTATTATTGTTGTTGAAAAAGGTTGCTGTTTCATATTTTTGGGCAAACAGTGATATATTTTAGTATTCAGTATTCTTTGATGAATATAAATAAATGTTGTCTCGTTATAAATGTTTTTTTGTCACTTTTCATCAATTTAATGCATTGCTGATTAAAACTATTATTTTCTTCTTAAAAAAAAAAACAATCTCTGAATGTCATTGCATTCGATAAGAAATTATCAAAACAATTGTGATTTATTGTACATACAGATACACAAACACATTTTACATGCAAAACATTTGACAAGATTAAGTTTGTCTGGTTGGAAATGCTAAAACAATAGTGTTGAACATGAATAAATTCAGTATTGTTTGTTTGTCAATAGTGGAATATGTTGATTTACACCTGTGGTTCCTCTGTTTCGGACACCTTTGTGAACTTGAGAACTGACTTCATATATCCACTAAAACACCTACATGATTATATCGAAGTTCATTTCACGTTCTCCTTTGATCTCCACAGCAACAGATCGTGCAGTATCTGAAGGACATGTTTGACCATGATAAGGTGCGTTTCACGTCCGTCCCGTCTCTGGCCGAAGACATCCTCAGTCTGTCCCACAGACGCGCAGATATCCTGATTGGTTACCTGGGCATTGACAGACTACCTGAGACCAATGGAAGTCTACCCAAGAGCCCTTGCCAAGCCACCAGCGGGCATGCAGACGTCAGTGAACAGCAAGACTGAGGTGCAGAATGCTTGATGACCTAATCTAGTTTTGAAAGAGCCCAGGTCCTCGGTCTCATTTGTCTATTCTTCATCAACATGACTGTAAAGAGTTCGCAGAACTGCATTCGTTTAAAAGGCGTTACTACTACAGTCCAGTTTCATCGAATATTTAGAGAGATAAACCACTACAGACTCATCTGAGGTCAACCGATGCCTTTCCTTGCAAATTTCTGTTTGCCACTGAATATCCAGCGCTGCTATGTAGACACCTCAATTTTAAGAACTGGGATTCGCCTTGATTGATGAATGCTTTGGAAACAGATTCTTTCTGAAACCATTGAAAAACTCGCCATGATCTGAAGGAAATGAATAAAAAGCATCTTTTAGCCAAACAGTGCAGCCTTGTTTTGAGTTGCAAATCTTCTCAATCAAACCCACACTGCATCATTTGATGCCTTTTTTGTTGAAAATCGTGCTTTTTTTTTTTTTTTGCCTGGTCGGTTTGCAGATTATTAAGTATAAACGCGTGTTGTTGAAGTTTATGCTTGTGCCAATGGCCACATAAAGTCTTGCACTGAACACAATGAAGAGGGAGAATCAAGACAGATTTATGAACTTTAGTGTAAGTCTGTCAACACATTTTAGATGTGAAGGCAGTTTGAGGGATTTAAAAGAGAGACTCACACAGGAAGTGCGTCATTATAACAGGATGTAGCGGTCAGATCACATTAGCTGAGCTCACTTATGTCCTCTGAGAGTTGCTGTAGCCCTTGTGGTTTGTGCTGTTGGTTTATTCTCACCCTCACACAATATATCAGTCACAATGTTCATCAGAGCGGAAGCCTCTGATATTTTTGTTAAAGAAATGTAGCTGTTGGTGTGTTATTTTTTTCTGTCATCATATTTCATTCTTGATTTATACATCTTGTTTTGCCCATCAATATTCAGGCTTGCTGGTAGACTAAAATGGCTGATTATCTACTTTTCTATTATATAGATATTCGTTATGAATTATAAATATAATACATCAGTGGTATTGGATCACATAAGTCACAATTATAGAGCCGTCACAATTACTTGAGTACGAATGATCAACATCATATATGTGGCAAAGAAATGTGCTTTATACTTTGTTTTTTAGTGAGTTCAAGCTTTCCCGGTCCAGTTATTAAATTCTATAAACTGCATCTGTGCCATTACGATAATTTCAACGACTACTTCATTTTGTGAAAACAAACAAAAAGATACATTGACAATATTCCGTTACAGTTCAGGTGAATGTTGAAACTTACCTAATAGACTTCAATTAAAGTGGATTTTTTTGGTTTGTTTTTGAGGGACAGTATTTAATTATTATATACTATTTAATTATATTATATAATTTTTCGTCAAACACGATTTGACAGCCCTAATACACACACGTGTGTGTGTGTGTGTGTGTGTGTATGTATATATATATTTTATATATATATATATATATAAAAAATTCTGTGGCAGTGGCACAGATGCTGTTAACTAGTTTAAATTGTATCCAACCCATGGTAAAGTTTAAGTCTTTTGATTGGTCTGTCATATGGTAATACATTTTACCTGCAATAACGTATAATATCGTCAAACAAAACGTGCTAATTAAAGTGTTAATAATTTTATATAAGGACAATTCTGGTCATTTTAAAAGGAATGCTCATGAAATGTCTAAAACAATCGTAAAAGTCACTGAGCCTTGACAAAACTTGACCGTGTTGATTAATTGTGCAGAGGAGGCATTTGAAAAATTAGATATTAAAATCATTATAGTGTTTCTTTTGTCCTTGTATTGACTTTTTAAAACCCGCCAGTGTTGGGTGTATTGCACTTTATATGGTAAAAAAAAGATGCAGATGTTAATTTTCTCTATTTTTATCAAAATATACAGTTGTTAAGTAGCTTATGTAGTGCATTTGTAATATTTGTTTTCTGTTTTCCTTTTGAATTTAATCTTGTTGGACAGATTTATAATTTATATGAAAACTGAAATGAAAATCTATTTAAAGGTGCAAACGTGAATGGATATGTTTTTTTTTCTCATAAAAATAATGGAAAAATACCTTATTTATATATAGTATAAATGATATACTTGAGAGGTCAAAATCAGGGTTATGAGGGGTTCGTTGTCTTGTGCCTCTGTTTTTATGGATATATTTTTATTTGTCTTTATTAAATACACACGTGCATTCATGCTATTAGATCTCTGCACTGCTTGAATTAAAATAATACTTTTTTGTGACTCAAAACCATTTGCACCAACTTAGATGCAAAGATATAATTCTTGCCAAACTCATCTTTATTCCTTTGATATTAATTATTGTTCATTGGATAACCAAGATTGTGCACCTGAAATTTTACTGTTAAATATGGTTTTCTACAAAAACGGAAGATTGATTTTATTTTCATGTTTGAAACTTAGTGCAGCAAGTCCAGAATGAAGGCATATAATTGAGATGGAAAATGCTTGATTTCATATCATTCCAAGGGGTTTTAATGAATAAACTTTCCAACACAGGGTTTAATCTGTTGCATGTGGTTTGGAAGAAGACCTCATGAAATAATGTTTCGATCTGCGCTGCTACATCTCTATTCTTTATAATTGTTACTTGTGTCTGTCTCCCATTTTGGTCGCATTGATCCTTCTAAAGATTATTGATATTTGATGTGATTATTAAAGATTCACTATTGTGCTAAAAGAGTTACTGACTGACAGTAACATATGCTCTGATTTGTATTTTAAGTTATGGTACAGTTCCTGATTGCTCCAATTGATGTGCTGTTTCTCATATATTAACTCAATCAAAACAAAGCACCAAGTAGAAGAGAAATGACAGTGTCTATATGGAATTGTATGGGAATGTTTTTATTGAACGGGGTTGTTATTTCACTGCTGTATTCTGCACCCAGATAATTCAACAACACTGTTTTATGTCTAATATGTTATAATTGTGTCTAATGATGGCCAAAGAGGACGAACCGCATGGTGGAAACAACTTGTGTTTTTATTTCCTTGAAACTTTTCTTGGTTGTGTGTTTTTATGTTCTTCAAATGCCTTTTTGTTCTTACAAATTAATGGCGTTACAATCATTGTATTGGTTTATTATTGAAAACTGTATTGTCATTTTGCCTTCCCTAGCCAACATAAAGTCTTTCTTTTTTTCTATCTGTCTTTTAAACGTGTCATTACTGACAAATCAAATCCTATTTATCTTCTGACCACTTCTGAAACAGTGGTCACTAGAAGAAACCTATTGAATATGACCTTTGATCCAATGCTTTTTAAAAAATTTAGTTTATTTGTGCCTGAAAGGGCCTTCAGACTTCTGCAGTTTTATTGAAGCTCAAAGCATTTCTAACTAGTCTGAGCATTTATGCGATATTTGAATTAACCATAAGATTTCTATTAGCTATACAAGGACTACAACGGTTGTCCAATTAATCAAACGTGGTAAACTCACATCCTTGAGAGTTGTGGCATTTCTTAGCAGAATATGTTTGAGCAGTAAGTTTGAATTATGGCTAAGTGTACTTTGTTGATGTAGAAAAATGTGAAAGTGTCTTCAAGTAATGGTAACCACAGACCTTATTTTATTCATATACAAAAACAAAATTCTAATCAAAAACCCATTAAAAAATCCTGAGGGAACATCAATGACTTTAGTGAACAAATTTAGTTTATTTCCATTGTAGCGGGTGACATCAAGGGAGTAAAGTCGTGTTTTATTTAGTTAACGGTGGGTCATGTAACACCATGTTAAAATGAAGGGGAAAATCCCTGAATATTTGACTTTTTCCTCAGATTTTGCATATCAACATACATGTAATGGGCCAGAGTGAGTGTGTGGCGCTGGCGGCTGCCTTCACATAGTTGATATAAATTGAAAAGGATTTCCTCATTCACTTAATTTTTCTTCTTTCATTTTAATAAATCCAATTTTCATTTGTCCAACCAAACGTCCTCGGATTGGCCCATGCTCTTAACAACCCGCCTCTGATTGGACGGCTGTTCCCGTGCAGATTTTTTTTTCTTTTTTAGAATGCGCTTGGTGAATGCCCGTGCCTCGTAGCAGCGTCCGGTGAATCTGATTGGTCGAACGCGTCGGGGCGTTTCATCGTGATTGGTCGACGACCAATGCCCGGTGTCCGGGTAAGATGGCGTCGGAAGAGCAGTGCTCGGCACCACCTCGATGGCGGTCGATATCCTTAACCCACGTAGAGTATCCGGCTGGTAAGAACATTTTTAAATTGTTGTTCTCCCCGCAAAGCCGTTCATATCATCGTAGGCCATTTTATTCGTGCCGCGACTTCTGTGGAACATCAAGCAGCTGAATGGACACGGCCAGGGCTGGGTTGCCAAATAGTGCGCTTGCTCTGCAGGGAACGGAGAGCCTGCTGCCAAATAGTGCACTTGTTTAGTGCTCATGCGCTGTGGTCCTGTACGCTCAGTAGTACACCACACTGGGAGTGTTTCTCAGTAATATTGACGGCTTATTAATAAAACTAAAACTATTAATAAAATCTAATTTAAGGTAGATTCGATAATCCAGTGATCAATACTAGCATTATAGGCAGGTGACTGCGTCTAATTCAAACACAGCTGCTGTTGTAAGTTTCTGGTAATACTCGTGGCTCTGTTTGGTTAATCCAGTTAATTCCCGGTTGCATCACACCCTTTCTGGGTCCTGTCGTCTGTGAGGGTCTCCCTTAGTTTGGAAATATATAAGCTGACCCCAAAACGCTGGAACATTGTCAAAGCAAGTCGGAAATATACGATGTTAATGCCATAGAGAATTGATGCGGAACATGAAGAAAACAACGAACGTCTACTGTGTTTTAAACTCCGGTCACATAGTTTGATGTGTTTGTATATGAAAATGTAATGCATGGTGCACGAGAGTGTGTTGTTTGGCAAATGCAATGATATATGCATACACACACACACACACACACACACACACACACACACACACACACACACACACACACGTGGCCAACATTGCAAACTGCACATTTAGGCTAGCTTTATCTCAATTTTTAAATGTCCCACTTTTAGTGCTTTATGCTTGGTCACCAGCAATTTTTTTAAATACAATTTTTTGCCATGTATGGAATAACCTTTAGTGTATAGTTAATTAGAAATGTCCATTAGCTCATGCTTGTGATGTCATAATCATATTTGAATTAGTTCACAGAATGTTGAATTATGAGTTTACTACTTGTAAAAAGCGTAAAATGTAACTATATAACTATATAACTATATATATAACTATATATATATATATATATATATATATATATATATAAAAATAACACTATTAATTAAAACATGTGAACAATTTTCTCAGACCTCTGATATGTCATGTGTTAACACCTAAAATGTTAAGCAAAGCCATTATTACTTAAAATTTCTGTATAATAATTCCTATAATTAACTATTGGTAATGTCTTATTAATGCAAGAATAATCTAAAAGTGAATGAAAGACAATAGTTTAATGTATCTAGCACAAAGTTGAATAACTGTCTAATTATTAAATAATAAATAATCTATACGTTCATTAAAATACATTTGTATAATGGTGTTTTGGCATTAAAGTTGTGATGAAAGTAGCAACAGTACAAAGTTTCTTTAATTTTGTGACATCTGAGTTTAACAACATCGTATTTTAAAAGAAAAAAAATGTATCGATCATTGATTGGATGTTGAGAAGTGGATATGCACTTGTTCACCCAAATGTTAAAATTCTGTCATTAATTCCTCACCTTCATGTAGTTCCAAAACCCGTAAGACTTTTATTTATC
The DNA here is from genome assembly GCF_051911475.1 of Siphateles boraxobius. Lineage (NCBI taxonomy): Eukaryota > Metazoa > Chordata > Actinopteri > Cypriniformes > Leuciscidae > Siphateles > Siphateles boraxobius. The sequence continues at coordinate 6,117,095 of NW_027508711.1, read as the reverse complement.
TTCGAAACACAAATAAAGATATTTTTAATGAAATCTTAGAGATAATTCTCCCTTTATCATCAGTCTAGGCAAATACCACTTTGACACTTCAAAAAGTTATTAAAGAGATTGTAAAACTAATCCGTATGAATTGAGTGGTTTAATCCAAATTTTCTGAAGAGACTATATGATGAACAGATTTAATTTCTGCTTTTGTTCACATATAAACTTTTATCACCGAAAATAAACAGAATCTCAACCTAACTTTCTTGACACACAAGAACCTATGAGGTTCATTCTCGTGTTACGCAGCACTTTTGAGCTTCTGGAAGAACCAATGAAGTTCATTCTCGTGTGTCAAGCAGGTTCGGTTGAGCTGTTTGTTCAGTGATCAATGTTATATGTGAATAAAAGCCTAAATTCAATCTGTTCATCATATAAAGCGATCAAGTCTCTTCAAAATGTTTTGTCTAAACCGCTCAAGTCATATGGATTAGTTTTACAATCTCTTTATGAACTTTAAGCGTCAAAGTGGTAGTTGCGTTGCTGTCAATGGAGGAACAGAAATCTCTCAATTTCATTAAGATCTTCATTTGTGTTCTGAAGATTAACAAAAGTCTTAAGGGTTTGGAAAGAATTTTTGGGTGAACAATCCCTTTAAAAGTAAATGAACACAAGCTTGCACTCCCATGGGGTCTACCACTGGTAAGTGTGTCGTTTTCACTGAAAAATCCAGTTATGACATTTTGATTAAATGGAAGAGTAGTAAGGCAATGCACTATTCTGAACAGTTTGTTTTGACACTCGGTGTGCAAAGTAGGACTCTAAATGCAGAATCTTAACCTGTTTGTTTGTCCAGGTGATCTGACGGGGCAGGTGTTAGCCTGCATGAGCCTGCTGCCCATAGCGATCCTCGTCGGATTCGTCACTCTGATCGTCTTTAAGAGAGAACTACATACGGTGAGTCACATGATGTCACCAACCAGCAGGGTATTGGGTCAAATCCCAAACAACATACCAACTTGTTCTCCACTTTTATACCTTTGTGTTTGTTTTTTCTCTCTCTCAGATCTCTTTTTTTGGGGGTTTGATCATGAATGAGGGGCTAAACTGGCTGCTCAAACACATTCTACGGGAGCCTCGACCATGTGGGGGTAAGAAGAGTCAGCGTGTTGTTTTTTTAAACATACAGAACCACATTAGTTTAATAAACATATGATCATTTGACTCTTAGCATCTGGGTAACATGAAAACTAAACGTTAACCTTATAAAGCCTACTGTATTCTTTTTGATATGCAAAATTCTAAGGCCTAAAAATTAAGTCTAAATTACCAACATGAAACTACCAACATCGCACACAATCTACTACATGCCTTCTGTCGTCTGATCGATAGTTTATACTTTTTTAGCAAGTAAAAGGCATTTTAGTATAATTTTAAAAACGTCCACCTTCAGCTTGTTGTTCATGTAACTTCTTGCTGTGAAATCTTTATAGATTTTTAGTCAATGTGCTGCTTGTATAGCAGTATATATTTACTGTCCTCTGAAAATAACTCAACATACAGCCATTATTGTAAAAATAGCTGGCAACAAAAGTGAGTTGCTCAGTTCGGGCAAAATGTAGTTTTTTTCCCCCTCTTTGAGTATAAGCTCCTTATTCCCACTATATATCATACTATATGAGTGTCATGTTTGATTCATCAGGCTTTTATGGCTCAACAAAAACATACACGCAAAAAAATAAATTTGTAATTTGTGAACCTCAAAAAAAGGTTCAATAAACGGTTCGATTTCAAAGAATATTTTTTTTCTGACTTATTTCATATGGCAAGGTTTACACAGAGTCAGTATAGAAATATCTGGTGTTTTGTTTTTTTTGTTTAACACAAATTTATCCGGAGAACAGGATCTATTATCTATTAAGTGTGACTACTTGGTACTTTAAAGCAAAGTATTTGTAATGATCCATCATGAATTTACTTCCAATATATTTTATTAATTAAACAAATGGAAGTGATTTGGCAATAAATGTTGCGATAGAATTTGTAATTTCCTTTGCCTTTTCCGAGTTGGGTGGAAGCTTTTAAGGTTTTCTTGGTTTCCACGTCAACGCTGTTTGATCTGACGTGTTGTTTTTTAACAGAATTCTTCAAGTGCTTTCTTGCTGGATCTCCCAGCGCTGTGTAATAAGTGTCACGTGTTTGAGATCGGCCTACGAGTAAACTTGTTCTGAGCTCGCGTTGTGCGGAACGTTTCAAACGAATAGCACGGTTTCGTTTAACTTTCGTTTTGTTTGCCGTTTGATGTTTATCGTACGTAACAGAAGTTGCAGCTCTTTTCAATTGGACAATGTGGTGGTTACACCAGTGTAGCTTCTTGTCGCCCATCTGGAGCCCTACTTGCATAAAGTGTGGCTCTTGTCCAAGTCCTTTTTCCCTTCAACTTCGTAGAAGCCAAAGTTACGCTAGATTTTAATGCAGAGGCTGCCGGTTGGATTTTTCATTCAACCATCATGTGTCTCTGTTATGCGCACAGCTGCACGCCACAGACTGTCCAGGCGCCTTTTGCCTTCCGTCAACATAACGTTATCAATTAACAATTAGTATCCATCCACCTGTAGTATCTTTGAAGGGCAATCAGAGTTTAGTTTGAAGCTTTGTGTTCTGTATGTAGACTGCCCTGGGAATTTTTTCCCACCACAAACGAATTGCAAAAACAAAACAAACTGCTTTATTAATTTACATGTCGGCCAGACGGTCTGAGTAGGCGGTTCTTGGCCAGAATAGCCTGAAAAACTGGACCAGACTTAATGCCAATAGACACAAGTTATACTATATGAGACCGTGCTTAAAGACACAATGGGTAGTTCATGGACCAATCCTTGGGCTTGACCTGCAACCTTTTTACCTGAATCCTAGTGAATAATAATCATGTTGCCAACATAGGCGATGTCATTTCAGACTAGGGCTGGGCGATATGGCCTAAGAAAATCCCCGATTTTTTTCACAAATTCGATTTGCGATTTAAATTGATTTTTTTTCTCTCCCTACTTAAAATCAATCTGCAGATGACAAAGAAATTGTTCAAAACAAGTTTTAACTTTATTTTGTTTTAATATTCCCTTCTGGGATTTGATCTCAATTAAAGTGCAATCAGAAACAACAAGCCAAAAAGACAAGAGGACAGGCCCTGTCTTTGAAAACAATGAAAATGTAACATCAAATAAAATGGGTGTATTGGGATTGGGGGGATGTGTAAAAAAAAAAAAAAAAAAAACTTGCATCACAATAAGTGTATTGTGATTGTCAAATTATTTGGTAACTAAACATAATTTTATTAAGTTTACTGGTATGCTACTGTTTTTATTATTGCTTAACACAAATTTCAGAATTTCAATTCTTGTGATTTGATTCTGATCTTGATTCAATATAAATTCCTTTGGATAAATAGGTACAGTAGATACGTTAATGTGTTAATTGTTCTCCCAAAAAAAAAAATCACCTAATGCTGTAAACATACAGAGAGCCCTGTTAGCTGGTATTATTAAAGGTTAAAACTAACTCAAATTAAATATAATGCGTTTTTTATTTTACAATGCGTCTAACTAACATGCGTCCTATGGGTCATTAAAAGCCATCCTGAGGTAAATGTAACGTTACGTGACATATGTTGTTCTCCAGTTGTTTTATGGACATCTTTCCGCGGTTGAAAAACACTGATCGATCGATTTTATTACATTTCGGTAAGTTGGTAGTAAAGAGTAACAGATGTTCGGTTCACGTGCCGCTTGAACTGAGATCTGCCAGCGTCACATTTACAAGCGCCAAAACAGTGTTTATTCTTTGAATTTTGTAATAAAATTGACAGAATCTGAAAGCTGAGAATCTGTTTCATATCGATAGTAACCTGCTCTGTCTTGTCTGTCGGTGTCAGTGTCCTGAGAAAATGGATGTGTGGCGTGAGAGCGTGTAAAAAGTGACAGAATTGCGTCTCTCGCAGCGAACTCGTGAGAGTTGGCAGCCCTGCAGATTCAGCTTGTAGCCTAAATGTTTTCGACGGGTGTGCTTCTGCTGCCGCGGTCTTGCTCATTTGCCATGTTGTTTGTGTATCTCTATCATGGCAAGCGCTGAGCCCGGTCGGAACTACGGGAGCCTAGATGGGAGTGTCGGCGGTTGTTAAAGAGAAAACCGATTTTCATTCAAAATAATCGGCGTAAACTACACATTTTAGTTAATCGATAAAATCAATTTATCGCCCAGCCCTATGACAGACACTCATGGACTCTGTGGATGGTCGAATAGTCCATGGGTCCAATGACACAGTACTGTACAACTGCTGCCATTGAGAATGCATATTAAAGGAAATTATAAAATGTACACGTTTCATTTTTAAAATGCTCTGTTCTGTGTAAGGCTCTGACAGGGTTCTTATGCAGTTTGAAAAAGTATAGAATTTGATTTGAATAATTTCCAGGTATGGACACAGCTTTTGTAGATTAGCTTCAGAGATGCACCGATTACAATTTTCTAGGCTGATTCCGATTTTTCATGAGTTTGGCCTGCCGATAGCGATTTTAGCCGATTCTGATTTCGTTTTTTCGAACCACTTTACAGCAAACACAAATTTATTTTCTATCTTTTCTTTAATAGAATATTTTACTTAGAACATAGAACATTTTTTGAACAAATTAAATAAAATGGAACTTATAAATTATTACTCCTGGTGTGGGAAATTCATCTAAGTGCAGTGTTATGGTTTGGAAGAACCATTTTCATTTCCATATATTCAACTAAAACAAAAAGTGATATATTTACTTATGTAGGAAACTAAACTTCTGTATGAAAACAGGTAATGGCAATAAAATAATATATAAATAGCAAATAAAAATAAAATAAATATAGCCTTGCAGCAGGCTATAAAGATGTTTCTCAAAACACACACACACAGACACACACACACACAGGCCTATTGCAATCACTTGTACATCAGTGGCAAGTTTTATTTTGCAAACAGTTGTTCTCTCATCTGCCACATGTCCAGACCGGCTAAAGAATCACTTAAATTGAGCGCGAGGAGCGCAGCAAAAATAGACTCAGTGCTGAAACTCCCTCTTCACTGCTGCGCACGCGACGCTCCTGTGGTGTGAATGCACTCATTGATTAACGAGGTTTCCTACATGTGCATTCCGTGTGCACGCGTGATGCTGATGTTGCGCAATGTTAATCATGCGGCGCCCGACTGCATTTGACCGGCAAAAAAAGTGTGTGACACAAATGGTACCAATGCTCAGTAGTAAAATTTTTCAACCAATCAGAATCAAGTATTCAACAGCCCTGTAGTATAAATATATGTACACATTTATAAAAAAAACTTTTTTATTACTTTAGAATAGTACGAAACTTTGTAAAGGGTAAATCTATAAAGTTTTAGTATATTTAGTTTTAAGTACTTCAAGTTAAACTAAACAAAAATGAGATGAAAATCGGCTAAGTTTTTTAGTTATTTGTTTGTTTCAAGTAACAAATGTTTTTTTTTTTTTAAATGTCTTTAGTTTAAGATATTATATAGTTTCTTATAACTATGCTCATTTTTGTTTTGCTATAAATGTAGGGATGTTTGACCATAACTCTTCATTACTAGACATGTTGGTGCATAACTGGTACCCAGCTAGTCGATTACTTGTGCACATGCCTAATGTTTTGTGAGTTACTGAATTGTCTGTCGTGTCTCATTAACAGGTCACAGCGCAGTCACGACAGAGTACGGGATGCCTTCCAGTCACTCTCAGTTCATCTGGTTTTTTGTTGTATACTTTTTTCTTTTTCTTTATTTAAGGTAAGAAATTAATTTTTATTTAAAACATTTTACTAAAATGAAAAGAATTGACATTAAATAAAACCCGGTAAAAACAGTAAAATTGTGTAATATTATTACAATTTAAAATGGCTGTTTTTATTTGAATATAGAAAAACGGTAATTTCCCGTGATCAAAGCTGCATTTTTAGAATCGTTACTTTAGTCTTTAGTGTCACATGATCCTTCAGAAATCATTGTATGTATATGTGTGTATATATTAGTCATTAGTCTTGAATAATCAATATTGAATAACTAAGTTATACGTTGTTGATATTTTGTTGTTGATGTGTGAAAGGAAAAAACAAGAAATATTTACAATGACTAACACACTGAACAAGCTTTCTTTGTTCAGCTCAATGTTGGGAAGTGTTGCTTTTAAATGCCAGGGTTCCAGACTGGACCAGTTGGTCCAATTTTGCGACCTTTTTTCCTGCCGGTGCGACTTCATTTTGTTAGAAGTTGCACTGGTTCCACCACCATGTTGCCCAACTGATACGAGCTGCCATTTCTGTTGCATCTGAGAAGCATAAAATGCCATGAAAACATCAAAAGAGCTTTGCAATGTGGAACATTTATCAGCACGGTCCAATACTAGACAGTAGTATTATGATCCAGCTTGTGTCAGAATGATATATGACCCTATGATTGATGGTGACCTCTTGACCTGGGGTGACCTCTTGACCTTTTTTGCCCCGACCCCGGACCAGCCAAGCGTGTCCTAGCGATGACCTGGACCCCTCCATGCCGGTGTCGCCTTACATATTGTACACTAGGTTTTAACAGTATGTGTGTGTGTATATATATATATATATATATATATATATATATAGTTTTGTTTTTTCCCCGCAATCCTTCAGAGTCTGATGTGGACATGCCAGGTAGTGATTTGGCTTAATCTTTGGTTTTTAGGCGCAATTAAATATTCTCAGGGACCCGTTATCCCGGCTTCTGAAGACCTCTCATGTGCAGATTCACTCGTTTGAAAAATTTTGTTTTGTAAATAACAAAACTGAAATTAAAGGCTACCTTGTAGGATCTTAAACGCCCTCCAAAATCGTCGGGGTTAAAGGGGATTCTTCCCGCTAGTGTCATCAGCTTTCCCAAAAGACTGTTCATGTGACCAACAGACAATATGTATTTCACTCAACATATGGTAACATTTTAAACTTCTACATATTTTTGAGTAGATAACCGATTTTCAGTAAAGGGTTTTCACCCTGTATGTTTTCTCTCTGATAACGGCCAGTTCGGAAGGTACAAGAAAGGTAAAATCATATACAACTTGATAATGCAATACTAGATCATGGCTATACGACAATGTCAGATGTCGAGTCCAGGCACACCATAGTAGTATGATAACACATGACCGCTTTTTATTTAAAGTTTAAAGTAAGATCATGCTTTGAATCAAGACGTGTTTATTAAATATTCACTCAAGACAAACTTTTTCATGGGATCACCCCAGAAGAATCTCCCTCTCTTGTTTTTGAACATCTTTCAGAATCTGCAAGGTAATGCTCAAGAATGCAACATGATGCATTAAGAGCCAGGGGTAAACTTTTGAGCAAGATGATTGTGATGTTTAATTTTTTCTTATTTTGTTTTACATGCTAATATCTTTTTTAGCCTCTGAAGGGCAGGACTAAATTAATATAATTTTTACAACAAAATAAGATCAATTTACATCCAGTTCCATCCTTAATGGACTTCTTGAGGACCACTAAATGTTTGCAGGGTTTGTAAGTTGTTTATGAGTCCCTCAGTTGTCACCAGTGCAAAAAGATGGATCTCACAATCATAGTCACTGCTAGTAAGGAGTCAAATATGCAGAAGATGCTGGAAAAGCAAAGAATGTGCAGGAGCTGGAGGATTTTTCCTCATGAAAAACCATTAAAAAAAAAAGAAGAAAAAAAAGTTGTGGATCATTCAGGTAATGACACAAATATTACAATCAAGTAATTTGTCTTGTATTTTGTCGTTGTGGACTAGGCTATTAAACATCTGTTACGTAAAAAAGCTTTTTCAGTGCAGTACTAAATAGAAACAATGTTTTTATGATCATTCTTATTAATAAATTAATAAAAAATTACATTTTGGAGGTTCTGAAAGGTGTATGTAAACTTATGACTAAAGTGTATATGTAACAAAAATCATAAAATTATTAGATGCCAAAATGTTGCTATGGTTATCACCCTCTCATGTTGCTATGGTTACTATGTCAATCATCGCAATTTCAAGATTCGCAGGACTAAAATTTAGCGGATTCACTCCCACATTTAAATGCATTTATCACTCTTTATAACTTACAGTGTGAACGTAACCACTGGTCCTCTAGAAGCATGATAAACAAAACTATTATTTAGATTGTCAATAGCGCTCCCTTTAAGCCATCACTTACTTACCGCGTTCTGCACTCTCCCTAAAACCCTGTCATAAACACTGAAGTTGTCCACACTGCGCAGTGAATCTCTCATATCGCGTCAAGACTTTGTTTATGAGGGGATTTGCGAAAGGATAAAGCTCGTGCTGATTCTGAACATACATTTTAAGCGAATTCTCCGCATGTTGACTCTAAAATGCCTCTGATTTGGCACTGTGTTCATGGGCTTAATATACATGTCTGTGATTGGCTAATGCTCAATGCGGAAACAACACAAGTAGTTTTGTTTCGTTTTTTAATAAGATTGTGTCCTCCAGTGCCCGGACTCGACTGGACTCGGACATTTTTCCGAGTCTAAAATGTCTGAGTCCGTGTCAAGTCCGATTACAAAATCATCCGAGTGCGTGACAAGTCCGAGTTCATTCAAAATTGGACTCGAGTTAGAGTACCCCAACTCTAATTATAACCGAGGTCAAAGCCGACACCGCCCTGGTCCAGGGGCTGGGCAAAAAAGGTCAAGAGGTCAACATCAATCATAGTGTCATAAATCATTTTGACACAAGCTGTATCATAATGCTACTCTAGAAGCACAATGCAGAACGGGTTTACTAACGGGCCGATCTCGATCACACGGCACAGCCCTGGGAGATCCAGTGAGAAAAGCACTTGAATTCGCTGCTGCATTAAACATCGCAGTGAGATCTAGTGAGACGCATTTAAATCGCCGCAGAATTCTGTTATAAACCATATCAGATCAAACCATGCTGATGTGGATACCAGGAGAAACATTCGGCCATGCACGAACAAGTTATAGAAGGCTTTTCAATCCACAAATCACCATTAATTTAATGTAGTAATGATAACTGTAACCATGGTATTGTGGCAGAAATAGCTGAATTTTTCAGGGTTCGTACAACCTTTTGAGAGTGAAATTCATGCACTTTTCAATGGCTTCACACAACTTTTTCCAGCACTTCAAAGCTCTAATGTGAATAATTGCTTTGCATGTCGATTTAAGGTGTACCCCTAAATTGTCTGCTTGTGCTCCTATGTTAATCTGGAGCCCTCAATGCATTATTGTGTTAGTCTTGAAAAAGTAACTAATTATTAACACATATGGAAAGTTTTAAATATTTAAACCATCAGTTGGGCAAGACTTTTTGTCTTCCAATGGTAGTGGTATTTATTTATTTTTTCATGTGCATTTTACCACAGTGTAACGTGCACAGCTGAATCTCTTGAAATTTTAATAAAATCAAAATAAAATGTCTAATTTGATCTTTCATTTCCCAGAATGCATCAGACGAACAATGCCAGGTGTGTTGAATTGTTATGGCGGCATATACTGTCCATCATTCTAATGGCCGTGGCTCTGTCTGTTTCATACAGCAGGTAATGTTTTTTTTTTTGTAAGTGAGTGCAGGATCTTTGTTCTTTGTAGTGTTGGAGTATTATTGATGCGTTGCATATGTTGTCCCATGTGTTCATAGAGTCTACCTCCTGTACCACACCTGGAGTCAGGTGATTTATGGGGGTGTGGCTGGTTTGGTGATGGGAGTGGTTTGGTTTTTTATCACCCAAGAGGTGCTAACGCCACTCTTTCCCAAGATGGCAGCCTGGTAATGATGCAAGCACACACACAGGTGTTCATATCCTGAATTTATACACAGAGCTCTGTTTCACTATCATGATGGGTTTCTCCTTCTTTTCTCAGGCCTATCTCAGAGTTTTTTCTGGTGAGAGATACAAGTCTCATTCCCAACATCCTGTGGTTTGAATACACAGTAACCAGATCAGAAGCCAGGTAAATTCACCTGCTGCGTCTACTGCCAAATATCAAATTGAGGGCCTTTCTGACACTTTCCATGAAATAAGACTTAAAAGTCTAAAAAAAAAAAGATTTATTGACAGGAGTTGTGCATAACCTTCACATAATGTTCTTGTCAGAGAGGTCAAACTAAATATGAGCGGTTTTATTTTCATTACTTTTTTTGACGTTTTCAATATCGCGGACTAATTTGGGACATGTCTTAAACAGTTTAAACATAAAATTAAATAGTGACAGTAAAGAAATTTACAATGTTGCACAAAAGTTATATTTCAAATAAATAGTTTTTTTGAACTTTGTTCATCAAAGAATCTTGAAAAAAAAAACTAATCTCTGTTACCAAAAAAAACTTCTATCACAGGAATAAATTACATTTTACGATAAATTCAAATAGAAATATTTCACAATATTAAAATTTTTACTTTATTTTTTATCAAATAAATAAAACCTTGATGAGCAGAAAACAGTAAAAAATCTTCCCAGCACCAAACTTGTAAACAGTAGTTTAATTCATAAAATAATACAATTTAAATTTAAAAATGAGTTACAAGGTTGCCGATTTAATCTAAGGGTGTATTCACACCAGGAAAGTCCGATAGTTCACTTGCTTTGGTCCGGACCAAATAAAAAAATTGTTGTTTTTTTTTGGTACGGTTCGCTTTCACACTGCTCTTTTTGCAAGTGAACCAAAATTTGTAAACAAAACCACACGTGTGTCGTGCCGACGCGGTGTCATTGGTTGTTGCGTTAAATCTTACCCAGATACAATAGTGCTATTTTCTGATTGGCTAACAACACCAGAGGAGACGCGCTTGATTCCTGCCGGTTCCACAGTGTGAGCGGCGCGGCCAGAGTTTTGGGCGCTGCGGCATATTAAATATATTACAAATAGTTTTTCAGCGTGAGAAATACAATGTGTGGCGGGAGAGCGTGACAAAAGACCGAAATGAGTGACTGTCACGCTCAATGTGTGACACTTGAGAGCCCTGTCACTCATTCATTCATTCATTCCATTCCAATGATGCACATACGACGCGCAGAAAGACGCGCAACAGTATCGTGTGGCCAGACAGCGCGCCGGAATGGAATGTAGTAGGCTACAACAGATCCCTTTCCCATAACGCAACTCCGACTACGGAAGCCTGTTAACTCAAAGGCGCAGTGCTTTCTTGCAATTGGGTCGGTTCATGTTCACACCGTAAACGAACCGTACCAGAGTTCGTTTGGAACCGTACCGAGACCACCTCTTCAGCTGGGTCTCGGTTCGGTTGTTTGGTCCGCACCCGAGTTCGATTGCTGTATTCACACCTGCCCAAAAGGTCCGCACCAAGGGGGTAAACGAACTAGAGTTCGATTCAATCGAACCAAACAAGGCAGGTGTGAATACACCCTAAATGATGTTAGTAGGGTCTAGCTAGTTTGGGACCAAATGTTTTTAATAAACTCACATAAACTGAAGAAATTTTTGTTTGTTTTTTTTTGATAATTTTTGCAAAATAAAATTAGTAAGAGGCTTGACTGGGTGAGCTTGATGAATGCAGTCAACACTAAAACGAGATTGATGATACTCGTCATCCTGCTATGCTGTAGAAAAAAAAGGTCCAAATGATGTCACTTCCTGTGTGTCACAATTTCAATGGAAGGTTCCATTTCTTTATTAGCGGGAAAATCAGTAAAAGTTTGCATGAAACGTTTGTAACAGATAGATTTTGATATTTAAAATAAGACAGATGTGTAAAACTATCTTGTGGAAAGTGCCGCCTTAACCTTTTGCTTACATTCTTCTTTTGTCTTCTCGCACAGAAACCGACAACGAAAGCTGGGAACGAAGCTTCAGTGATTTGCTTCAAAACCCCAGTGAAAACTGACCCCACACACATACATGCATACATACATACATATGCACACACACTCTCAAACACACTGGAGTTTCATAGTCTGGACTGTTCTGGTTAATGTGAAAGCACAGAACAGTGTACTTGTGGACCAAAGGAGCGAGTTTGTATCGCAGACGTGACCGTTATCACATGACCCAACTGTTCGCACGACAACATGGCCTTCTCCTCCCCCCGTCCTCAGGCTGCCCCTGCGTTCCTAATGCATGCAGACCGCGCAAGAGACAAAACTATTTAATGACAAATGTAATATATATTTTATTCATTAACATTCACAGGGACGATCTTAATGACGATGTGAAGGGGGGAAGAGGTGGAAGTGAATGAAAGAAATTTTTACGACATGGCAAACCTATCAGCATGGCATTACTTTTATTTAAACGACATGTTGAAGGACAAGGGACAGGAAAGTGGGAATTTAAGGCTGGGTAATAAAAACAGGAGGAGTGGAGGAATGCAGAAACAAGGGGAGGAATGCGGAACATATTTAAAACAGATGAGGGGGTGAGGGGGGGGAAGAAAATTGCTTTAACTCATTTGTATATCCTAAAATAAATAAATATTCATTACAACGTGAATATCGCAAAATTATGTCCAGGTCACAATTTACCCTTAAACAATAAATACTTTTTTTTTCTTTTCTTTTTTTTGCATTTACCAAATTTTCATTAACATGTCCAGGCGTTTTACCTTTTTTTATTCTCAATAATGATTCTCATTACTGTGATAGTTAATTTTTTATTGCATATTGCTTTACAGAATGTGCTTGTCACAATGTAATTGTTAAAATGTAAAAACTCATAATGGTCCTAAAATAGGCTTCACTTTCTTTAATCAAAATATTTATTTTGTTTGATTTTGGGGTGAAACACAACCCGACATGTTCTCGAAAGGCTTTGCGAGATTCACCTTGGACTCTTGTTAAGAAGTGTAATGTAAACTAAAATAATTTGCACTTTGTCAATTCGATTTGATATGAACACTAGTTTTTGTGTGTGTGTGTGTGTGTGTGTAGAGGCAAGGATTCTTGTTGCTACAACTAGTTTCAGATTCATTTGTCTCAATTGGTGCTGGGAACAAAATTTGAGCCTGTTTTTGGTCAGAATTATGTTGTTTCAACACCATTTGCATTATGTTGCTTTGTACTTAAATGTGTTTCGTTCTGCAACATCACAAAGAACAACGTTTTCAGATTTATTGGGAATTAATTCAGCTGACGGCTCAATGTTTGTTTCAGTGTGCAGATAATATGCAGTAATATTTCATTTGAATTGTCATTCCTTTTTTTGTAATATCAATCATCTCAAAGGATGCCATTCTGACAGCGCAGGAAAAATAAAGCTCAGCTTTTTAATATTAACGTTTTTTTATTTTATTTTATATTTCTGACCTATTTTTCCCTGATGTTGGCAATTTTTTCCACCTGAACTACTCTCTGCTTGCGACATTCCCATGATACCACTTTTGAATATTTAAGGACGGCTTTGCAACTGCTACAACAGGAAAAGAATACATGTCAAATGGAAATATGAAAAGGACGTTACAAAATCTGAACCCAAACCTCAGGTGAACTCTAGCATGTACCGAGGCCTCTGTTTTTAGGATGATGTAGAAACTGTCTGTGACGGGGTGTTTATATAAAGGGAAGGGAGGTTATTGCATAACTCTAAGATGATCCTCTCTTTTATCATGTGTAATTCATATCAGGCTGAATTAAAAAGCAAAATATGTTTATGTATGAACTGTTGCAGTTATTTGTGAAGGTCTTGGGCAATGTGAATGTTGATTTATTATGTAATAGCAATACACACACACAAAAAAAATCTTTAATGTGTATCATAAGTTCCTAAAGTCTACAAACCAATGAAATTAATGTTAATATTATTTTTAAATTATTAAAGTACAGCTACATTTCTGATTTATTTAAACTTGAGCAAAAGTATGTAGTGTGTTTTATTAACTACAAAACTAGACTCGGCATACACTGAAATTAATATTTGAATATTATTTTTAAATGTTTTTGAGAAAAACCTATTTAATAATACTCCTTGAACAATCATTGCATAATTGTCTTCCTTGTGCACGTTATTTAACAACTTTAATCACGCAGTTTACTAATTGTCCGGAAGGCCATTTCAATAACACAAGCCACTTATATTCGATAATCCCGCGTTGTGGAGCTGCGCAGGCGCAATGTGCCTCGCGGTCCGAGTCATTACGTCACCGCAGCGCGACTCGTGTTTTCGGTGGAGGAGAGCAAAATCGAGCGGAAAATAGAGACCATGTAAAACACACTGTTGAGTGGACATGTGGTATTTACAACCGTGTCAGTGTGTGGAAGAGATGAAACAACCCTGAAAGAAGTTTCCTCCTTTGGAGCTTTGCGGGTAAGCTGATTTTGAGTGCATTTCTCATGTGTACATTTGATCTTTTTAAAATGTGTAACGTTATTAGAAGTTCTTCCTCCTGCAGAGACCTCATGGTTGGTTTATGGCTCTGACATGCCTTAAGTTAAAATAGTAATGCTAACAAAAGACATGCCACAGTTGCAGAGCAGTGTGGCGTTAGATTTGAGCGCTTTGTGAAATACTTCAGTTTATACTTTCTCATACTCCTCTTGAATACTAACCATTTGTGTTAATAAAAATACAACTTCCTTTTTTCCATATGTTTGTCTTTGAGTGTTTGCTGACTCTCAGCTCTTTACTCTGTGATGGTTTTGGTTTGTGAAAGGTAAGCCAGAGCAGGAAACACCCACAGTGAAATCATCTAAGTTTCGTTTCTTAATATTCCGTTTATTTGCTTGAATTATTTTAGGTTAATTCAAATAATGCAACTAAAGGACGTTTTATATCCACTGATTTGACCTTCAGAAATATAGTTTCTTATTTCATAATACTAATATATTTTCACGTTTGCACAGAATATGTACCTGCAGCTACTAGTTAACACAATCCTTGTTTTATTGTATGGTTATAATCATTGTGCAACATAAAATGGATGCTACAGAACAGGGTGTATTAACCTTGATTTGTGTATTTGTTTCTCGCGCGACAGATTTCCACTGTGTGGGAACACATTTGTCTTCTAATCTGTTATGTCTGTTCACACTTATTCGGACACACCATGTTATCATTGTTTGTAATTTTTATTAACTTATGATTTGATCTTTTTTTATTATTAATTTTGCAATCTAAGAAAAACCGTACACAAAGAAATCAGATCTGCTCATGATTATGAAGGGTGTCTATTGGATTAATACAAATGAAACCATATTGCAGGAATGGTTACAGAAAGGTTCTCAAGATATAAACTGGTTTGGATGCCCTATTACAAAAAATATATATTCCTGTTATGGTAGTAATATCATGTTGCTATCAGAATAGGTTAATAATTATATTTATATTATAATAAATGGTTATCGACTGCTATCTCTGAAGTCCATGGTCAAGATTGTATTTGACTGATATGAATGTTTGATCATTATAATCAACTTGTATAATGATCATACTACTGCTTAAAATATATATAATATATATATATATACACACACACAGGTGAAACTCAAATTTAGAATATCGTGCAAAAGTTATACTTTTGGTGATTTTTGGCTTATGGAAACCCCAAAATTTCAGAAAATTAGAATATTACATGAAATCTATAAAAGACAGGATTTTTAAATACAGAAATGTCAGCCCTCTGGAAAGTATAATCGTGTGTGTATATAAATATATTATATTTGAATTACTGAAATGCATGAACTTTTGCACGATATTCTAATTTTCCGAGTTGCGCACACACACACACACACACACACACACACACACCAGTGCTGCAGTGATTTGAGCACATGGCTGAGCCCTCAAAGGAAAATTGGTCCGTTTTGTTATGCAATTCTCAAATAATTAATGGAAATGAGATTGGAGTCATGGGTGAAAAGTATGATGCTTTGAGCACATGCCAGGAGAAAGTTTGTTTATTTATGCAAGAGTAAATATTTCTCAGAGCATCAATGAACACTTGAGTTCAGTCAGTCTTGATGGGTTTTTTTCTTTTTAATACACTTCCCAAATAATTTGCAGAATTTCTATAAATGATACATAAAACTGTTTAAAAGAGTGTGCAGTGACTGACCTGGAGTTGCTCCGTGAACAGAGTCTACTTTGTTACTTTGATAAAGGCTGTTTTTTGACACCATAACCCCGAGGCTCAGTGTTGTGTCATACAGAGAAGATTTCCAGACTCTTCAAGACCGTACTAAGCTCTCTGTATCTGTGTGCACAGGTGATCATGATGGACAAGTGTCTGTGGTGCACCACGGCCCTGGAGGCGGAGGGAGATGTGGCGATCGTCGGCATGTTGCGACGCTACAGTTCAGGGCAGCTGCCTGAGAGTGTGCAGTCTCTGAACGAGGACCTCAACTACTGCCTGGAGTGTGTGGTGGAGTATCATCGAGCCAGAGACAAGGTCCCTGATCTGCACAAGGTACACAAATACATGCCACTTAAAATGCCTTTGCATTGTAAATATGCCATTATTTGTCTTAATACACTTTTTGGTGGCATGAACAGGGCTCGAAATTGCGTCATTATGTATCATTATGTAATGAAATAATGGATGCATTTTTTATTACAAATGATTGACTAATTCAAAGAACGAAAAAAAATATTTTAGGCCTTTAGAAAGGCGCACACATTCGTTTCGACTGTCTGATCAGCCTCACATTCTGTTCCTGTCAATCATACACCAGGTGTCAAACAATTACACGGCATGAGGGAGGGGCCGAGCCTATGTGTGTGTGTGTTTGTGTGTTCATGCTAGTTATACAAAACAGAACTAGTGAGATAGCTCATGCTGGTTATAACATGCCAATAAAGAAGAGAGAAAAAGAGGGACCAGTTTAATCCTTTCAGTTATTTTATTTTTCTTTAATATGGGTTCTATTATGTTGTTCAGATTGTAATTGTTTTGAATGTTGTTTCTATACATCAAAAAGTTGTAATTTAAATGCAAATGTTTAGTAGTATTCTTTTTTCATAACAAATCAATGCACTGTTAAAGACATTGAGTATTATTTCATTTAATAATTTAATTAGAATTGTTTTCACACCTATCATAGTCAAAATGTGAATTTTTTTTTTGATTTTTTTTTTTTAAGAGCCGTTTTTGAGCCAAAAGAGACGGCTCTTTTCAGTGAGCTGAGTCAAACAAGCCGGCTCACGAAAAAGACCCGATTGCCCATCACTTATATTAATCAAAATCAATTGAGAATTGACACGATGGTAAAAAGTAAGAAGACCGAAGTTTCACGTGGAGCATTCAGAGATTTTCCTCCTGAATTACCACGGGGTGTGAATTGTCAAAAAAAAAAAAAAAAAATTCATTAATAGTAGCCTTATTGAAATCAAAAGATGTATTTGTTAACATTAGTTAGCCTAATGCACTGTGAAGTAACATGAACAAACAATGAACAGCTGTATTTTTTTATTAACTAAGATTAATAAATACACTAACAAATGTATTGCTCATGGTTCATGTTAGTTAGCCTAATGTTAACAAATCAAACCAAATTTACTCAAATACCTCTTAAAATGAGAATGTAAGTGTGCTTTCCCCATTTATTTTTAGTAAGAGTGGTTAGGGAGATTTAACCTTAATAAACTACAGTATTTTCAGGTTATTTATGACAATGTGGTGAAAAATTACCAAAAAAAAAAAAACTTTTAGTTTAGACTGGAGTGAGGTGAAACCAGAAAAAAAGTGCAAATCAAGTTGTTAGTTAGCTGCTAATTGTATTTGATTGTACATGGTAGAAAATTAGTTAAACTTTTTAATGCTACTTTTTTATTCTAGTTTTTGATATTGATATGATGATATACCAAAATAATTATTAGGTTTAGCAAAGGAGGATTTTATCTTACAAAGGTATGAAATACAGTGGTAAAACCACAGCTTAATTTAAGGTGTGTTCACACTTGACCGGTTTGGTTCGATTAAAATGAACTCTGGTGCGATTGTTCTGTTAGTGTGGTTTTGAACCAGCGTTGCCATGGTGTGCACCAAATAAGCAGACCGAGATTCATGCCTTGCCTTGTGACCGTTAAAAGTATGGTCTATCTACATATTGTGGTGGAAATTCACCAAAAAAATTAAGTCAGGCTACTCTTTTTAAAAAATGTAATACAATTTATTTGTCTGATAGTCTTACAACTGAAACATATCTCAGAATTGACCTCTAAGCAAAAACCGAGAACTGATAAACATAAATATTATTTTAATTGGAAACATTTTATCTGACTCCCTAGACTTTTCCCAGGCCTACTGACCTTGACTACAGAAAGCACTAATCACAAGCTGTTTCTCACAGCATTTGCAGATTAAAACTTTTAAACCTAAGCGAGAGACAAAAAAAGAGGTTAAAGAAGGCAATATATCTGAGTCTTCTACCGTGATGGCAAGAGGGGCCTGTGATTGGTAGTTATGAGGCGTTGCCTTTGAGTGTCTCAGATAACTTGCAACATCTCCTTACTTTAGTCAAAATCTAACCCTTAAATATATGCCATAACCTCCGTTGGGCAGCGTCCTGCTTGAAACAATCTTAAACCATTAACATTCTTTAGAAGCAATTACTTTGTCGTCCTCCTGTAATCCGTCAAAAACATCATATCAAGTAACCATAAAGGTAGCGCGTCTGTTTTTATTACGTACAATAACAAATATTGATTTACACACAAGTACTATATATATCTCAAAAACAATGTATCTTTCATGATTAAAAGTTACTCGTAAGATTGACAAAATTAATCCTGTATGCAGTGGTATTGCTTGAAATGCACATAGAAAAATTATATTTCTCTTACAATTATAAGAATTGTAAAAATGGGACTAACTTGTAAGACTAGTCGAAGCAGTTTATAAAACAGGCCACTGGGTCTTCTCGTCATAAGGGCTACTTTGGCATTACAGTTTAGTATTGTAGGTGTTGAAAATACCATGTACACATTTACAGTCAGTGCATTTAGCCCGACACACAGGTTTGTTTTGCGTTTTCGGTACTGAAGGGAATCCACATTCCTGAATCAACTGTTGCTTCAATAAATATCCTTTGAGTGATTTTTGTTTTTGAGAGAAGCATCCAACTCGTGTTATATTAACTCTTCTAACTGACCGTGGCAGCCTAGGTCACTGGGGTCACTCAGGCCTGACTCCCACATGACCTAGACTAAATCAAAGGATATTTATTGCAGCGGCAGTGGATTCCAGAATCCTCCCCTTCAGTTAGTTCTTTTGCAAAATGTATGCCATGAAAGATTTGTTTTGTATCTTGTTAAAAATGACAGCATGAAAGCTAGGGTGGACAAGGACAAAATGTATCCCTTTCTTTTTTGTTGTCCGGACCAAAAAACCCCAAACTACAAAAACCCGTAGTTTACATTAACATTTTATGTTAATGCAGCTTCCTCTTGTATACAGTACATAAGCGGTGATCTCATTCACAGGTAGTGTCCTCCCTTTTTTTTTTTTTTTTGTGGCTTATCTTCATCCCTTCCTACAATTATTTCACTATCTTATTGCTTTCTTTGACTGGTACATTCCATTCGGTGTGTGTGATAAGCCATGTTTCCTTCCACCAATTTTGGGATATCGCTTAATGGAAACACAAAATCTAAACATGCATTAAAAAAAAAGTAAATTTAATTTTAAAATCAAAATTAATCGAGACGCATGAACTACAATGGAAACGCATTTACCAAATAAAATCCTTGACGCTCATCAAAAAGTCTTGTTACGTCACAGTCCTCCAAAGTAAGGAGGACAATACTGGGTATAAATATCTACAATGAGTCGCATGAATAAACATGTCATCGTTTTCAAAAGCCTCCAGTTTCACAGTCCACACTACAACAAATGGCGTTTTCAAAGGCCAAAACGGAGAGAAAACATAGTTTTCAACCAAAAATATATTAGTGTAGACTCGGCCTAATTTGGGCCTGAAATTCCCTGGTTTTGTTCGTAGTGCCTCCATGCTATACTACTAACCTATTTCTCTAATAAAAATGTACTATAGCCTCTGTGAAACTGTCATTAATGAATCCGTCTCTCCCAAAGCTAAAAGCTCTATTAGTGAACTCTAAACTGCAATAATGGAGATGCTGTTAAGAGTCCCTTGATAGGGTGTCAAATGTCCTTTACGCTTTAATGCAGGCAGCATCTAAGAAGTGTTTTTACTCCTCAGTCTCTTTATACTTTTTGGAAAATTCCATTTTATTAATCAACTCTTGTATGATCCAATCTTTCTGTTGCATGAGTAACAATCTCTGTAAATCATGCTGCCGGATGTGCTTCAGTTGTGGCTTACGCTGTTGTCTTCTAGCGGTTTTCCCTTTCTTCATTTTAGCCTTCGTCATTCTTATCTCCGCTTGTTTTTGACATCCTCTCCTCACATCTCTGTGCCCTCTTGATAACTTTTGGGGTTGGTTATAAACATTTGGTTCAGGAACTTTCTTTTTTCATAACTTTTGCTAATTTCATCCTGTTTATAATGAAGTCAAGTGTGATGTTATTCTATGAATTGCTTTTCAAGCAGATGGCATTCAAGCATCTTTATATAACTACCTTTAAAGAAAGCAAAATAACTTATTTGAAATGGGTAAATGGCAATATAAGTATACAAAACTATAGATGGAGTGCATTGCTTTCCATTTATTACTTATAATTACTAAGAAATGAATCAATTGGGTGTTTGAATGCTATCAGAAAAGCACCTCCCTGTGTGTACCGAAATGGAGTTCTCTTTTGCCTCTTGCAATGGAATGGTTTTTATAATCGCTTGAATGTGTAAATTGGCATGACAACTTGTGCAAGTGATAAACTTTTGCTCTAAGATGGTTAAACCTTGCAATTAACCCGTGAATCGCACTACGACCTGATTAACACCTTGCTATACACTTGCATTTATGCATTAAGCAGATGATTTTATCCTAAACAACTTGCATTTCATTCACGGTACATTTGTACATTTTAAGTTCATATAGTCCGTGAGGATCTAATTGTAAACTGTGCTGTTGTTCTCTTTCATCTTGCATGAGAGACTAATTCTCAATCTCTTACAGCGTTTGTGGGAAATAGAAAAGGCTCGACTCCTGGATGTGTTGAAAACTAATCTGGACAAGGAGCTGGAAGAGGATGATATATTTATCATTGAAGATGATCACGTGAAGCCAGTGTCAATGATCTCGCCGACAGAATTCCATGAACGTCTCCAATGCCCACTGTTTGAGGTTCTGAAGTATCCGTACCTGCTTTGCTACCGTGATCTGTGTAAGTCATGTTCCCATAACCAACCTCATTCTGTGTGGTGGTTAAAAATAAGGACTTAAAACTGGAGGGTTGCTGGTGTGATTTTCCTTAATGTGCAAACCAGGTTGTTCACCATGGTTTGTCCCTGTTCAGCAGCGTTCTATGATAATTTATTTTTAAAATTAAGAATCTAATTCCTCTAAGCATGAGCGATAGTTATTCCATTGTTCTGTTCCACTCTTAGCCCTCTGGTAATGAAGGTGTCAAAGAGCTTGAGAAAGAGATAACCATGTGGTTTGATGTTATTTGTTAGTACAAGTTGAAATGTAAGTTAAGTA
Source organism: Siphateles boraxobius (assembly GCF_051911475.1). Lineage (NCBI taxonomy): Eukaryota > Metazoa > Chordata > Actinopteri > Cypriniformes > Leuciscidae > Siphateles > Siphateles boraxobius. The sequence goes on along the minus strand of NW_027508711.1, from coordinate 6,095,518 downwards.
TGGAGTAAATGCCTCAAGGGAAAATTGTAGTGATGATACAGGATATGCAGAAAAGTCTACAGAAGATGACACAACATATAACATATTGTTGATTAAGCTAGTCATTATTTAAAAAAAATAACACTGACAGGGTAACACAAACATCCAACGCAGGTGGTCTCTCTTATGACATGGATATTTGACAATAATTTAACGTAATGGCGGCCATTGTAACTTTTGTCGAGGCCTCCGGTCTCATCTGCTTCCAGTTATTTTAGTAATAGTTATTAATTATAACAGTTTGTAATGCTGATTGTTATTGCAAACTTTTACTTATATTTTATTCGTCCAATTATTTAGTGTAGCGGCTAATGACTTCGAAGTGCCCACTCAATCACAGAAAATAGCTTACTTCCATGTTGCTACATAAGGTGGGTTTATATTTTGGTGCTCATACTAAAATATTTGCCACAATGGACATCTCTGGGGCTCTCGGAAGCAGACGTCATCATAGTTGGGTAAACCTGTGGTGAACGGAAAATGCAACTTTTTTTTATTTTTTGCGTTCCCAGTTGCTCTTATAGCAAAAGGGAAAAAATCCACAATATTGTTTCTATGATTTTCCAAAAGAGAAAAATATTGAGATTGATTACAGTCATTAGAAGAGAGAAAGATGTCAAATACAGCAGTTATATTAGAAACGACCACACAGCAGCGTTAAGTTTTCTGTAACTTAATGACAAGGTAATATAACACAAAGTATAATGGTACAAATGTACATTCAATTTAAAAGTGAAATATAAAAACTGCAAGATTTACAATGTTAAAGTGCCCCATTATGCTTTTTATTTTTATAAAAGTTCTTAATTTTGTGTTTTAGGTCTCCTACGATAGATTTACATGCATCAAAGATAAAACCCCCCACTAATTTTCACAATATACATTGCAAAAAGTCTGAATCTTCCAATGAATGGTTTTCAGTCTAAGCCCCTCCTTTTCGGCGAGCCTACTTTGCTCTGATTAGTCAGATGGCCCAGTCTGTGGTGATTGGTCTACTCTGCTCTGATTGGTCAGATGACCTAGTCTGTTGTGATTGGTCTACTCTGCTCTGATCAACAGCCCTGTCTGTTGTGATTGGTCAGATTGCCCAGTCTGTGGTGATTGGTCTACTCTGCTCTGATTGGTCAGATGACCCAGTCTGTTGTGATTGGTCTACTCTGCTCTGATTGATCAACAGCCCTGTCTGTTGTGATTGGTGTACTCTGCTCTGATTGGTCAGATTGCCCAGTCTGTGGTGATTCATCGACTCTGCTCTGATTGGTCAGATGGCCCAGTCTGTGGTGATTCATCGACTCTGCTCTGATTGGTCAGATGGCCCAGTCTGTTGTGATTGGTCTACTCTGCTCTGATTGGTCAGATGGCCCAGTCTGTTGTGATTGGTCTACTCTGCTCTGATTGGTCAGATGGCCCAGTCTGTTGTGATTGGTCTACTCTGCTCTGATTGGTCAGATGGCCCAGTCTGTTGTGATTGGTCTTCTGCTTACATTGCATGTTGGAAACAAAAGTCTTATTACCATCTGAATTTCTGCTCTGGAAATTTCCTCAGCGCTTAATACATAGTGATATGAACAGAAACGATGGCATTGGTTTTTCCTGTACCAATTACAGCGCAGTCCTCATCCTATTGAACTGCATGCAAATTGAATTTGCATCGCTGAAAATAGCGCCGCCTTGACATGTCAGTCACGAACCGTACTCTTCAACTAAAGTATGAAGTAGGCCTCAGCTACAACTAAAGTATTTGAGGGTGGGTTAAAGTAGTTGTTTGCGTGCAGCCAATGAAGACCATAGGCTGGCATTATCCAAATGTGTTACATTTAAGTAGGTATGTCACAAAGTGAGACTGGAGTTGCTGACGACACGTTTCGTCTGTTCAGAATCTATTTTTTCTTTTAGGAAACCATAACTTCATTTGTTGTGTGCTTGATCTTTAAACATCATAGCATTCATACACCGCTATATTATGCACTGCATGAAAGGTAATATTCAAAAAGCATAATGGGGTCACTTTAATAACTGTCAATGTCATCACAGCTTTTGAATCAGAATCAAACAAAAAAGCATGTCTGATGTGTAAGAATTGTGTTTGCCACTTTTTGAAATTCTCTTTTTTCTCTACAGGTGATATGGTGGTAAAGGCCTTATGCAAATTGCAGGATATGAATAAGTCCTTAACGGTGTTTGAAAAATATCAAGGAGTATATCTGCTGCTTGTTCATCCCAATGAACAGGTAATTCAGTCAAAAAGCCATGGAAGAGAATAGACTAGTCCTTCTACTTTTTACATATTTTTGGTAGTTCTTGGAATTGCTCTGTTTATTATCTTTGTTCTTACTTTCCAGGTACGGCGTTGGGCAATCGATGCTGCAAAGACCATGAAGAGTGTGGACAGGGATGCCTACTATGACCTCCAAGAGATATTCTTTTGCATGTTTTATGTCATTGAGCTTGGCATATCTTTGGATGTTCCAGACTTGGATCCTGGGTTTTACGCTGGGGGCACTGTAAAAATGCTGCCATCTCACCTCTATGATTCGCAAAATAAGAAGAATTACTGGCTAGGTCTGAGTTTTCTACAAATCCTCTCTTCTTACTGGTCTTTCCTTCCTTGCTGGCTTCCTTCTGTTATTAAACTTGTAGACATTTTAGTTTATTCCTCTCCAGCTACAAGTTTCTGTTCCTCTGCTTTTAACATATTTCACCATTCTGCTGTTAGTATAGAAACTGGATCTGTAGAAGAAAAGGATAGGGATAAAAAAATAGTCACTGGTGTCTTCTGTGTACCTACAGTAAAATAAGTGTGGCACCGTGTCCTAACCAGATGCATGTTCATGTGTTGTACATGTGGTGTAGCACATGTCGTGGTGAGTGTAATATCACCTTTTTGAAGTCCTTGTATTTTGTGCCCTGTAGGCATCTGTATGTTGCTAACGCAGCTTAGCGCTGAGGCAATGGACTCTCTGTTCATGGGACAGTTTAACATCCCGCTTTGCATACTCAACACCATGGATAGGTTGAAAAATGGTATGTCATGAATTATTTTTTATCTTTTTTCTTCTGTTTTTAATGTGATGGGATACATTTAGATGCGGCTGGTTATAAAATTGATCCACTCAAAGTTTATTATTTTTTTAGAGGATAACCCAGCTTCCGACCCATTCTGGCCAGCCCTCCACTGTTTTATGGTGATTCTGGACCGACTTGGTTCTAAGATCTGGGGTCAGGTTGACCCTAGTATGGCTTTCCAGACCATCACTGGAGCAGCCAGCTATGATATGGAAATAAGAAGCATCCAGCAAAAAACCATGGGGTAAGAAAGTCTGGCATTTATAGAATGCAATACACTCCTTGCATTGCTTCTCATTGTGGATCCGCCATAATTTTGACTCCGCAAAACGCAATCGTTACTTATTTTCAAATGAGTGAGATACTACTTTGAAAAAAACATTGTACAGTGATTAGCTTTTAAAGGATCAAATGCAGGATTTATATCAGAATAAAATTTACTATAAATAATTTTTACTTATTTGAAACTTTGATTTACTTCTCTTCACCTGGCAAATTAAATATTATTTACATCATTGTCTATAAATTATTTTTGGAATGTATCTTTAAAATCAAATTGTTTGTTAGGAACTCCCAGTTACTATTGGTTGTCACTCCTTTAAAATTTTTGTAACCCTAATTTGCCTACCAAATCCATTAAAGACAGACTAGAAATGTGATCCAAATTACAGTCTCATTAAGAATATCAACTGAAATTGAAAATTAAATATGTAATTTGCCAGTCGTAGAGTAAAGAATAAAACAGAATTTGTGGTCTTTTGTTATAAATTAATTCCCTGTACTAATGATTCCATTTCACTGTGGCATCAATTCTCTTTCATATGCATTGCTTCAGGATTTCAAAATGAGATCTTTAATTGCTGCAAAATGTGATAAATTAACAGGGAACATCAGTAGATACCATTAAAAACAATGCAATTTAATTTCTGCTTTAGTGAACCTGCCCAATTTTTGGAAATGGTTCCTTTTGGACAGTAAATGGTTTGTTTTTGGAATGCCATGTTTGGTGGTAGTAGTGTTGGCAGAAAGAGCTTATTAATGTGGGGTTATTTAATCTTAAAAAAAAAAAAAAAAAAAAAAAAAAAAAAAAATTTTATTTTTATTATCAGGAGTATGGTTAAAGTAGAGCCTGAATATGATGACAATATGGTGACTTGCAGTCAGATGGTGTACGACTGTTATGCCTCAGAAAAACCGAACCAAGTAAGATTTCTCTTTTATTGCTCTACTGCACAGCACGTTTACTTTATGTAACAAACATTTACTGAACTCTTGGTATTTGCTTTTAAAGTTTGTTAGGAAAAAGAGATGCATTTATTAAATAAATGTGTGTGTATATATATATATATATATATATATATATATATATATAAATAATTTTTCCTGTTCACGTGTAGGCATCTGGTTCGTCATCCAACAGTGGTATTTGCAGCAACTATGTGATCTATGAGGATATGCAGTCTTTGGTCAAAGTGCTTGATTCTGAGATGGGCCAGAGCATGCGTGTATATGGAAGCACTTTTCTGTGGTTCATTCCATTTGTCCGTTCCATAATGGAACTTCCGGAGCTCAATGCCTCCTTTATTAGTGAAGTCATTCACTATCTTTGTGATAAGATTCTAGCTAATCGACATGTACTGACCGGACAGACAAACATGTGCGATAAAGTAACAGAGTTCTTCACCCGTATCCTCATTCAAATTGTTGAGCTACACTCTACAGAAGGACGTATGGGAATACTTACTCGCTGTGCCCCAAAGTGGGTGGAAGTGATTGTCATGTGCATCGTCCTATCGGATGAACCACATGGACCACCAGACAAGATGGGTGGGATTCACAGCGTCAGTTCAACCTCATACAATCTTGGGAAAGCAGGAAGACTGCCTACATCTGGAGGTGGCATTGGTGCCATAATTCTAGGCTGCATGACACTGATTCGACTGCTGCTGAAAGAAGGTATAAAGGCGGGATCTGTCCCACGTGCAACCCATTTTTTGAATTTGCTTAACAAGCAGCTGCGTGGAGCTACAAACAAACGATGGAATCTAAAACATTCTGAATCTATAGAGCTTCAAAAGTGTTTAAAAAATGTTGTCCGGTCGATGCAAGAAAGAACTGCTTCTGCATCCTCTGTTGTTCCATCTCCATCACCATCTCCATCATCAGTGGAGGCACCATCTCCATCATCAGTGGAGGCAGCTATGAACACTGTTATTTCCAGAAAATCAATGCCAACCCTGCAACAACAACATGAGGACCAGGAGGCGGGTCCGAGCAGAACCTATGGCTCCTCTTTTATTAAAGAGGAGCCACATTTGAATTATGGCGATTGCTTCTTGGATGAAGATTTCTGCAGCGGTCTTGAGAACATCATAAAGGCTAAAAAGGAACCTCCTGCCCCCGTGTTAATTTCAGAGCTGAGACCTGCTATTGATTTGGAACATATTAAACCAGATCTGGATAAGCTGCAGGAAATTCGATCCAAATTAAATAACCAGAATTTGTCAAAGATTCAAGCCATTACCAAAAGAAAGCCTGGTGAATCCTTAAAACCTGTTAATTTGGTATCAGCTAAGGGGGAACGTGGTTTTCGAGCTACTGAGGATGAGGATGATGATGATGAACCCCTCAATGTTAGACTAGCCCAATTGTTAACTGCTCGCCACAAGATTGAGTCTAGTGACTCTGAAGTTGACTGTAGGGATGTTGGAAAAACGCATACCATGTCCACTGGCAACTCAAAGGAAAACTTAGAGTCCAGTACCATTGTTATCTCTGATGATGAAGATTCTGATAATGATGAAAGGCTAAAAGACATCAGTTGGCCTATTGAAAAGGAATGTGCCAAGAAAAAGAAATCTACAGAACATCATGATTTGCCTGAGAGTCCAGGGCGTGATTATGATGATCTCAGTGAATCACAAGTGTTTGAGTTTGAGACCCAGCAATATATGGCATCTGCCTGGAATGATTCGGATTTTGATGCATCAGTCTTGACAAAGAAATCAGACCAAACACTCAGACCACAGGTGGAAGAAGCTCCTCATGAAGCATCTCCCTCATGTAGTTCAGAGAATGTAATGATTCCAGATGAGGCCTGTCAGCAAGCAGAAGATAAGATCAGACAACGGCAGCAGCCACAAGAGCCAGCGGATCCATGTGAATTGTCCAAAGCATCCAGTACTGCAGAAAGCTGGGATAAATTTGTCAAACCAAAACCTCTGCAAGTTAAAAGCACAAAAACCATTCCATCTGAGAAGAGAGACAAATCACACCCTAAAAAGCCATTGATAATTGATGCCCTTGCTCAAAAAGTCAGACGCCACCACTTGAAACGCAGCTCCATATCTCAGGACGTAGAAGAACCTTCCTCATCAACTACTCCATCCTCATCTGGTATTCAATCTTCCTCACCATCCTCCAGCTCAGTGTCCTCTTCTTATTTTTCTGCTTCCACCTCACGTGGCACCCCTGCCATTGTTCCTCCAAAGAAGGTGCGTCAAGCTGTTGAGCCAGAATCAACAGCGGAGCGTTTGGGATTAAAAAAGAAGGAAAGAAAAGCCTTTGATCTTTCTCAGCGTTCACTAGATTGTGTGGCTAAACTGAGGTGCCATGGCCAGAAAGTGCAGGTAGAACCACAACAGAAGATAAGGCGAGTGTGTCGAACCATTAAGACCTCTCCACAGAAACGTATGGTAAAAAGCAACAAGAAACTAATGGGATCTCAAGATTTTCAGTTTTTCAAGCAAAGTCGTGAGAAGCATCAGAGGCCAGCAACAGGAGCTGTCACAACATTTGCTCAAAAACCAACAAAGACAAATCAGCCAGGTGAAGTACCCTTATCAAAACTTACAGTTGCAAGCAATTGTAATGGTGATTTCTTTCCCTACTTTCAACCAGATCCTGATCAGCAGCAGGATAATGAAAAGGCTACATCAGAATCCAGTGATTCGAGAGGTGATGGGGTTGGAAGTAATAGGACAATAATCGAGTCCAAGTACTTTCAAGCCAGCGAGACTGCTAATGTCAACATGGAAGAAGAAAAAGCCACCCAGGCATCCAAAGAGGACGTTGATGAAGAATGGATGTTGCTCACACAGATGGAACCCACCGACATGGAACTGTGCTCTCAAATGGAGGAGCTTGAGGATGAAAATGAAGAACTCTTTCTTACCCAGAGAGATCCTGTTGACATGGACCTTGATACAGATAGTGAGCCAGATTTCCCAGGGCAACCAGTGTCGACGCATGAACCTTTTCAGACTCCTCATGCCCCTCCTCCGAGTACCATGTGTAATGAGGAAAAAGTTGCTGATCATTTGTTCTTGAAGCCTGGCCTGCCACCAATGAAAAAGGCCAAACCTTCAACCACAAAAATATACAACCCCAGCTCCCGCAGTGCCTCGCTAGTCCTTGAAATGGAAAAAGGAGCGAAGCCTCCTCCTGCTGCTAATGTTGCTAAAGCAAAGATTCCCCGACTGCCCCCAGCTATGCCACCCCACAAAACATTACAGTCTGTACAGTCTCCACAATTCATAAATCCATTTCCTTTTCAACAAACTCCTCTGCCTCTGAGCCATGCTCCCAGGTTGGTCACTAGTACTAAAATAAGCTCTACTTCAGAACCCCCATCTTACAAGGTATACCAAAGGCCTGAGACTCCAGTTAACAAACCAGCACCCACGATGGATCAAAGCCCAAAGTTTGACCTTTCAGTCTTGATCCAAGCAATCCTTAAATGGGAATATGGAATGCTTGAGAATTACAAAACATTTGGGAGTCCAAATGATCTATGCCAACTGCCGCTGAAGGAAGTGCCAGTTATGTTCCCTAGCTACCTGGAGTACTTCAACAGCTTGTACCCCCTGTTGCTAATTAATGCATTTGAAGAGGTGGGACTACATCTTATTTTTGTAATGCCTAAATCTTTAGATGTAATAGAAACAGTATTTTATATTTGGAATAGAATGCTATGTATCAGTGTTAATGATGTCATTCCATTTTCAATAGATGGCTAGTGAATGGCTCAAAGACAGCAGGGTCAAGCTTTACCTAAGGGTCCTGGGCATAGAATACAGTAATCGCACGGCTAGTGCCAGTTTCACAGGTACGTCCAGCTGTGTTGGGCAGATCATCTTCTGATGTTCAGTTGAAGTGTATTCTAATATAAGTACAATTAAATATTAGTTAGCAAAGTGTATACTTTCATGTATCAGCCTTTTCATAAAGTTGTACATATGTTTGTAGTAAGCATTTCTCAGGAAAGTGACATGAAGCAACTGTACCCAAAAGAAGATGACCTTGTGCTGCTTTGGCTGCCTGACAACACTGGGGCGTATGCCCACGATGAACCATATTTCCATGAACCACATCCTCATTTCGGTTGTGTGTCTCGGTCCATTGTTTCCAGAGGTCAAGGTGTGGGATTTGTACACAAGCTTAATGATATAGCATATTTACGTGCACGGTCTCATTACTCTGTCTTTCCTCAGGTTCCATGTCAACCCTAAACTTGACTATTCAGACCCGTGGTAATGTGTCTTCGGTGAATGCCCAACCTGTGCGCTGTGAAGTTATTGGATCCTTGATCAGCATATTCCGGGAGTTTCGTGCACTATGTTTGCTGCGAAATGGACCAATGTTGCGTCCTGTTCTTGCTCCACATGTGTCTTATTTCACACACACTCTGGATAGCCCACCGGACCTGGACGCACCGGTGAGTTTGGGTTTATCTGAAGCAGTGTTGGTTCCTAATCTTGATCCCAGGACTTACAGCATTGCACATTTTGTATGTCTCCTTTACTAAAGAAGTGATGATTTGAATCGGGTGTATTAAATAGAGATCTCCATGAACTGAACTGGATGTGTCAGATAAACACAGGTTATCTGACAGGTTGTGATAGGTTGATTATGTTCTAACATTCCTTTACAATGTGCTCTGTCTGTCCGTCCTCTATCTTTCTCTCTGTATTCCAGGAGTACAACAGGGACCAGGCAAGAGCAATATCCTGTGGTCTTGCCATGATACAGAGAAGGCAGAAGACCCCAAAATTTCTCCTTATTCATGGTCCTCCAGGAACTGGAAAGAGTAAAACCATTGGTGGCTTGTTGTACAAACTACTGTCTTCGGTATTTATCTTTTATCCCTGAACACCTTGCATGTTCACAAGGACACCTTAAATCATACTGCAACTTTCAAGGTACATATTTGCTGAGTGCTTTTTGTGTGTGTGGTTATCTGGTTAGGGTAATAACAGTGTTGCTTCTATGGGGAACCTTCACTCCAAGACTCGACGGACACGTGTTCTTCTCTGTGCACCCTCTAACGCTGCCATCGATAGTCTGATGAAGAAAGTCATAGTGATCTTTAAAGAAAAATGCAGAAACATCAACACTCCTCAAGGTTTCCAAGCTTGCACATGCATTGATAGCAAAAAAAAAGCATGCATGCCATATACTGTCACATTAGAGCATTTGACACAACACTTTTGTGTACAGGTAACTGTGGTGACATAAACCTGGTAAGACTGGGAAATGAAAGAACCATCTCGAAATCACTCAAACCTTTCAGCCTCGACCACCAGACTAAAGCTAGAGCACGTGAGAGACAAATTTATGCATTAACACCACCTGCATATGCATAAACTCTTGAATTATAATTTTATAAGCTTTCTATGTGTAGAGCGAGCCCAGCAAACTGCAGAAGCTGACGTACAAAGGCAGAAGGAGCAACTGGACCAGACTATTGACAATCTATCCCAGCGATGTGCAAAGACACCAAAAGATTCTACTGATGTAATGCATCCTCCATGGAATTATTACACAAATTTCTAAAAGACAAAGAATATAGACTGTTCTGAATGATAGCCTACTGATTCATGCACTTTTATTTTAATGCTGTCTTAAATTTCTGTTACCTCATGGGTTGGATGACAGTTCAAGAAGTTGATGGAGAGGAAGAGGCAGCTTCTGAAAGAGAGAGAAGGACTGAGTCGGCAGATTAAAGCGGTAAATAGTCACACTATTTAACATTCATGTTACACAATACTTTTTCTCAATATTACTACAAGCAAACATATCTCTTGTATTTTTCAGAGTCGCAGTAGGCGACAAGAGAGTCAAGCATTTGTGCTGCAGAATGCTAATGTGATCTGCTGCACGCTCAGCACCAGTGGAAGTATGGTCCTCGAGAATGCATTCCGTCGACTGGGACATGAACCATTTAACTGTGTCATCATCGATGAGGTGCTAAAATCTCTTATAGTTTGTGGTTCCATTAAATGTTTTTTCCGTTTTTTTTTTGGCTTTTGTTATGGTGCATATTTATCATTGTTAATTTACTGAATATAAGGTTTATATCATTATAAACATACTAATACTCCTAACCAATACATTTCATAGCCACTTTGTTTGTCTTTGCACATTTGTAGGCTAGTCAGGCTAAAGAAACTGAGACGCTGATTCCCATGCTTTACCGAAGTCCTTCCATAATCCTCGTTGGTGATCCGAACCAGCTTCCACCAACCGTTGTCTCCCAGGTAACCCACTAAATTAGCTGCATAGCATTTGTATTACCATTAGGGATGCTCATTACGGTTAATTTTCCTGACCGACAACCACCCCTCGTTATCAACTATTAACCGTTAACTGATAAGATTATAATATTGAATTGGCATTTAATAAAAATAAATTTGACGAATGTCTGTGAACCGTAAAAGTACCCCCAAAAAATGTCTACATGATGTGGGGTTAGTCTGGAGCACAGCCTGTTGACAGTTAGAGCCACGGCAAAAAACAGTCTCTCCGATGAGACAGATATTCCGGGAATACAGATAACGTCTCGCTAGAGTGGCCAGCTTCAGAAAGCGCCTTTCATTTGCTCGTGGATGTTTGCTTCGCCAGTGATATTGCATTGTACTTGTACTACTACTGTATTTTAATACCATGTAGCATAATTTGCAAGTAACTGCGTCGCTCTTTCTGTCGAAATGGTCCCACACAGTACTACTTTTCGCTCGCTTCATTTTGCTTGTTCTGCGAAATATGACTGTAGGCATGTGTGGTTGCGCATGTCGACGCGCCCCGTGGGTTAACAAATATAGGCTATATAGTGTTTTTATATATTTTTTTTAACCATGCAGCAAACTAAAAACAAAAAACCTTAAAAATAAAAAACTTAAAACCTTAAAAATAAAAAAACTTTTAAACGGTCAATATGAGCATCCCTAATTACCAGCATACAAACTTAAACCCATTTTTATTCTTTTTTTTTTTGTCTAAATTATGGCATTTAATATAAATGGCAGTAAATTAAATCAGCAGAAAAACTTTAATTTGGTCTTTGCATTTTGTGCAAGATATGAAAACTTGTTTGTTTTTGTCTGTGTTTGAACAGAAAGCAAAGGAGTTTGGCTATGATCAGTCTCTTATGGCAAGGTTATGCAAAAATCTTCATCCATCAAACCCACAACTCTCTCCTATCCTCCTCCTCAGCGTGCAGTACCGCATGCACCCTGAGATCTGTGAATTCCCCTCCAAGTACATCTACAACAGTGCTCTTAAGAATGACTGGTATGCACACGAATCTTTGTTTGGAAAATGTACACTCTGCATTTGTAGGGAGAGAGAGGGATAAGAATGCTCTGAAATCAGACTCCTCACCATGTTTGATGTGTAGGAAGGGGCAGTGCAGGCAGTATTATCAGGAGCAGTGGAGTATGACCGAGTCAGAGTTAAAACTCCTAAGATCATTGAAAGGACCGTGCTTGTGGTGAGTGCTCAACACAATGTGCTGCAAACTAGGGCTGTAATCTCCCAGTCGACTAGTCGATTTATTGGTCGATACGTTCTGGCTCGACTAAAATTCTGATTGTTCGACTTTTTGCCGCGTTCATTTCATTACATTCATTTCATCAATAATTGCTAATGGGGGTGTTTTCAGAGCACCCCTGTTTCACAGGTGACAGTCTGTCTTCAGGAATCCCCCCCCCCCCTGTTTTCATTTTTTTGGATTAGCCCAACCCACTGGAGACAGATTGAAGAAAGAACTAAGGCATTGGTTTGCATCATCCATGGTGGTTTGCTGAATTTAGTGTTTAATTTACTGTCAGAGTAATCTACCATGTCAAAGACATCGGGAGTTTGTCCGCATTTTATGAAAATAGAAAAAAAGTCGAAGGCAAAGTTTGCATATCACACCTCGACATCAAACATGACATATCACCTAAAAACGGTAAGTTAACTTGTCTGCGTTTAGTTGCCCTGTCTGTTTTGAGTAGCTATTTGAATGAACATATCAGAATTGGCATAAAACATTGAAATATGCCAATTAGTAATAATCGTTTTATAAAGTCAACTGCAGGCGCATCCGCACGCAACTACGGTAGCATCCCCCAGACCACCCTGGAAACATTTTATGGTTCACTTTTTTATTATTCTGACCATTTATTTCTAGTATTATTTATTGGATTTGGGCACTTTATTATTATTATAATTGGTGTCTAATGTGCAAGTGCGCTGTGCCCACCGTTTGTATTTGTTTTGAGCCTATGCTTTATTTTTATTTTCTTTATTTTATTTCTGCTCTCGTCTTGATCTGGTTTAATAAATATAATTTTTTTTATTAAAGTGGACGTGCCTTGTGTGTTCAAGAGTAAAAGGTTTAAATTAATAGTCTATTCGTGTCTCAGCCGCGAAGCTGAGCTCCTATGTTCAGCCTCGCTCTGTGCGAGGACATGCACGGAGTGGTTGAAATGATAGTGTCTGTCAGTTATCATAATTTAGACAATTGTTTTTTTCATAATGTTATGTTGCATATTCCTCCACAGTTCTTGGGCCGATATCACTAGTTGACATAGTACTATTTTTGGAAATCATAGGCTATATTGTGCAGGTGCACGTGATGCAACGCTGTCAGACCCGACAGACTCGAGTGTGTCATTTCAGTGCAAAATAATATACTGCAAATAGCCTACAAGTTTATTAGAATAAATATGTTTATGTATAATTCATTTAGGCGGACAAGGCTACCAAGTACTGCACAACTATTAATCTAACGTTTTTTTAAATCGAAATTTCAGGACTTCAGTCGACCAAGATTTTCTTTGGTTGATTACAGCCCTACTGCAAACTAAACCGGGACCCTGCAGACCTCAAGAAACGTGATCCAGCGACATGGATGTTGCATCCTATTTGCATTACTCCCACTTTGCTGTGAGGCCCTATTCATACTGAGAATACAATGAAGAAAGCAACATAAGTCACAGATAAAAGGTGTATTCACCAAGAGTGAAGTAAAAAGGCACTCCAGTTATTCTCAGGCCTTATCAAATGTGAAGTGTGCTGCACAAAATTAGAAACCAATCCTGTCGACTTGCTCTCTTTTGTGGACACGCAGGGTGTCTCTCACTTATTTGCCACAGATTCAATATCGATTGAACTGATATTGTGACGTAGGCAATATTGCGAAGTTGTTGGCGAAACCTACCCCTATTATTTAGTGATGGTGTGATATAGGATTATTCAGTATAACTGTCAATAATTTCAATTTTAAAATCTTTTTCTATAAATATATGCTATTTTTGCTAACAATGTTAATCATTTACAATCCCAAAGGGGCACTTTTAGGTGTTCCAAAAACCTCTTAATTCCATTACTATTAAATGGATCCCAAACTGCAATTTAACTTTTTTTCAGAAATATTTTTGGCCAGTCCTTTTTAACCGTTCATCTGCATTGCGACACATTTTTGCGATTTTTGTGGCAAAAATGAACATTTACACAAGAAGGTCAAGTAGAAATGTGGGCTTCTGATTTATGTACGTTTGTCCCACAGCGAGACCGCCCAGAAACGCTGTTCCATCAGCTGGCCCTTCAAGCCCTACAAAGTGTTCGATGTGACGGATGGGAGAGAGATGAAAGCGAGAGAGTAAGAAATAGAGGATTGTGGGTGGGACTTTACTGCCTCTTGTGTCTCTGTCTGAACACTTAACTTACTGTGTTTCTCCATTGGTCAGTTCATTTATCAACCCCAAAGAGGTCAGTTTGGTGTTGCTGCTGTTGAAGCTGCTGGGCGAGAAGCAGTCAGTGCGGGTGGGTGTCATAACGCCCTACAACGCCCAGAAACAACGGATAATAGACGCCGTTAGGGGTTCGGGCATCAACAAGCAACTTCAGTGAGTGCCAATTTCCTTAAGAAAAAAAAGTTGGTTTTCATAGTCTTTTATCAAAGTGTCATACTACAGCGTGCCACAATAAATAATTAGTCTTTAATTTTTGTATAATGAGATGTTTAAATCTCATAATGTAGTTGTATTATAACATGAGTTATACGGTCTTTTAGGGTGGAAGTAGATACTGTCGATGGCTTTCAGGGCAGAGAAATGGACTGCGTCATTGTGTCTTGTGTGAGAGCCAGCAGTGAAATGGGTTCCATCGGGTAAGTGTGTGTGTAATATCAGTGTGACCTACAGAAATATTCATGTTGCAATGTTTGAACCAGAAACATTTCTTAAGGTTTGTTGGAAATCGGCAGAGGATGAACGTAACCATTACCAGAGCCAGATTTAGTCTCTTCATACTGGGACATCTGCGCACACTCAGGGTAACGTAGAGATTTATACACTGGCTTGTCTTGACCCACCAGAAGAGGTGCTATTTTGTGCTTTTAATGACGTTTTAATTAAATCAATGCATTTCTGCAGGAACAAAGGGATTGGGGAGAGTTGATTGAGGACGCTGGGAGACGGGAAACTATAATCAAAACCATGCAAAGAGATTTTGAAAATGATGTCAAGAAGATTATTAAACGTGATCCACCGACTCGCAGTCTCTCTCATCCCCCTGTTGGGCGATCAAGCACGGTGACCTCACCTGTTATGCAGTCTCCTATGGAAATAGACCCTGTGCCACGCTCCAACCGTGACATGAGCAGCGTTCAGGCACAGCAGTCTATGCCACGTCTAATACCTTTGGAGTGCCTTAAAGACCCACGGATAAATGACAGGCCCACAGACCCACGGTTTCCTGAGCGGCAGCCAATCAGAGAACAGGGACAGGGCACGCGGGGCTTACCAGCGCCACGCCTCCCAACACACAAAGCTAATTCATATGCCGCTGACTCTCAAAGTACCGGCCAGTCTTCCAGACACTCTTCAAAACACCGCGGTTCCCCGCCACCACCAAGACGATACAGGAGATAAATTCATTATCCCTGTTTTTATTTTTCATTAAAGCTTAACAGCAATCCATTGAGAGAGATGTTTTTCCTCATGTCCTCTTCTCCATGTTTTGAAAGCTCACAAAGGGTCTGCGTTAACTCTTTCTCAGGCATAGGCAATAAGCTTGATGAATTAGTTTGATGGCAGTGCTTGCCCAATCTTGGACTCACATTGCTGAACTGCTAAACACACATTGAATATAGCTATTTTATTCATGAAGAGGGATGTTTTGTTCCCTACAATAGATTTAGTTTTTTGGGCCTTGTGCTTGTCTTCCAAAAAATATATATATTAATGCAAATATTGCACTTTCTTAAGATGTTGGACTTGCTCAATTACTAATTTTGGTGTATCATTCTGTATAGTTTGTCACTTATTTGAATGTAACTTTGGTTTAAAGGTTTGTTGCAGGGATGGATTTGCTGTGCAAGTGCATGAATGCAGTGCTATTTGTGTTTCAATGGTTGTTTTATACTGACTTTTAACATACTGCACGTGGTGAGTAGGACTTTTCAGTTAAACCTGGATTATATTTGATTGAGCCAACTGTTAGAATAGATTGTACAGGTAATTTTGATAACAGTAATTATTTAGGAGTTAAATAAGGCCAAGAACAGTCAAATGTAAAATGTCATGTGTTTGAGTTGTAAAGTAGTTAAGTTTAAAATTGTACAGTTGAAGTATGCCAGCCAGATACCTGGAGACTGAGAGATCAACCCGCTACTGTGGTGGTTTTCTTGAGTTTTATCTTTTGTGTGACCAGTTTTACAAAAGTGTACGAAGAGGTATTTTTGTACGATGCACTTTTTGTAAACAGGAAATTAAAAAAAAGTTCTTTTTTTATATATTTACTTTTGTATATTTTTATTTTATTATTACTTGGTATTATAAATGACAATCACTGCACCAATTGATTTCTGAAGCACTGTAACTATTCTTGTTAAACTGCTTGTTAGGGATGTGAGTGATCCACTAAATCATATCATGGTAGGCTAGTCTATTTTTCCCCCACTGGGAATCCATATTATTTAAACATATTGAAATGGATGAATAGAATACTACGGCAAGTGAAATGAATGTTGATCAATCATGAATGTATCGACCCCACTCTCCCTCCCCTCATGTCTTATAATATTTATCTTGTTTATCTGTGTGTGCTTTATTGAAGTAATAAGCCAGTCGCGGCTATGGTTTTATTTTACACTTGGTAAGATGGTTAGTGCATGGTTTCCAGTGGCTTATTCCATATGACAACATGCTAATGATAACACAAATTCTACATGTAATAGTATTATTACAAATAACAAGGAACTGTTAATCTGACACAATATAGACGTGCTATCCACTTTATTTATAGTAAAACTAGTGAAAAATCATTTTACATAGGCTACTCCCCGTTTGGCGAAATTCAAAACTTTTCACTTGGGATTCTTCTAAATCGGAAGAGTCTGTGTATACGTGGGCTGTCGATTTACAAGGTTAAATTGTCATAAGACACCCAAATAGGCTTTTTTATTATTATTTAATGTATTTACTTTTTTAACTTTACGTTTAATTACTTAATTAGTTTAATTACTTGTACCATTGATTAACTTTCCGCCGAAAATCTATGGTTTAGAACAGCCAAGCGCGCGCTACATGTATCACAGGATTTGGCGCGAGTTTCTGAGGTGAGGCACTTTTACTTCACTACAAATTAAATTACGTGTATTCTGTTTCTATAACGTTAAGACTAACTTTAGTGGAAAATGACGATAGTTATCGAGTCTGTTCATGTTCACCTTAACAAGATATCGTTAGTTTTTGCAGACATCTTATATTTTACATTTTCATAATTTTTATCCTGCGTAGATTTGAACCGTGTGGAACAACGAAATCAACCTAAATCGAAGGTAACACACCGCAGTTTTAAAACGTGGAGTGTCTCTTTCAACACTAGGGGGCGTAACGCTCCTAGGTTTACACCTGTTTGTCATGCCCCAGTTTTAAACCCAAATAACTATATATTACACTTTATAAAGGTCTGTGTAGGCCCACATAATCTGTGCTCACAAACCTCAGTAGAAAGCTTTACAGATTTCTGCAGAAACCTTTACAACCCAATTCAAACCTTCATAGAACAAATAGCTCAGCTTCATTGTCTTGTGGAATTTTGTTGCATTAGTGTTTTTAGAAAGTATTCTGGTGGAACCATGATACAGAAATGTATTTGCTATGGTCAGAGAGAACCAGAATCATAAAGTGTTCCATTAAATGTGTTTAAAAAGAGGTGGAAGTTTATGATGTGATTCTGATTCTGAAAGCTTTTTAGAATTGTTTGCAGTATGACCGACTCATCATCATCTTTTTATGTTTCTACCTGAAGGTGGTCAGAAGGAAGCTTTGGACTCATAAGGAACCATTTTGGCATTGATACTCTGAGGAAGCAGGTAATCAATGATCGCTGACTAAGGTAAAGCTTGATCCTCTCAGGTCAGGTGCAAGACACTTTGCTACTGTGACGTGACGCAGCATTTTTCTCTCGTTAGAGAGATGCTGGGTCAGCAAGGCCTCTGGAATCTTTCTTTTGTTGTAATTTCACATTATTGGTGCAGCATCCTGTTTGTTGCCTCACTGGCTCGGGTGTCATTTTCAGATATTTCATAAAGCCTGATGACCGCACAGACCATAGTAAATATAAAATTCTCTCTGGGTTCCTCTACGACTGTTATAGAAGACCCAGTAGAAGATTTGATTGGGTCACTGTTATCATGTTTTAATATACTGGATGAAATAATAAACTCACAATTTTTAAAGATGGAAATCATATTACTACATACAGTTTATGTAGTTGCAATATTATAATGAAGTGAATTTTAAATCATTTTATTTGTCGGTTTAAATGCATGTTAAAAATGTTGTCATGTCCAAGATGCTGCACTAATTTGTAAAATGATAAACTGACAATTAATTAAGAACAAAATTGTAATAATTTATACGTTTTTACTGTTTCCTCAATATCACTTTCCATAATACTCCTATGATGTGAACACACCATTAGTCTTTTGTAAAATAATTTTAACCAGCAAAAGCCATTTCCGTAATGACATTATCCTATAGGAAGTGCCATCATTTTGGAGAGAAAACTACAGCACAAACGTATTAACAATTTATTTGATGGATTCTTTGGTGTTTTGTGGTTTTAGTTGGTTTTTGCTCACTTTAAAACATCCTATTCGATAAAATCACAGAAATCTATACTGTTATATATATATATATATATATATATATATATATATGTCATTTTTAAGTCTGAAATAAAACAGACTGCTTCGGTCTTTCTTCTTCAAAATTTCACGTTTAATTCATTGTTACTGATTCTTTGAAATCATTTGTTTACTGAAATTTACTTGCAATTTCTGAGTGAAAATTGTTTCAACACCAATCTTTTTTTCAGTGTAGATAGGACAAGATCAAAACAATATGGTATTATAAAAAAAACTCAGTTGCAACCTCATGTAACCTTAATCTGAACTTGCCATAAACTTGCTCCAGCATAATAGTAATCTCTTCTTTGGCCTTCAACATAAAAAAAATGTTTCAAAGCAGGCCATACCACTATTAGGGAGAAGCTAAAAGATTAGATAAAAACTTTAAATGAGATAATTAAATGAGTTGGAAAGGATCCAAATATGTATTATAAGATGAAAATAAGTGGCAAATACCTGTAAATGAGGTCATTGGTCAAAAACAGTATGTGTAAACTGTGTATGTGTGTATTGTTACAAAATGTAAAGAAATGACAGACACAGATACAATTCAAACGTGGCCAAGTAACAGTCACATTTACTGTAATGTTTACAGTGTCATAAAATTTCATTCAGTTCTTTTAGTTTTGTAAATCTGTTAACCATGAAGTTTACAGTGTAATAAACCCCATTCTGTACATTTCAGTAGAGTTTGCCATTTAATAAATTCTGCTTGGTACATCTAGTGCGTAAATTCATCCTCTGTAATACCTGACTGTAAAGTGTACAGTGTAAACTCTACGTTATAGATTCTTGTACTATAATAGCTTTGTGTGCTGTAAAGTTTACAGTGTATAATAAAACCTTTTTGCCTTTTGAATAGATCCAAACCAAAAATATTCTCTACCAAAAATAGTCAAATAATGTGGGTTTAGAATAATTCCATTTGATTAGATATCTTCTCTTACAAGTTGGATAGCATGTTTGTGTCCTGAATACTTCGTAAATATCAATGTTCTCTAACTGTGGCGACAAACATTCCTATAACAACCAGCGGTACAGTGCCTAAAATCTTAATAGTCAAATATCACAATAATATTCATACTCTTTGCTTTTTAGCGAATAACAGTGAGCACTCGTTACATACATCTGAATGTTACAAACTGCAGCGAGGGAGAGTAAAAAACGTGAAGCCAGACCTTTCCTGTCTTTCTGTGAAGACAACCTGCAGTCTCGGATCACTGTGAGGACACGTCCCTACATTGAGCCAATCAGAGTGAAGGAAGTGGGATAAGTATTGAATTTCGCAGCTATTGCACAAGAAACTTGTTGATTTTGTGTGTGTGTGTGTGTGTTTTTGGTATTACTCGTCCTCAGCGTATACATGAGGCACACATTTTGAGTTCCATTGATTCCCAGCTCTAACAGAGTCTTTTTGTTTGTCGTTCTGCCCCTGTAGAGGGCATTGGGAGAAGCAGGAGTCTCTCAGGAGTCTCTCAGGAGGCAGTGGAGCTCAGCAGGTTGGCGAGGAGCGGGCAGAGCAGAAGTGCCAGGCTCAGAGAGAGATCGCTGGCACGGTTGCACTTTTTGCCTCCTTCGCAGCGCGAATGTTGGCACAAAACACCCTTAAAGTCAGGCGGACAGCTGCAGCGCTGATTCTGAACACACGTCCCCCCGTTCTGGCACAAGAGTAACTCCTCGTCACACACGTTCGCTGTGGAGAACATAGAGGAAAAGTTAATGTACAACATTCCCAATCTCTGCTACTTTTTTAAAAATATAATTATGCAAATGCACACTGTAAAAACAGTAATATTGGGAAATATTATTACGATCGAAAATAACTTATTATAATATGATTTAAAATTTAATTTATTCCTGTGAACAAAGTTTAATTTTTAACATCATTACTCCAGTCTTCAGTGTCACATGATACTTCAGAAATCATTCTAATATGATGATTTGCTGCTCAAGAAACATTTCAAACAATGTTGAAAACAATCTTGCTACTTTATATTTTTGTGGGATCTGTGATGCACTACCAATCAAAGGTTAGTAATTTTATTAAGATTCATTCAATTGATCAAAAGGGGCAGTAAAGACATAGCAAAATATTTCTGTTTCAAATAAATGCTGTTCTTTTTAACTTTCTATTCATCAAAAGAATCCTGGAAAAAAAAAGATCATGGTTTGCACAAAAATATGAAGCAGCACAACTGTTTTCAACATTGATAATAATAATAAATGTTTCTTGAGCAGCAAATCATCATATTAAAATGATTTCTGAAGGATCATGTGACACTGAAAACTGGAGTAATGATGCTGAAAATTCAGCTTTGATCACAAGAATAAATTACATTTTTATATATTCAAATAAAAACAGTTATTTTAAATTGTAATAATATTTCACAATATAACTTTTTTATTTTTTTAATCAAATAAATGCAGCCTGGGTGAGCAGAAGAGACTTCTTTAAAAGAAATAATTCTCTCTTTCTCTCTCTTTCTTATCACTCAAACACAAACACACACACACACACACACACACACACACACACACACACACACACACACACACACACACACACACACACACACACACACACACACACACACACACACACACACACACACACACACAGCTTGTATCTGTGTCATATTTAACATGGACGTCTGGTGTCATTAAAAAGCCACAACGGGTCACAGGAGTCTGGGTACTAATGAGACCAGGTGCTACACACCTGACCCCAAACTGTCTCAGCAGTGAACAATGAGTGTGTGTGAGAGAGAGAAAGTACAGAAAATGATAAAGAGGAGCATGATTGAGCAGTGCTGAGCAGTGTTTCCCAGAATGCAACACCATTAATTTGTCACACTGGAAATGAAAGGTTAAGTTGAGGGTAAGTAATATCAGTTGTAATTTTAATCTCTTGACTCATTTTACACAGAATTAAATTAAAAATGCTAAATAATGAGGAGGATATGGAAGTAAACATGCATGTGATCAGATCATGTGACAACAATGTAGCACAGAACACAACGGTTGGGTTCTTCTGGAAGTAAAAATCCCATTCATTTTCTAAACAGGAGAATTGATTCCGAATAATAACTCATGAACCTTTAAAGACAGACAAACTGTGAAAAAAAGTTGTTAATCGATTGTATATGCTTTTGTTGAAGCCATCAGCCTGTATTATATTTAATAAATCATATTTAACAGTGGAATTCCAGGTGAAAAACTACATCACCCATAATTCTGCAAAGAAATCTCCAACAATCAAAGAATCGAAAAACAAATTGCACAACATGTGTATATACATATCAGTTTTATATTAATCGATCATTTTTAATTTGTGTAATTCACAATGCTTCATGGGATTGTAGGACATTCACTTATTAAATCCATGAAGTCTTGTACCTTTGTCTTTTTGCCTGATTTTTAAATACTTTTTGCTTCAAATCAAAGTGTGTAATGATGTAATTCACCTCATAGCTGGTTGGTTTGGTTAATGGTTTATAAGGTATAACCCCCTAATAAAGACTTTCGAAAAGAATCCTATGGGAAAATTACTTCCAGAAGCAAGGCCGCTGAAAAAGTGGGCGGCCACTAATGCACACTATAACTTGAAGTCATTACAAGATGCATTCATTATCACATACTATTTTTTGAAGAATTAGTAGGCAGTGTATAGTGTATACAGCCCAGAATTAAGTATGCCATTCTGAACATATCCTATAAAAAAGACTGTAAGTGAAGGGTTAAATGGGCATCTGTTTTTGCATTGCTGAAATGGTCACACTAAATAAAACTTGGTGTAGAAACAGTTTTCACTCTGTAATTAATATTAAAATGTACTAGCAATTTCTAAGAAAACGGCAGGAAACGCATTGAATTAATTAGAAAGCCTGAAATATTATTTTCTTGTAACACATAAAAGTCTTTGTTTTGTTTACAAATAAGTTTTTACAGCACATGATATTTTATAAATGTAATACAAAAAGCTCTAAAAGACT
This sequence comes from Siphateles boraxobius, assembly GCF_051911475.1. NCBI lineage: Eukaryota > Metazoa > Chordata > Actinopteri > Cypriniformes > Leuciscidae > Siphateles > Siphateles boraxobius. The sequence continues at coordinate 6,072,955 of NW_027508711.1, read as the reverse complement.
TGTCCAAACATGTGAACTTTTATTAACCAATAATATTTAAATACTGTTAACCAAACAGCTTATCCGGTGCATTTACTAGAATCAGTAAATACTGGCTGCATGCAAATCCACTTAACCCTAAAACAAAACAAATCTTTTTAAAGAAAATGACTAATCCAGCTCCGGAAGTGTGTCCCTAATGGATTCTCCCCTGTTCTGTCTCCTCACAGAGCTCGTGGTTCTGGCTGTGGGCCAGTTTCATCTTAAAGATGGATCACAGGGAAAACGCTGTGCGCAGGGGTTCTAAAATCACCATGGGAATCCAGGTACAAATGTGATCATTACCCCACAAACCAGTTTCCAATAAACAAGGGCTTCTTAGAATGTGCAGATAGCGGGAATACAAGTCAAAGCCATTATACAACAGTATAATCTATTGTGATAATAGGTCAGCCTCCTGTCAAATCAGATCAATCCTGCCCTCTTCATTATGAGACCACTCCCCTTTTTTGTGCAACACAACTTGACACCAATTCCAATGTTTGAATCATAAGCCTTACAATTTTTTGTCACTACTTAAAAATAAAGGTTCCAAAAGTTTGGTAACACTTTTAATTCGACCAATCAATCAATCTACTAGCTATAAGTAACTTTGCAACTACATGTCAACTAGCAGTCAGAGTATTAGAGTGCTTAATATCTGCTAACACTTTATTTTGATGCTCCTCCAACAGACATTCTTCTGACTATAAGTAACTTTGCAACTACATGCCAACTGATTCTACTAACCCGACCCTAACCTAACAGTCTACTATTACTCTAATGCGAGTTAGTAGAGTGTCTAAAGTGGTCTATCGAAATAAAGTAACCAGAGGTTTTTGCACCAATGCCTTAAAGAACCTTTTTCCTTAAAGGAAATTTTTGCCTTAAAGAATTTTTGTTTCCTAAAGAACCTTCAGTCAACTGTTCTTAAAGAAAACATTTTTTATTAGTGTGATAATTGTGTGAAAAACATTTTAATAATCTAAAGAACCCTTTTTCCACTATAAAGAACCTTCTGCGCAATGGAAAGATTCCACACTCTAAAATATAAAGGTTCTTTATTGGCATCTGTGGTTCCACAAACTATCTTTGACATCCATAAAATCTTTTTATTACACAAAAAAAGGTTCATTGTAGTGGAAAAAAGGTTAGTTGGGGAACAAAATGTTTCTTCTATGGCATTGCTGAGAAATCCCTCTTTTGGAACCTTTATTTTTAAGAGTGATGGATGTTAGAGGTATTTTAAGAAAGATGGATGCCATTAAAGAACCTTTATTAAAAGTACAGCCCAGTGGTAAAATGTGCAACAATAATCACTTCCGTTTGTGTGGGGTATGCAATACCAGGGCATCTTTTACACTGCAAAGATGGCACAGAAGTTGCATCTCAAGCAGCATATAAACTGTAAAAAAATATTGTTGGTTTAACTTAAAGTAAGTAACCTGGTTGCCTTAAAATTTTAAGTTCATTGAAATTTCCATTGCGTTAACTCAATTTTTGAATCAACAGAAACTCAAAATATTATGTTATCTGAATCACATAAATTATCCAAGTTGATTTGACAGAAGAAAAAATGTTGTGATAACAAATCATGAAAATATGTTTTTACAGTGTAGCCATACTAGTTTTTGACTGGTTTGCATGGTTAACCCCTGATGGTAGTTGGCATAACTACACCATTAAAGCATCGTTCTCATTTCTCGGCCATTCGGAAGTTGAATTAACTCTGCTTTAACTCCACAGTGTAAAGACTAATGACTGCAAGCTAGAACTAGTAATTATTTAAACTGTTACTTCTATTTCAGATGGCTTTAGGAAACTAAAGTCTTGTAAAGTTCTGTGCCAATTAATATCTGATTTAAACCTGAAATTGGCCGAGGAGAATGGAAAGGCGATTGCACACTTTGACATTGATTTGTTAATTAGATGGGAGAGTTGAATGAAGTCTGATTGGGAAGGTACTTACGGAAACAGCCCGGTTTCCAATAGTAACCGGGGAGACATTCATCACATTTGACTCCGGTTGAGCCCTCTTTACACTGACAGAAGCCGGTACCATTACAGCGGTCGTGCACTGAACCCATTGTGTTACAGTTACACTCTGAAAAGAACTAGAGAGAGTTAGTCACAGGAAAAGGGCTGAACTTGTACAGCTTATTTCTGAAAATTTGTTAATGACTAATTGTTGAGTGTCAAAATGAATGATAGTTTTAGTTGATTGGCAGGTTTAATACAATTCACCACCAAAGTTTGTTTCCTCTGAATAAATATTTCCGTGCATTCGGCATGCACTTGTGGCCATTATATTTATTCATAAAAATGTAATCTTAGTGCATTCTTAAGGTGTGTTTACATTTTCTGTATTTGCTTTTTGTACTTAGAAAATAAGCTAAAAATAAACATGCTTATTTTTAACTTATTTTCTAAATTTTCTTGAAAATTTCATAGAACTATAAATATTAATTTGCTTCGGAGTTTTCCGTTTTAATTGTGAATGTTGATGTAATGTTTAACGGAGAACAGTTATTAAAGTGTGCCAGAAAACATGCGTTCATTTGGTCTAAATGGGACTACAGAGGTTTTCGGGACATTAAACGTCATCAGCCGAACAGGTAAACTCATCTACTCACTAGTTTACTTTCACAGCTTTGTAAACTCAAACTTTCAGAGAAAATATTTTATAAATAAAGACTGAAAGAGTTGTTGCATGAAGCCCGAAGTCATGTGACCGTAGTGTAGGTCATTTATAGCCTTAGTTTAGCTTTATACTTCTGCCGATTGTAATAAAGGGTTAGTTCACCCAAAAATGAAAATTCTGTCAGTAATTTCTTAACCGCATGCTGTTCCAACGGAAATCCAGGAAATGCACACTTTAGAACCATTTTAAAAACTACATCGAGACCCATCTGCGTCATCTTCTCAGTTCACGCGCATGCGTCGTGGCGCTCTCGTGAATTCACTCAGAGGCCCACGCAGAAGAAAATAAATAGTTGAATAAAGTCGTTATTTTTGTTTGTTTTTTGCGCACAAAAAATATTCTCGTCGCTTGATAAACTTAAGGTTGAGCCACTGTAGTCACTTGGACTATTTTAACGATGTCTTTACTAACTTTTCTGGGCTGGCAGCCTTTCATCAAAAATATGTTAATTTGTGTTCCGAAGATAAACTAAAGTCTTACGGGGTTGGAACAACATGAGGGTGAGTAATTACTGACAGAATTTTCATTTTTGGGTGAACTATCCCTTTAAGTATTTAACTTCATCACTGGTGCTCCAGAGAGCCGATGGTGGACACATCCAGTTAGCATCTGTTTCTGATAACCCTTTAAGGTTACAAAATTCAAAAAAGTCCAAAACATGTAAGAATCATGAACTTTTGTTGGCCATGGAGGTTATTCTCTGCAAAAGCCAATGGAAAAATCCCACTGGGTTTTTGTCAAGGGAATCAGGGTGATGCTAATTTTCGGGTTGGCCTACAAAAATAGATCTTCACTGCAGCACTCTGTTGCATTGCTAATATAATTGTATATTATTCATTTATAAATATTGTTAATCACACAATTTTTGGTAACACTTTACAATAAGTGAACATTAGTTAATGTTAGTTAATGCATTAACTACCATTACATTTATACAGTATTTATTGATATTTGTTAACGTTGTTAAAATACAACTGTTCATTGTTGTTCATGTTAGATACAATTTTTGATTTTAATAATACATTAGTAAATGTTAAAGATTAATACATGCTTTAGAAGTAGCCTATTTTTCATTGTTAATGAATGCAGTTAACATTTTTTTAAGCTCTAATGTATTATCACTGTTATAATCAGCTGTAAATTGTTTTATTATTTTTAGAATCTATCTGCTGATATTTTGATACACAACAGTATATATCATCAGCTTGCAGCCAACTGTGTTAGAGCAAATTACTGCACTTCTGTGAGAACTCCTGAAAATAGACACAATAGACTATTGCTAGTGCTATTGTGAGCTCAGGATGAGGTAAATGTTCTCCTCGTGGAGATTCTGGTGTTGACCCTGTGCCATGTTGGCACCTGGCACACACCCGATGAGGGCGAGCGGATTTGTGCTGACTTCCCAGCACGCTTTCATTTACCCCGCGCCCTGCCTCCTCGTGTGGCAGATGGACTCTCCTCTCCGTCCTGGTACTCTCAGCGTCCGTTTGGAAGCAGAGCTGCTGATTTAAGAGCTGTGACATCCGGGTTTATTTCTGGAAGTTTATTTGAGGACCGCTGGGAATCTCTAATATGACCCTCCCAGGAAGATAATGTTGCAGTTTAACTTTGTTGACTGTGGCGTCCAGTGCATTTTCTCTTTCTTCCCTTATTCAGTTGTCTTTGTATTACTTTCTCCTGATTACATACCTAGTATTTTTCTCCGATATGTCTTTTTTGTTTCAATTAGAGGCATTTCCTGGCACTGTTTAATGGAAGATTTTTTGATGCAGATTCCTTGCTTTTGGATTTCCCTGATGCACACTTCAGTGAAGTCCACACTGGGTCTCTTTAAAGATTTACTCTTTACTACTCTTAACTCTTTACTATTTAGATGGGTTTTGGTCGAATCGGATCACAGGTAGACGAGGGAGACACATTCCCGTTTACACCTGGTGTTTTAATCAGTCTCTTTCGTCCACTTTTTAAAAATCCGATCCTGATTTCTTCCAGGGTAGGGTCTATGTGTGGGTAAATGTATGGCCTTTTTCAGTTCCTTCGATATATTGGACGAAATAAGCTCACACAAATTTACATATGAATGTGCCTGGAGACAATGGAAAAACATACGGAGAGCATCAGCTTTCGTTTCAACTCTGACAGCCCCAAGGACGCGTCGAACGAGTGTGTGTTAGAAATCAGGAATGGTACATTTTTCGTCTTCAAACCGAACTTGGCTCAATCCAAATGCGTTTTCCACTACCTCTGGAAGTTGAAAGTGAATAAGCTCAAAACGTTTTTAGTCCCTGTTTACACCTGTATTTAGTGTTGTCTGCTTCTAATCCAATCGAACAAAATGCATCTTGTTACCAGATGTATATTTTTGCTAAATTACTTTTAGTATCTTAAACTGAACAAAAGTAAACCACCAAAGACTGTCCTCCTCAGCTTTACAGTAGAGTCATAAATATTGTAATTTTGTTTATTATATATATATATATACATACAATTATATAATTGTAAATATTATCATTTCTTCAATGATGGCTGACTTCGCAGTTGATGACAATGAATGACTGCATTGCAAATATATTAAGGTGATTTACAACAGTAAATAGCAGGGCCCACTGAAATAAGTTATATTTTTCCCAAATTCTGTTCCATTTCATGATTTGATTATTTGTACAGCCCTACTTTTTCGCTGTATTCAGTGACATTTTACGTTGTACTGTAAACTAAATTTTTTTTGCCTGGTTGCAGTGATTCCGTCTGCGTTTTCAGCATTGAAAATCACAGGACCCTACTATAGTCAGCTAGTGTAAAGTTAATGACTTGCACTTTCCGGTTTGCTTAATGAAAATGAAATAATTATTTGTGAGATACCAAGCATAAATCATATAGTTTGTATAAATGTTATATAGGTGCATTCATTCATGCTCGTCTCAGCTTTTGTCAGGTGGTCCATTGTTTGTGTTTGAATTTGAGGATTTGTGTATTTGAGACAAAAATATGACTAGATAATTCAGAGTTTATCACGTGTAGCGATTCAATATTGTATTTTTAGTTTGATCAAAGAACAGAATGATTGTAATTAATATTTGTTTCAAGTTACATTCCGCAGATGTTTTTATCCAAAGCAACTTACATTGCATTCAACATATACATTTTCTCTGGGAATGGAACCCATGACCTTGGTGTTGCTAGTGCCATGCTCTACTGTTTGAGCCAGTGACATCATCTAATCATCTATTTTGCCTCTCTAAGATTCATGCTCAAATGCATGCATAGTATTCTAGTTATAAAAATGAACACTGTTACTCACCGATACACACATTCTCGTCATCGGGCTCCGCAGAGTTGTTTTTGAAGAAGCCCATGCGACAGTGCTCGCAGTTCTGACCACGCGTGTTGTGTTTGCAGCTCACACACGTGACTATGTTCAGGAAGTCGATGTAACTGCAGCGATTCGAGTGTCCATTACATTCACAATCTGAGAGGGAGAAGGAAAAAGGCAAAGTCAGCAACTCTGGATTAAAGTAAAGAAGGGTTAAAAGAGAGAAGAGTAAAGAAATGTGCTGGTTTTTAAGATGAAGTTCAAGGTGTTGATCTCTAAATGTGGGTGGTCATATGTTAATAAGCTCATGACATCATAAGCATGATGATTTAAAAAATGGTTAGAGTTAGAGTACATCTAAAAACTACATCAATCTCGATGCTGAATAGATAAAAAGCTATTGACTTTTTTTTTGCGTCACTTTGTGTCTTTCCTGCTGCACCCACCCACAGCACTGACAGCTGAAATGAAGATTTGTGTGCGTGTGTGTGTGTTGCTGACAGGGCGATATCTCACACACTCTTACGGGAGACTTGCCCACTCCGCATGCACGTGAGTGTGTGTGTGTGTGTGTGTGCTCTAGGGATGTTGGGAAATCTGATGACAGATGTTTTCTCTAAAACAGCTGTTTCCTCGTCTTCTGAAGCAGATCTTTTTGTCAAACTGCTTGGCTTCTCCCAGTTCTCATTCACACCTGTCCTGTATCCTACTCTCATGTCTGTGTCTTTCTGTCACTCATAGAGAATCAGTGTGCAGTGCGTTAATGAGCTATGTTCATCAGAGTGTCCTTTCAATGCAAGCAACTCATTGCACTTTGACCTCCATGAGACAGGTACAAGGTTCTAGGTAGCTAGTTTTTTCTCAGCAAGGATGCATTAAATTGACCATAAGTGACATTAAAGACAATCATAGTTACAAAAGGTTCTATTTCAAATAAATGATCTTCTTTTAAACATTCTATTCATCAAAGAATCCTGAAAAAAAATATTTTTCTGTTTCCACAAAAATATGAAGCAGCTCAACTGTTTTCAACATTGATAATAATAATAGTGTTTTGAGCATCAAATCATCATATTAGACTGATTTCTGCAGGATCATGTGACACTGAAGACTGGAGTAATGATGCTGAAAATTCAGCTTTGCATCACAGGAATAAATTAAATTACATGTTAAAATGTTCACATAGAAAACACTTTTTTAAATTTTAATAATATTTCACAATATTATATTATATATTATTGTTTTCTTACTGTATTTTTGACCAAATAAATGCTGCCTTGCTGAGCAGAAGAGGCTTATTTTAAAAAATAGTAGCTAATATCATAAAAATAAAAGAATATAGTCTCCCCAGTTTTTAAAAAAAATATCTTCTCTACCTTCGATGTTACTGGTTCAGTACTTCTTCCATCTGGTTTTTGATTTGATTTTGATTTGCTACAGCTTAAAGATGAGTGACAATCAGGGTCAATAATTTAAACTTTAACCCCCAGTATCACAGACTAGGCTTAAGCCTAGTCCCAGACTAAAATACATGTTTGAGCTGTTTTAACTCAATGCAACTTGCACTGACATACCTTAAAATATGTCAGTGTCATTGTTTTTTTTCTAAGGCATGTTTATAAAAGCTACTTAAAGGTCCTAATGGAACTAAGGTCTAATCCTGGCTTAATCTAAACCCTGTCTGTGAAACCAGGCCTAAGTGTTACATTACAATGCTTGAGCTGGGGATAATGCCGTAGCTTGATGCATGCTTCACAGAGGTCAGGGTATTGGGCAACACTAATGTGAATCATGTGTAAGAACTTTAGTCAACTCCAAACACGAATCAAAGTAAGATTATAATGTGTTTGGACCTTGATCATGTCAGACGTGTGGGACATTTCACCAGCATTTAAACATGGCCAATAATTAAACTTGTATAGCTAAATCTAATGTTGCACTTGCTGTATATATCTGTTTTTGTACATCAAAGGCTGTATAAAATAATGATATTTCATATTACAGTAAACTTATACAAATGCATGTTTAAGTGCATATTTATCAGACCAATTAATCAACTTTATGAATTTTTAGCTACTTCAGAATTTTTGTATCACTTCAGAAGTGTCTTTCAAATATTTATGCACACTTTAAAAGGGACCAAGAGCGAGAACTCAGAACAGAGCCTGTCTCAACACATAGGAACAGGCAAATCAATTAAACATAACACACAACACACTTACCTTACATGTCACAAACAGAGAAAAGTAGGGATGAAGGGATTGATGGAAGTTAGAAAGGAGACAGGGAGTGACATGTTGAGAAACATCATCAAACTCAGTTTTTGAACTCTCAACGTGTCATTACAGTGTTTATGAATAGAAGGGAAAAGTAGAATCTAGAACCTTACTTTTCCTTTTCACTTATAAACACTCTAATGTGTTATAGAACATTCCCTCATTCTTGTAAATACTATGATGTTGTACTTTGAGATCTCTGTTTTCGTTTTCTCATCTCATTATCATGTCTTCCTCACCTTTAAAGTCGTCATATATGATGCCTTTAAGCTGGACAGTCTGTTGCCCTCCAGAAAGTAAGAACTTCAGAAGAGCTTCGGAGAATAAAAATTCGTATTTTACATGTTCATCTAGAAACACTGCGATCACGTCTACGGCAAGCAAATCTGCAGCTATCAGTCCGGTTACAGGAGGGATGAGTTGTCTAATGCAGAACAGAATTATTGTGACAAACTAAAAACCATAGAAGCTAATACAGTTTATTGTTTATGTGGGTTCTAATGACTATGCACATGCAGTTATAGACTTCTACATACAATGCACTCCTTCTCTACCTCTCTCTACCTTTTTTATTCTCTTCATCTTTGTCTTCCATTTTTTCTTCTCTCTCCCACTTATGGGTGTGCTTTCCTTCATCCTCTTTTGAGTGTTTGGGTGGCTCTAGACGAGCAAAGAGAAAGACTGAGCAATCCAGATTAATTAATAATGTTTGAATCACTCACAAGGCCACGATGAAAAGTGCCATTTTTACTTATCAAACTGGGTAATATGCACCTACAAAATCTATAAAATTAAATTAGCTTTGTTGAAGTCTAAAAAAGCCTTTATAAGTCTAAAAAGCCTTTATTATCCTAAATCAAGTCTAGATTTTATACTACGGGCTGTTTGAAACTACCAGCTGAGCCATACCTTCAACATTTGTCCGTTTATGAGACCCTTCCTTCTCCTCTTCATGTGGCACGTGTATTGATGAAACCATCTCTACTTTTGATTCAGCAGATTCCGATATTGGCCTGACAGAGTGAAGCATTGGTGGGATAGATCCTGGTTTTGGGTTAGACCCTGGGTTTGACAGCACAGATTCGTGTATTGGCTCATGAGACTCCACTTTTGGCTCAATAGGTATGTGTCCATGAGGTTTATGCATTGACTCATGAGGATTCACTACAGGCCCATGAGGTTTATGCATTGACTCATGAGGTCTCACTATTGGCTCATGAAGTTTATGCATTGACTCATGAGGATTCACTACTGGTCCATGAGGTTTATGCATTGACTCATGAGGATTCACTACAGGCCCATGAGGTTTATGCATTGACTCATGAGGATTCACTACAGGCCCATGAGGTTTATGTATTGACTCATGAGGATTCACTACTGGCCCATGAGGTTTATTCATTGACTCATGAGGTTTCACTATTGGCTCATGAGGTTTATGCATTGACTCATGAGGATTCACTACTGGTCCATGAGGTTTATGCATTGACTCATGAGGATTTACTATTGGCTCATGAGGTTTATGCATTGACTCACGAGGATTCACTACTGGCCCATGAGGTTTATGCATTGACTCATGAGGTTTCACTATTGGCTCATGAGGTGTATGCATTGACTCATGAGGATTCACTATTGGCCCATGAGGTTTATGCATTGACTCATGAGGATTCACTACTGGCTCATGAGGTTTATGCATTGACTCATGAGGATTCACTATTGGCTCATGCGGTTTATGCATTGACTCATGAGGATTCACTATTGGCCCATGAGGTTTATACAATGACTCATGAGGATTCACTACTGGCCCATGAGGTTTATGCAATAACTCATGAGGATTCACTATTGGCTCATGAGGTTTATGCAATGACTCATGAGGATTCACTAATGGCTCATGAGATTTATGCATTGAGTCATGAGGATTCACTATTGGCTCATGAGGTTTATACAATGACTCATGAGGATTCACTATTGGCTCATGAGGTTTATGCATTGACTCATGAGGATTTACTACTGGCTCATGAGGCGTATGCATTGACTCATGGGGATTTACTATTGGTTCATGAGGTTTATGGATTGACTCAGGAGGATTCATTATTGGCTCGTGATGTTTCACTATTGGCTCATGAGGATTCACTATTGGCTCATGAGGTTTATGCATTGACTCATGAGGATTTACTATTGGCTCATGAGGCTTATGCATTGACTCATGAGGATTCACTACTGGCTCATGAGGTGTATGCTTTGACTCATGGGGATTAACTATTGGTTCATGAGGTTTATGCAATGACTCATGAGGATTCACTATTGGCTCATGAGGTTTATGCATTGACTCATGAGGATTCACTACTGGCCCATGATGTTTCACTATTGGCCCATGAGGATTCATTATTGGCTCATGAGATTTATGCATTGACTCATGAGGATTTACTATTGGCTCATGAGGTTTATACATTGACTCATGAGGATTCACTATTGGCTCATGAGGTTTATGCATTGACTCATGAGGATTCACTATTGGCTCATGAAGTTTATGCATTGACTCATGAGGATTCACTATTGGCTCATGAGGTTTATGCATTGACTCATGAGGATTCACTATTGGCTCATGAGGTTTATGCATTGACTCATGAGGATTCACTTCTGGCACATGAGGCTTATCCATTGACTCATGAGGATTCACTACTGGCCCATGAGGTTTATGCATTGACTCATGAGGATTCACTACTGGCCCATGTGGTTTATGCATTGACTCATCAGGATTCACTACAAGCCCATGAGGTTTATGCATTGACTCATGAGGATTCACTACTGGCTCATGAAGCTTATGCATTGACTCATGAGGATTCACTACTGGCACACGAGGCTTATGGATTGACTCATGGGGATTTACTATTGGTTCATGAGGTTTATGCATTGACTCATGAGGATTTACTACTTGCTCATGAGGTGTACGCATTGACTCATGTGGATTTACTACTGGCTCATGAGGTTTATGCATTGACTCATGGGGATTCACTACTGGCTCATGAGGTGTATGCATTGACTCATGTGGATTTACTACTGGCTCATGAGGTTTATGCATTGACTCATGGGGATGTATTATTGGCCCATGAGGATTCATTATTGGCTCATGATGTTTCACTATTGCCCCATGAGGGTTATGTATTGATTCATGAGGATTCACTATTGGCTCATGATGTTTCACTATTGGCCCATGAGGGTTATGCATTGACTCATGAGGATTCACTATTGATTCATGAGGATTCACTATTGGCTCATGATGTTTCACTATTGCCTCATGAGGTTTCTGTATTGGTTCATGAGATTCTGGTATTAAATCATGACCATGAAGTTTATACATTGTCTCATGTAATTCCGATATTGGCTTGACAGACACTGGAATTGACTCCGCAGATTCTGGCATTGATTCGAAAGACTCTGGCTCTGATTCAGCAGGTTCAGGTGCACTGGTGACTAATAAGATGATTCAGAGATTGAACACATACAGCAGATAAACAATGGATAAAAAACACATTGAGACTCTTCATACCAGTTTCTTCCCTGTGTCTGCTATGCTCCAGAACACTCTCCATTCTCTTTACTTCTTCTTCAATTACTTCATGTTTCCCAGAAGTATTCTCTTTCTTCTCAGAAATCTCCTCACCCTTCCCAGAATCCTCCACTGGTGGTGCTGTAGGGATTGCTTGGGAGCAATCATTTGAATAATCACAATGTTGGTTCATACACACAAACACAAACACTGTGTTGTGCTCTACTAACAGCTATTTCAACAGACAGCACACTAGCCAGAAATAACCTGTACATCAATCGTAAGAGTTTCACACTATACATTCAATCTATAGCAACCACAGACCAAAAACTCTGTGGTCTCTACTACACTTTTCATTGTCAACCACACATTAGGGATATGTCACTAAAACCACATCTACCACGATACTAGAACTTAATTTGACGCCTAACGAAATCTTCCACAGTCTGTTTCTCGGAATCTCTGTGGTGTGTCCTATCTTTTTCAACAGGAATCATGTTTTGTCATGGGTGCTTGGTTTGGGGATTATGTCTGTGAGATACTACAGTTTATCAGAAAGAGGGAAATGTCATTTTGGCTTTACAGGGCTTTGAAAATCAGGCTAAAATCACAGAATTACTTTATTCCAATCACATTATGTCTCAATGAAATTTAAATTACATAATACCTTCTTATTTTTTGTGCTAATTCGTATTGTGTGCTTTTTTGCCAGTGTGTACAGGTATCTCTACTGGTTCCTTTGAAAGTCCTACACATTGCAGAATCTCATCCAATCACCAGTCAGAACAGGTTTAGAAAATAAGAGATTTTTTGGGAAATAAAAATTATTCATGAAAAATTATCCATTTAGTTTATTTTACATACTAAGTTATTATATATATATATATATATATATACACTCACTTAAAGGATTATTAGGAACACCTGTTCAATTTCTCATTAATGCAATTATCTAATCAACCAATCACATGGCAGTTGCTTCAGTGCATTTAGGGGTGTGGTCCACTAAGGGGCCTAAAGTGTGCCAAGAAAACATCCCCCACACCATTACACCACCAACACCAGCCTGCACAGTGGTAACAAGGCATGCTGGATCCATGTTCTCATTCTGTTTACGCCAAATTCTGATTCTATCATCTGAATGTCTCAACAGTGATCGAGACTCATCAGACCAGGCAACATTTTTCCAGTCTTCAACTGTCCAATTTTGGGGAGCTCTTGCAAATTGTACCCTCTTTTTCCTATTTGTAGTGGTGATGAGTGGTACCCGGTGGGGTCTTCTGCTATTGTAGCCCATCCACCTCAAGGTTGTGTGTGTTGTGGCTTCACAAATGCTTTGCTGCATACCTCGGTTGTAACGAGTGGTTATTTCAGTCAAAGTTGCTCTACTATCAGCTTGAATCAGTCGGCCAATCTCCTCTGACCTCTAGCATCAACAAGGCATTTTCGCCCACAGGACTGCCGCATAATGGATGTTTTTCCCTTTTCACACCATTCTTTGTAAACCCTAGAAATGGTTGTGCGTGAAAATCCCAGTAAATGAGCAGATTGTGAAGTACTCAGACCGGCCCGTCTGGCACCAACAACCAAGCCGCGCTTAAAATTGCTTACATCACCTTTCTTTCCCATTCTGACATTCAGTTTGGAGTTCAGGAGATTGTCTTGACCAGGACCACACCCCTAAATGCATTGAAGCAACTGCCATTTGATTGGTTGATTAGATAATTTCATTAATGAGAAATTGAACAGGTGTTCCTAATAATAATAATAATAATAATATATATATATATATTCTTGCTTTTATTTGTGCTTCTTTCTTTTTCACCTTCTGTTTCCCAGTAACTTTTGCCTTAGGCTTGTGCAGTGTTGTATGGCATGTGGTTTAAAAATATTATCACAGCTTAAGAGGTGACAAGAAATTATTTTTATATCACTGTCCCATTATCACTTACAGTTTTACCAATTTGTTTTCATTTTGCATTTCATAGAATGAAACAGCTGTGTAATGGAGTGCAACTACAGTTTCTGTTCAGTGGTTTAGCTTGTTGTGTCTGAGCTTCATCGACGTGATTCTTAATTTGAATGTAGCTTCAGTAGTTACTGCACTTTTGAGTGATTGCTATGTGGTTGAAGGGAGTACTAAAATACATGAATAGTGGTACATGACGTTAAACAGACAAACCAAACTGCAATTAATCTTGAATGACAGATCGGTGTTGTTTGAGGTACACAAACGCTCCTGCGTGTACACAACGACCATGCTGTAATTTCATCAACGCACGTACGCGGTATGCCACTGGGAATCTCAAAGATCTCTACCTTTATTAAATCCATCCGAGGAGCTGCTCTGTCTCGCGTCTCAGCTGAGCGGTTTATTCCTCCCTCCATTTTTTCATGCCAGCTTGACGTTTTCTGATCTGAGCTCGAGCTGGAGTTCTCGCTCACTCGTTAAACGTCATGCAGTATTCATTCCTCGGGTGCGTATGTGCGTTTCGATCAATGAGTGTGTGTGTGAGGTGGTTCTTTGTTTTATATATTCACAGGCTGCCCTAATCCGCTTTGTGCTGAAAGATGCAAAGTCACTCTATATTTTGACAGAGGAAAACACTGTCTAATTGAGCATTGATTTCCCACTGTGCACATGCTTTGGAGCCGTTACCCACAATCCTCTAGGGGTACGTTTGAGTAGATGACTTACTGGCAGCAGAGTTGCTGAGCTCTTGGCTTGGCTACAATGCTTTGACTGCCAATACAAGTCTTTGAAAGATGCTTCTATAACAGACTAGTAACACTAGCACACACACTAGTGCCCTTACCTGTGCTCTCTATATGTCTGTGAACAGGCCCCTCCTCCAGGGGTGTGGCTTTGTGGGGCGTGTCCTCAGTGAGAATATGAGAAGGGGGTGTGGCAGGGGTTGGGGCTTCTGTAGTGGTATAAAGTGCCTGAGGCTCTATTTTAGCTGGTGGGGCATGGTTTGCTTTGTCTACGTGCACTGAAGGAGCATCTAATGGGATTTGAGAGGGAGTATAATAGAAACGGGTTAGAGCAACCAGAGTCAGCATGGAATACGTGCAAACATACAAAGTGCTGAGCTTAACAAAACCTCTTGCATTTTAAATCTTGTAGTTTGGTTCTTGCAGTTGCTTTCAAGTGTCAAGTGTAATTCCATTCTGCACTGCAGAGGCAGTTATGAATTCATCCCATGTTCAATCTGTGTGTTAAAATATTCAGAATGGAATACTAGAGTACTGCTTACTGTGCAGTGTATACTGTCCAGGGTTGTGCAAAATTCAGAATAGAACGATCGACTCTGTCAATTCATGAGAATGAAACTGCAACGACAGGAAGAGGAATTGCAATTAAACGTAATTCAACAAGTTCATTCTGCTAAATGAAGTGTTCCATTTGCTCCATTTATTAATTTACATTTATTGTTTGTCTATCCATAAAGCCTCTATAAACCTTCAAACTTAAAGGCTTTTAAAACCTTTTTCAAGACTTTTAAACTACTTTTAAAATTTCTTTGTTTTATTGCAGTTAAAATTACTTTCAAATTTGAAATGCATTACATTCTTGTTTAATACATCAATTCAAATTCAATAATTGACTGAGAATTTAAGTCATTTTCAATTCAGTTCTGAATGTTGCATTGCCTACCATTTCAAAAATAAATATGATGCAGTATGTAACAACACATTCTTAAAACACTCATTTTGTTATGTTAAATCAGTGCATGCCGTTTAATTCTCAACAGTAAATACAGTGATTTTATATTTTTATTATTTTATTTCAGATAAAATGTATTCCCGTTTGCCAGTCTGCAGAAAGCATGGTTGTCATTTGGAACATATTCCGTGCGTCATCAGTTGATCTGACCAGAGCACACTTGTAATTGCAGAGCTCTTAAGTGAGATGCTGTTAGATTGTGAAGCTGCGATTTATTGCAGATTGTCAGTATGCATGTTTTTGTGCATGTGTGTTTGTGTGCTTGTGGAGTTGCAGATGGCACTCTGTTGGATTAAGGCACATTACATCATCATTAAGCTCTGCTAATAACGCAGCAACTAGTATAGTCTATGTATAGTACCTTATATTTCATTATATATTAATCTAGACATGTTATATTCAGGACTTACTGTGTCCAGCACCTTTTTTTCTACCACCTCATAAATAAAACATTTCATAAAACATTAAAGTGTAATAATTAATAATAATAATAATAATAATAGATGAAAAGTTAATCTAATTAGTAGGCTTTAATTCTCAGTTGTTTTTAGCAAAATTATTTTATTTGTACACTTGGGTAATATAACTAGGTTTCTAGATCTGAATCTCTACAGTCTATGCAGATGCCATGCATAATTTCTAGCTTTTTTCCTACTTTATTGTTACAACTACGGGAGCCTTTGAGGGTCACCCTGTCCCACCTGTGTTCAAAGCTGGTGATTCTGTTATAGCTGTAATGAAATCTTCAGCGAAAGTGTCAGTCACTGTTGGCATTAAAGACGAACAATAGCAAATTAACGCGCATTTGAAAACAACGCCTGCAGGCATTGATCTGAAACTACAGCAACAGAATAATCACAGACAGACAGACTCTTATTTTATGCTGTCAAGTGCGGAGTATTCCTTCTTGATATCTCTGTCTTTTGATCATATACACTTCTGTTCAAAAGTTTGGGGTCGCTAAGAGTTTTTATGTTTTTGAAAGAAGTCTCTTCTGCTCACCAAGGCTGCATTTATTTGATTAAAAATACAGTGAAAACAGTAATATTGTGAAATTCAATTCAATTTAAAAAACGGTTTTCTGTTTGAATATATGTTAGACTGTCATTTATTCCTGTGATCAAAGCTGAATTTTCAGCATCATTACTCCAGTCTTCAGTGTCACATGATCATGTCACAAATCATTCTAATAAGATGGTTTGCTGATTTCTGATTATTATCAATGTTGAAAGCATAGAATTTCTTTACTCTATAATTTTTTATAAATTTTATACATCCTTGCTATATAAAAGTATTAATTTCTATCAAAAAATTCATACTGATCCCAAACTTTTGAACAGTATAGTATACAAAACAAATACTGACCTATATAGTTTTAAGATCTAATGTTGGAACTTTAACTCCTTAATGCATTACATTCGCTTAAATTAATATTTGATTGAATTATGCAAATTTTCCTTAATGAAAGAGAGAATGCCTTTCATGTCATTTCCTGTGGTGTGGTGTTTGTGTGTAGTGGTTTATGGCCATTGCCCAACTGACCAACCAGTATCCAGAGGATCAGACTCACGGCTCTGACCTCGTTATCCCTGTCAGAACACACACACTGACCCTGTATAATCCCTGTGTGTGTGTTATGTGTTCATATTAAAATGAACACGCACTGTAATGGTGTGGCTGTTTGTTACACTGTAAAAAGTGAAAATCAGTCGACTTAACTTTAACTAAAATTTAGGAAACCTGTTGTCTTAAAAATTACTACGTTATTAACTTCAAGCTTAATCGAAAAAATTAAGTAATGTGGAGTTGTCAAGTTCACATAACTTAATTTTTCAATTAAGCATTCAGTTTATTTACTTAAAAAAATTTAGTAAACCCATTGCCTTAAAATTGTTAGGTAAGTGAACTGAACACTTTTTACAAGACCTACATTTTGGGGTTTCCCGAGCCTTGCATCTGTGGGGAGAATAAATGTATGAATGAATATATGCTGCGTCGTTCTGTTCTGGTTTCTGCTTTTCTTTAAACAAAATACAACCCTTAACGGTAACCTGTGTCATTTGGATCATTTACAACGCACCATAGGTTACCACACATACCCTGGCCTACATATCTCCCCCTCTTCTTGCACATTTGAGGTGTGTGCGTGCGTGTGTGTGTGTGTGTGTGTGTGTGTGTGTGTGTGTGTGTGTGTGTGTGTGTGTGTGTGTGTGTGTGTGTGTGTGTGTGTGTGTGTGATGTTTCCCCTGTGTGGGAGACCTGTAGACCTTGAGACTACATGGGAGAGAGAAAACACAGACATGATCTATGAGTTTGATCTCTCTAGGCCATATGCTACACACACACACACACACACACACACACACACACACACACACACACACACACACACACACACACACACACACACACACACACACACACACACACACACACACACACACACACACACACACACCTCAAAAAGAGCCAAAGTTAGTTGCCTTACACAAAAACACACACACACTGTCTTTTTAAAAATGCATTCTAAATTCTTATGTGGCTCCAGTGACATCATTTCCTGTTGATTCCTACACTTAATTTTCCTGAATGGCAGCTCAGATGCACCAACGTCATGTCGCTGGAAGGCAGTTTAAAGCTTTACGACGTTACACAAACGCTCTTAAATTCCTGACATCACGGAGTCCGGGGCTTCACTTCCACTAAGTGCTTTTCCGCAGGAACACAGACAGCTTTAAAATTAGACTAACGCTACGGCGACAGGATCTACTCAGCATTCCTTGAAAAATGCTCTGCCACAACGCATAAACCAAGCCAGTTTGAGAAAACTTTCTGACTGAGTTAAATCGCATGCATTTTGTAAACCGTTCTTGAGTTATGAGTGCTTCGAGATCCTTTAAATGTGTTTGAAATAGTGCTAGATACTTTCACACAAACACACAAACCAATGGTCGTCTAATCTGAAAGACAACTGCTGAAAACTCAAAGTAGCAACTGTTGTCATTAAGGAAAGCAACTGTAGAGATATCGCTTAGAAACATGTGATTATCATAGTTCCTGTAAATATATCATAGTTATAGTTAATACTGTAAAACCACTATAAAGATAGAAAGTTTTTTTTTTATTTGTTTGTTTTAGTTCTGCAATTTCCTGTATATATAAATTTTCTTTTTAACATCTTACTGTATTGACAACAATTGCCTCATTTGTGCTTATTTTTTACTGTAAAGAAAAAATAATATTTTCATTAAAATTAAGCTTTTAAATTATTAAAATATAGTTAATATGTATAATTAAGCATATACGTATAGCTAGAATATAAATAATAGATCATTACTAAAAATCTAGTAATTTCCACTGTTATTTTTAGTATTTATACACTTTTATAGTATATTTAAAAGATTTTGATTTAGCCTTTATTTTCAGTTTTCGTTCTGACGTTATACTTTTAGTAATTTTTTTTGTGCTTTTGTAATGTATTTTTTTATATATTTCTATTTAGCTTATTTTTTCAGTTTAGTGCCTTAACTAACTAAAATAAAACAAGTGAAAGTAGATGTTTTTCATCTTATATTTTACTTTAATTTTTATTTCAATTAACAAAAACTTTATTTTCACTCTAAAAATGCTGGGTCGTTTCAACCCATGTTTGGGACAAATATAGACAAGCCCAACCGTTAAATTTAACAGGGTCATTTAAACCAATGGTTGGGTTCATCCATATTTGACCCAAACATGAGTTGAAACATCCCAGCATTTTTAGAGTTCTGATTGACATTTTAGTTTCATAAGACCAACAAAAATAACTGCAGTAACTATGGTAATTTGGGGGGAATTATGGTTATCGTGGTGAATTTCTGCAGGGATGTTTCTGAGAGCAAACCACCAGCTGTACTGTTGTTTTCTGGGAAATCCCTTCTTAGATGTTGGCTGAGATTCTGTTCTGTGTGTGTGTGTGTGTGTGTGTGTTAAGTGCATGTAATGATGTAGGCGTGTCCTCAGAGTAAATCTCTAATTTCTCTTATTCTCTTTGAACCCTTAAGGAATCGCGCCATCTTTCCTGCGTCTCTCTATGCGCCTTCCTCTGTATCTCCTGCTCTCTGATGTTCGGCTGAATTGCGGCTAGATTCAGTGATTTGACGATGATGAAAGCCACGGGACAGGCGGCCCATGAAAAATGAAGAAGACATAACGAGGGATGGAGCACAGAGACAACGAAGAAAGAGAGCGAGGGATGACTGACATATCAGAGAGAGAGAGAGGATGAAAGAGCCATCCTCTCGTTTCTTGAGGGTTCTGTACTTACTGGAACCAGAAGAAGAGCCAGCCAGCGCCTGAGAACCTGAAAGAGAGAGAGAGAGAGAGAGAGGGAGAGAAAATGTGTGTGTCAGTAGCTTTGTTCCAAAACCTACTCAGTTGTTTTCAACATAGACAGCTGTCTAATTCTAAGCCAGCATCCGAACTGAAATCATGAGTGACTGATCTGGAACATTCTGCATCACAGACGTTGCAAGACGAAAATAACATCCAAACTTGTAATCTATTATGGCCAGATAAAGATATAAAAATCATTCTAAATGTAAAAGAATAGCAGAGCCCACACCACACTTATGACGCTAACGGAACAGAGGAACGATATCATTTGGAATCAGAATAGTTTTGTCCAGCCGATGAAGGATAAAAACATTGAGAGCCAATCAGAATCCATCCTGCTTTAATGAGCTTGAGCATTTAAAGCGACAGACGACAAAACTGAAGCGTGCGCTTAGAATAAACAGAGCGATTTCGTCCGCTGGTTGACGCTAATATAGTCATCTTTACAGTTATCATTCTACGTGTCATATTAAATAGTGCAAAAGTGTAAATAATTCAAGATTTTTAATTTGGCTAGAAAAGTAGAAAAGAAAATTTAACAAAGCACTTTACAGTAAGATCTAATTTGTTAACATTAGTTAACTACATTAGTTAACATGAACTAACGATAATGAATACTTCTATAGCTTTATCAATCAATTAGTTATTGTTAATTTCAAGACTTACTAATAAAAAATTTAAAAAATCAAAAGTTAATCTGTTAGTATTAGCTAATGCATTGTGAACTAACTTGAAAAACGATGAACAATTGTTTTAATTAGTTTAAGTTGACACTAACATCGCTAGTTGTGAATTTGCATGCAAATTTGAATGTACACACAAATATACATTTTTATGTTAATGTGTATGTGAATTTAAATATTAAATGAAATATGCATATATTAAATAAATTATACAAATAATCAAACAGCCATTTTGATCAGATGCTATGCTTGTTGCAATGGGTTCAGGTATTCAATATTTTGTCCTGTTTTACCCCCAAAAATTGACCAAATGCAGCATAATTTAGAAATAGGCCTCTACACATGAAATGCATTAATTTATAATAAACACTGCAGCTTTCCATGAAAAATAAGAACTGTCAGTTTTGATTTCATAAGTATACAGTATATTAAATAAATATATGCATACATTAAATTATAAAAATAATCAAACAGCAATTTTAATCACCTTGTTCATTGCAATGCATTCAGCTATTCTCTTTTTGCTATCTAGGTAGGCAGCTCACTAGGTTTTGGAACAGAGTTAGTCCATTAAGGCCAGATAAATACAGTATAACGATAAAGATATAGTTCTAAATATCATTCTAGTGGTTCCTGTTCAGATAGTGATTAGTGCAGATTTGGGACGCTTTCTCCACAGAGGAACCTGTGCGTGTGTGTTTCTGGTGGAGTGTGTTTTATAGGCTGGGAAAGCAGTTTGGCGTCTGCGCGCTTCTCTTCTGTTCTCTGGGAATTGGGCCGCCACACCAGCAGTCTTGATCTTACTGTGAGCTGACAGGTCTGTGAAGTCTAAAAGGCTCTGCAGCGCTCGGGTGTGTAAGTGAAGTGAGTCGAGATCTGCAGTCTGCTGAATTCATCTGTGTGTGTGTGTGTGTGTGTGTGTGTGTGTGTGTGTGTGTGTGTGTGTGTGTGTGTGTGTGTGTGTGTGTGTGTGTGTGTGTGTGTGTGTGTGTGATGCCCTAGATTATTATTTTATCATGAGAGCTGCTGGTAAAATGGAGGGATGTTGTGTTCCAAAGGATCTCCCTTTGGATACTGTACAGAAGGGAGGAAAAATGAAATCCGTGTTCATTTTCGCTTTGTCTCTTTTTCTCATTCTATCGCTGTGCCCTTTTTCACCTTTTTTTCTTTGTCTTGCTTTTGGTTTCTCTCTCATTTCAGTCCCTCCAGATCGTTTTGTCCACATTTTCAGGGATAAATCATATCCAGGCTGGTGGATAACGTGTGTGTGTGTGTGTGTGTGTGTGTGTGTGTGTGTGTGTGTGTGTGTGTGTGTGTGTGTGTGTGTGTGTGTGTGTGTGTGTGTGTGTGTGTGTGTGTGTGTGTGTGTGTGTGTGTGTGTGTGTGTGTGTGTGTGTGTGTGTGTGTGTCGGAGTGTAAAGATCTCTGAAGCTCAGAGGAATTCTGGTCGAGGAATTCTGAACCCAGAAAATAATGAGGACATTTCGTTATGACGGGCTTAGATATGCAAGACCTGTATGATTTCGGAGATAATTAATTCCCTTTTATAGTAGAATAGAATATTATATAATTAATTCATCTTGATCAAATCTGATTATTGTGTGTGTACCTGATATTCGCACACTTGATGCAATTGATTTTGCAACAAAACTAGCATTCACAGCAGCAACTAGAAACCAGAACCTATAATACATTTTTTTTTCTTTAATTATAATCCATCCTTGGGATACAACGTTAAACTGAAGGTCCTGATTTTCTGAGTTAATTAAACATCCCAGGATGTCCTTCAGAAAAAGAGAAGGGGTGTAACCCTGGCATGCTGGACGAATTTGCCCATTGGCTTCTATAAATCATCATGCCCTCCTAATCATCCCCATATACTGACTGGTTCATTACTTTGTCTCCTCTCCACCAATAAACTGGTGTGTGGTGGGCGTTCTGGTGCAATATGGCTGCCGTCGCATCATCCAGGTGGATGCTGCACATTGGTGGTGGTTGAGGAGATTCCCCCCTTTTATATGTAAAGCGATTTGAGTGCCGAGAAAGTGCTTTATAAATGTAAGGAATTATTATTATTAGTAATCGTAAGTTTGTCTGAGTGGAACAGTATCTACAGGAGTTGGACAATGACACTAAAACACTGACCAATATAGTGATTCACATCTATATATGTGTGGGCAATCTTCACTGATTTCTATCGGTAAGAGTAGAAGCGATAGCTCAGCTGTACATAAAATATTGCAATCCACACAACACAATGGAGGACATATCAAAGTTCAAAAGACGCCAAATTGTTGGTGCGCATCTCGCTCCACAGAGGTCGGCTGCTATTGACAAACCTTTGCTCACTTGTGCTAAATGTTGGATTCAATGGTGCCAATAGAGGAAATCTTGTGCTGTGGACAATGTGAAACATGCATTGTTCCCTAATGAGTCCCCATCACTGTCTTTCCGTGGGAGTTACGGTGTGGAGAAGCCCCAAAGAGTCTCAACACCTGGACTGTTTCTGCCCAGAGTGAAGTACGGGGTGGATCAGTGATGGTTTGGGCTGCAATATCATGGCATTCCCCACTGAGCTTGATGTGTGCGTCACTGCCAAGAACTACCGGACCGTTCTGGAGAAGCATGTGCTCCAAATGTTTCAAACATTGTACCCTGAAGGCGGTGCCGTGTATCAGCATGAAAATGCACCAATACACACAGCAAAACTTGTGTCAGAATGGTATGATGAACATGAAAGTAAAGCTGAACATCTCCCATGGTCTGCACAGTCACCAGATGTAAATATTTTTGAGCCACTTTGGGGTATTTTGGAGGAGCGAGTCAGAAAACGGCTCAAAATCCCTCTGGCCACTGTGCAGGACTTGTATCTGTCATTCACAAGATCTATTGATGCTGAATTGGGCACAAAAGGAGGCCCTACACCATACTAGTACATTATTGAGGTCTGTTTCAGTTTCAGTTTCATTGTCCAACTCCTGTATATGTTGCATTTGTCAGTGTGTGTGTAGTTTACTCACACGAGTTGGGGGATCCGTTGGGTGTTGGTAAATATGATCCTGATTTCCACGTCTTGGCTTTGAATCCTTTTTTGCAGCGCTGACAGTCCTGTCCGGTCGTGTTGTGTTCACATTGACACTGTAAGTTGCCTTCCACATACACACACTGAGACGCGTGGAGATTACACTTACACCTGAACGACAGAAAGATGGAGAAACATTATTTGACATTACTTGCATTTTTGTCGAGCTTTTTACTTGCCACTGCTTTAGCTGTACTATAATACAGGCCATCTGAATGTGAATTTACATTTGAATGTTAGTGAATTTGAACATGAATTTATATTTTAATACTAATGTCAGTGTTATTTTAGTATTATTTTATATACTATTATAGTATTTAATAATATTTAGAATTAGATTTTATTTTGATATTTTCAGTTTTCATAGTTCAGTTCAAAGTTTAGTAACAGTTCTTCATCCAAGTTTCTTTGCCAAGGCAAAATTTCTTGTTTATTTATTTTTTTAAGTTTTTCCCTTAATATTTATAATTTATTTTATTTCAGCTTCAATTCAATTAACAAAAACAATAGTTAAAATTTTAGTTTTATTTAACAATAATGACTGGTTAATGTGGATTTTAAAATTAATGTCAGTGTTATTTTATTTATACTATTTTAGTATTTAACAATATTTAGAATTAGCTTTTACTTTTTATTTTCCATTTTAATTTCAGTTTAAGTTTTAGCAATTTTGTTATGTGCATTTGTAATTTTGTTATTTTTTTTTTTCTATTTTATTTCAAATATAGTCATTAAACTTATTTTATCTTATTTTTTATGTTATGTTATCTATATTTATATTTTATTTTATTAACTATTTCAATTAACTAAAACAATATTATTTTTAGTTTTAGCTACAGTAACAATAATGACACTGGTTAATGTGAATGTGAATTTGATTTAAATTCTAATGTCACATTTTTTTATTTGAATGTGAACATAAATGTGATTATTTTTTATTAATGTGCATGTAAATTTGCATCTGAATTTGATTCTGAATAACTTTTTAATAAATAAATTAAATTAATAAATTTTTTCCACGCCTTTTTTACTTTCAAGAAAAAAGACAAGGGAAAAAGTATTTGAGACAGTTTTGACATTGTGGTTTTAAATGATTTAATGTGCCAAAGTCATTAAGAAATGAATGAATACGGTATGAAGGCCAGCAGAAGCATTTCAAAGCATCTTTATAAGTTGCGCTCAAGCAGGGCAGAGCGCTTTCAGAGACATAAAATACAGGTGTGAGTGTGTGTTGGCAGGTGGAAATGTATCTAGAGCGATGAACACAGGTGTGCTGCTGTAGATTGGGCCCAGTATAGCAGAAATGAGTGTTTGTGTAAGACCAAATGGCCCTGATCCTAAATGAGACTTTTCCACCTGAGCAGAACAGTGTGTGTGTGTGTGTGTGTGTGTGTGTGTGTGTGTGTGTGTGTGTGTGTGTGTGTGTGTGTGTGTGTGTGTGTGTGTGCGTGTGCGTGTGCGTGCGTGTGCGTGTGTGCGTGTGTGCGTGTGTGTGTTACTGTCGATCTTCAATCCAGTTTGTTCCACTGGAGTGAACATGGATCCATCAGCATCAAATATTCACAACATCATCCTGTACCTTGAGCCAACCCTCATCTATCTCTCTCACACTCTTTTTTTCTCGCAATTTCTTTTCCACTGCCTGTGAACATTATTCCCCCTCTTTCTCCTTCCCTCCATCTCCTTTAACCTCGTTCTTCGACGCCATTGCTCTTCTACATGCGGTGTAGTGTGTACTGAAGTGGTCTGACTTAAGCTATCTGTAGTGTGAAGTGTTACTTCATTTATCAGACCTTTCCGTGTGCGTCAATGTGCACTTTAAAAAATTAAAGCTCCAATTAGGGTTTATAGCCAAAAACGGTTTAACAGTCTAATGCCATTCGTTTGAACCTTTTAAAAGCTTTATAAAGAAGTTTTTATTCCCTCAATGTTTACAAAAGCATGTGTGATCTGGTGCTTTAAAGAATGCAGAAACCAAAACAATGATAAATGAATATGCATATGTGATGTATAAATGGTCACATGTTAATGTGATTATGATGTCATTAAGTTATTAATGAGTGAATAACTTATGAGTAAGAACAACCCTGTTGTCCATGTTATGACCTCTTTAAGCATCTAGAGAGTCATTCTGAACTGACTAGGAGTTTGAGTTTTCTCTCTGGGATTTGCAGTTTGGTGTGGTGTGTGTGGGTCTGATGTGCGGTTGTCCTGTTGGGATAAGGATGCTTCTGTAGTGTCCTATACGAGCAGCTGGGACAGCAGAATTACTCCTACCATCTGCTGGCCCTCACCTCTCACAAATGCTGCGCTCACAATCTCAGATTTTCTTCATATCAGCTCAGAATGTACAACACACCAGTGCACTTTAACCTTATAATAAAGCCTACTGTACTTTGATATGCACATTTCTAAGGCCTCTAAATGATCGCCATGTTCAAACTTTGCTGAAAAATCTGATGCACACAATCTACTGAATGCCTTCTGTCATTTGATTGATATAGTTGATAGACTTTTTTAGCAAGTAAAAGGCCTTTTAGTATAATTGTAGGTTGTGGTTCACGTCTTTTTTTACTGTTGTAAAGATCTCATTGATTTACATTAAAAGAATTTTTCATCTTACTTCCATTTAAATATCAGCATCTGCACCAAATTGCATATTATTGCTCAGTTTGGGCCTCTGAATAAAATTGAAGCGTTTTTTCCTCTTCGAGTATGAGCTCCATATTCTCACTAAATCATACTATATGAGCCATAAAAGCCTGATGTATCAAATATCAGTAAAAACACATATGCAACATTTTTTTGTTTGTTTTTGTCTGAAGGTTCAATAATTAAATGTAGCCTTTTTTGAAATATAGCCACTAGTTAATTCAGTTATTTAATTTAATTTAATGGTTACTTCAATAACAGCCAGTAAAAATAGACGTGTTTCCATTGGATGAACTTGACCTTCATCCTCCACATCCTGACTCCAAGCTCAAGAACACAGTTCCCACTCCTTTAAAATTCCATTATCTTCCAAAGGTTTTTTTCACGCATTTCTACAATTTTTTTGCACTCACAAAGAGCAATTCCTAGCTGACTGAATATTTTATAGCAGAGTGTAACTAGAAAAATTTAAATTCATAACAGAAATTCCCATGGCTTTTGAATATTTTATTTTTTCTATGATTTTTTTTTCAGGTCTGCAAATCATAATATTTAAACCCTCCCTCATTTCCACGTTTTCCTCCTCCCTACAATCGACTGGATTCAGGTACGATGATAAAAAAGTTCATGAAGTTTCTTTATAGGTTCTTCAGATGCGTCTTTAGGTTTTCTAAAGAACTAGAGAATCAAAACTTCTTTTTAGATTTGAAAAGGTTCTACTATGAAATCACAACGTAAAAGGCTTTTTGAATTGGAATCAGAAATCTAATTGGAACTGTCGCTGTCGCTCTGACGGTCTTTCTCTTAGTGTCTCTGTGAGTTATGGATTATGTGAGCGGTTTTACGATGAGCAAATCAAACAAACAAAACAAACATGAATCCGCACCGAGACTCCGCAGAAGCCAGGAACTCTCTCATTCTCTGATTTTCTGTCTGGCTTCTCTCTTCTTTTCCTCCTCCGTTCATTAGATGACCAGATCTCTCTGTTTTTCCCTCACACGCATGTCCTGCAATTTATTATGAGCGATTCATTCCCTCTGAGACACTCCAGAGCAGAAAGATGAAGGTATATAAAGAGCAGTTGGTGAAATCTAATGAAGTGAACCGACCCTTGTGCTCTGTTCTGACAGAAAAAACGTTTATTTCTTCGCTACGTGATTGTTGTGTAGTAAAGAGCTATAGTAAATTTCTATTAGATCTGATGGACCATTTTTCTAAGCTCAGCCCCCATTTGTTAATTTTTTTTAATTAATATGTAATATGTAAAATCTCACACAACCTTCTTCTGGCGATGTCTTCAAAGATAAAAGTGATTCATAAACATGTCAATCTTCTTCAAGTTCAAGGTGTTTTCAGTACATTGCTTTATTATGCTTAGCTTTATTTCAAAATAATTGTGTGTGATTATATTCACGCTAGTATGTGTCTGATTCTATCTGTATTTTCTGTAATTGAAATGATAGTTTAATTTTAGTATTTTAAATGTATTTGTAATATGTACAGCTCTTCTGTGTCTTCCTCTTCTGTCTTTCATATTTCAATCAGTGTTATTTTATTGCTTTTTTATATACTGGTAACACTTTATTTTAAAGTCCTTATTACATGCTACATGTAATAAAATAAATTTTGCATAATTACATACAACTAAACCAAACCTGTATCCTAACCTTAACCCTATAGTATTTATTCATATTTTGAACTAGCTTTTATTTTAATATTTTTAGTTTTAATTAAGTTAAGTTTAACTTTTAGTTATTTTAGTACTTTAACTTAATCTAAATTCAGTTGCAGAAACAATATTTCAAATTTTCTGAAATATTTTCTACGTTTTTTTTGTTTTCAGCGTTATTTTAATAACCATTTTTTTAAGTTTTAGTTTTTAATTACAGACTAAAACGTTAGTTCATCTCAATCATCGTAATCACACCGCTTTGATTTAATCATTACTTTGTGTTTCATTCTACAAGAATCAATACTACAGTAGCATTGTTAGCACTGCTTTTCTCTCTCTCTCTCTCTCTCTCTCTCTCTCTCTCTCTCTCTCTCGGTCTGCTTTGCTCCTCAGTCACGCTTCAGTGAGAGTGGTATTCCCTCCGCGATTCCTTCCAACTCCCAATCATCCCAACTCTGGTTCGTTCCTCTCCTCCTCCAGCCACACTCATTCCCATCTTTCCATTTGTCTATCCACATTTTTCCAATTCAACATAGTTCCACACTGTTACTTATTTAACTCATTTTTCAGTGCATGACGTGTGGCTTGTGTTAGTGTGGCGGTAACATCTCAGTACTCAAGGCGTGCGATAGTTTCAAATCCCAGTGTTTTTTAAACTGGATGCGTTATTATTTAGGAAACTGCAATGAACATGTTGATTAACTAATTGTGGATTCTCTAGTTGAACTGAAAGAGAACTGCATGTAAAAGTCAGTTTATGCAAATGCTTTTGTTGTGTTTCAGAAAGCAACAACGCACAAAATGTGTAGCAAGAAGCATTTGCATTCAAATAGTGTGTTGCATGGCATATGTTTCGAGACTAATAAAATGCTGCATTGTAATTGTAATGTAAATTCCATGCAAACAGTATAATGAGAAAGATATATATATATATATATATATATATATATATATATATGCTTTTGAAAGGTTTCTTCTGCTTACAAAGGCTGCATTTATTTGATACAGTAAAAACAGTAATATTGTGAAATATTACTACCATTTAAAATAACCGTTTTCTATGTGAATATATTTTAAAATGTAATTTATTCCTGTGATCAAAGCTGAATTTTCATCACCATTACTCCAGTCTTCAGTGTCACATGATCCTTCAGAAATCATTCTAGTATGATGATTTGCTGCTCAAGAAACATTTATTATTATCATGAATGTTGAAAACAGTTGAGCTGCTTCATATTTTTGTGGAAATCGAGAATAGTTTCAATAGAGCAGCATTTGTTTTAAACAGAAATGTTTTGTAACATTATAAATGTCTTACTATCAATTTAATGCATCCTTAATGCATACTTTTTTTTTTTAAACAAAAATCTGACTGGCAGAAACTTTTAAATAGTAGTGTACATGTTAGTTGTTCATTTTTAAAATTATATCAAAATCAAACATATACTTCTTAAATAAACGTTTTATTAAAAATGTAATCATTTGCTTCGTCATTCAAATTTTCTTCTTTTTCCAGGTCACATAACCTATCCTTAATATTTCTCCCACTCAAGACCACTTTTCACCACCTGAAAATCTAGTCTCACCCAAATTGTATCATCAAAATATCCTGTTTTACTCCAAAATGTCATATTTTGAAATCAAAGTAGGCTATAAACAGCATTTCATACTCAAGATACTTTTTAGTTTTTTTATTTGTAGCCAGCTAACTGTTTTTAAAGGAGTAGCTTCACTCGTTCACTGTAATCTAACTATGACTACAAGTATGACTAGTGTTTCCCCTCGACTACTGTGTGTGTGTGTGTGTGTGTGTGTGTGTGTGTGTGTGTGTGTGTGTGTGTGTGCATAAGTGTGAGCCTCACTACAAACTAACCCCCACTTAAGACCCAATCATTACCCATAATGCCATACGATAAAAGCATTAAGGTCACAGGGTCACTGCATGCTCAGACCTCAGAGGAGTTCAGACAGAGCTTTTAGAGATGACCTTCAACCGAACACAACTGAGTGTGTGTGTATGTGTGTTAAAAGGTTAAAAGTGTTCTGTTTTTTTCTTCTCTTTTACCTGTAACCGTTAATTATGTTTTGGTTGCACTGGGGATTTGTGTATTTTTAAGAATACTATAGTATGTAATATTCCTGCATGTGTTCTTCATGTCGCAGCGTGTGGTTTCAGTGGGGCGTCTAACTGCACAGTAGAAAGTGAATAATTTACATAGACTGCAGCAAAAAAAAACGTCTATCTGTGTGTGTTTGTGTACGCCAGAGATCCAAGCTAGGAATTCAGTGCAGAAACTAGGTTTTGAAGTGCGTGTAGGGGAAAATAGATTACAAACGGAGAAAACACGGCCTTGTACACACACACACACACACACACACACACACACACACACACACACACACACACACACACACACACACACAGAATGTCTCCTCAAAGCTTCTTCAACACGCAAAGAATGAGCATGAGATGGAGGGAAGGAGGGAGGTGAAGGGGAGAAATGCAGCAGAAGACAGAGGAATCAGACTGAAGTTTACATTCTTAAAAATAAAGGCTCTTTATTGGCATTGATGGTTCCATGAAATGTTTCCATTGCTCAGAAGGTTCTTTATAGTTGATCTAAAAAAAGGTTCTAAATAAAATGTTCTTAACACTTCTTTTAAGAACTGTTCACTGAAAGGTTCTTTGAGGAACCCAAAATGGTTCTTTTATGGAATCGCTGTGAAAACTTCCTTTTGGGACCTTTATTTTTAAAGAGTGTAGAAGTGATGCTTTCTTCAATATTTTTGGCTTTCTGCTGCCTTGAAAGTCTTTGCCCACAATTGAAACAATTTGACTATTTGCTCACTCTCATGTCATTATTTTCTTTCTTTATGAAACACAGATGGAAGTGTGTTGGATAGAATGCCTGAGCTTCTTTCCATACAAGGAAAGTGTATTTTTTATTTTCCATACAAAAAAAGCTCTGTAAAAGCCGTCCATAGAACTTGTAGGCAATATTTTAAGACTTTCTGCAGTCATATAGCTTGTTGTGAGTGACACTTTTGAGACACTCGTGACATTTAGCCAAATTTTGAACAATAATTGGTCACGTGTGATGTGTGAGAACCGATGCCATTTGCTGTCAATTATGCCATATTTGCCATATATGTTTAAATTTCTTTTACATTTATATTCATCATAATGGGTTTCAAAATATATTGCACATGTTAACACACTTTTTAACAGACTTTTCACACTGTATATATTGCACATAGACTATAACATCATCTAATTTCAAGTGAGCTTTATATAGAACCAAACAAATATTAAATTACTACAATATCTATCTCTCTGTATCTATATCTCATAGAGAGCAGAGGATATGGCGATGCTGCCTTCAAAAACAAGATGGATGGATGGATGTTTACAGCTGATAAAGAGTAAGATCTCAGCATAATTAAATAGTTCTCTCATTTTTATCACACATGCACACTATTTACTGCTTCTTTTCATAGCATACATACAATAAAATATTATTAAATTCTGGACTCTTCCTCACTATGTCTCTTTCACAGTCATTGCATTAAAAAGAACTCATTCATGCATTTAGGAAACACGCACACACACACATATATATTAAAGCTTAAGAGCATAAGTATTAAATTCAGAGGGAGAGACCTAATATTAAAGGTATTTTCAATACCTACATCTAACATGAATTTTCTCTTTATCATCCTCTGTCTGTTTGCTAAAGATGTATTGTTTTTTGTCTTTTTATATATATATATATATATATATATATATATATATATATATATATATATATATATATATATATTATTCTTCAGTGGATAGACGGACGAACGAATGGGCAGATAGATAGATAGATAGATAGATAGATAGATAGATAGATAGATAGATAGATAGATAGATAGATAGATAGATAGATAGATAGATAGATTATTCAATTTCTGTTAATTTATTCTATTATTTTGCACATCCCTGTGATATATAGTGACTGAGTGTTTATAGTAACAGGCTGTATACTGCCAGCACTTAAAAAATACACTGCTGAAGAGTGTGAAAGCTTTGAGTATGCTACTGTTTTAGCATCTGTGAAAACACTCTTTCCAAGGACATCCTCACACCTTCTCTCTCTCTCTCTCAAAGTGGTTCTCTTGAGAAATAAACAGCAAATATGGGGATTGCTAAAGAGAAGGAGGCATACAGAGACGTAGAGATGGAAAATGAGAGACATGAGACTCAAAGCTCATTTGTTTGTTTTACTTTGTTTTTTCAATGAAGGAGTTCTCCTCAGGAAAATAACTGCATTAAAAAAATTAAGGGAGGATGAGGAGAAGATTTGAGAAAAATGCTGACAGTGAGTTTGGAGGCAGCGGAGGCAGAATACACTGATTATCAAATCAGCCGTCTATGTGTGAGCATAAATCACTCCGTCTGCACTGACACCTCTCTCTATTTCTCAACACTTTCCTCTGAACACGTGAGGAAGAGCTGCTCCACCTGAATTATCTCTGATTTAAACATACTACAATCTCTATGAAGTTGCCAGATATTAAAATGTAACTAATGCCCCGTTTACACAAAGGGAAGACGCAGATATTTCCCTCCGGTTTGGCCTCTCATTTACACGAAAACCCCGTTTTTATCACAGAAAACGATACTCGGTTACTAACGTAACCTCAGTTCTCTCTAGAGAGGGAACGAGTATTGCGTAAGTTTAGCTTACGCTACGGGAAAGATTCATCTTCTCGAGATACTGAAGCCAAAAAATTATCCTTAATTTTGTATTCCTTGTCAACGCAGTGCAGCAGCTAGCAGACCTAGAGCAGGCCATCTCGCGTGGCCATCTCGCGTGCCCGCGCCTTCATAGCGTCACAGCCCGCCAGAATGGGCGTGGCTTAGCGTATAACACTAGGGGCTGTAGGCTGAATTCCCTGGTTTTCGTCGACTGAAGCGAAGTCGCTCGTGGCGCGAGCACGGCCGGTTACGCAATACTCGTTCCCTCTCTAGAGAGAACCGAGGTTACGTTAGTAACCGAGTATCGTTCTCTTACGAGAGGTTCTCTCGTATTGCGTAAGTTTAGCTTACGCTACGGGAACACTTTGTCAACGCCGTGCGCGCCAAGCATCCACATGAGACCCCGAGCTTTCAGGGGAACCCCATAAGTGGAAAAAATAAGGTGGCCAGCCACGCGGGCCATCACTTGTACATAAGCACACATAGGGAATACAGAGCAGCGCGCCGGTCTGTATAGGCACATGGCACACACCCTACTTAGTGCAGCTCAACCAGGAGAGCTGAGTCATGTGAGAGTGATCTGAGCAGGAGATCTGGGCAGAATACACCTCTCCTTCAGACTGACAACAGTTTAGCCTGCAAGGCAGGAACTTCTAGGTTATAAAACCTGACAAAGGTAGACGGGGAGCTCCAGCCCGCCGCTACACATATGTCATGGATAGAAATTCCACTGGACCATGCCCACGAAGAGGCCTGAGGAATGAGCCCTGATGCCCAGAGGGCATTGCAGACCTTTTGACGCGTAAGCGGCCGCTATAGCGTCTACTATCCATCTGGACAGGCTCTGTTTCGAGGAGGCGAGACCCTTGGTGCGCCCACCAACGAAACAAAAAGCTGTTCCGAACGCCTGAAGGAGGCGGAGCGCGTAATGTAAAACCTCAGCGCTCTGACAGGGCAGAGGAGATTCACATCACCTTCGCTGTCAGATGCTGGGAGAGCTGACAACGAAATAACTTGCGCTCTGAATGGAGTGCCCATCACTTTAGGGACATAGCCATGTCTAGGTCTGAGGATACTTTAGAGTCATTCGGTCCGAACTCAAGACACGACGCACTGACAGACAGCACATGCAGGTCCCCTACACGTTTTACTGACGACAGTGCAGTCAGAAAGACGGTTTTCAGTGATAGATATTTCAACCCCACGGTGTCTAGTGGTTCAAATGGAAAAGCTTTCAGGGCCTCGAGGACCAATGAAAGATCCCACATGGGAACCGACGGGGGGCGCGGCGGATTCATCCTTCTAGCTCCTCTAAGGAAGCGGATGGCCAACTCGTGTCTTACCAATGACTGGCCGTGCGTCGATTCTGCGAACGCTGCCACGGCCGCCACGTATACATTGAGCGTGGATGGGGAACTTCCCTTATCCAACAGCTCTTGTAGGAAGGTGAGCAGATGCGCCACCCCGCATGTCCGCGGTTCCAGATCTCTGTCGGTGCACCATCCAGAGAACACCGACCATTTAGACGCGTAGAGCCTTCTCGTGGAAGGGGCTCTAGACTGCGTGATCGTGTTCATCACTCCTTCTGGCAGGGCAACGAGTACCCGTTGATCAACCATAAATGCAGAGACCAGCGCTCTGGATTGGGATGCCAGATCGTGCCGCGAGCCTGAGAGAGGAGATCTGCCCTCACCGGATTCGGCCACGGAGCTGTATGTGACAGCCCTGCTAGTTCCGGGAACCAAATCTGATTCTCCCAACGCGGGGCTATGAGGAGCACCGAGTGGCGCGTTTCCCTGATTCTCTTGATCACCTGTGGCAACAGATAGACCGGAGGGAAAGCATATAGCGGGAGGCTGGGCCAAACCTGGGCCAGCGCATCCTCATCCTTCGAACAGACCGTCGGGCATTGAGCGTTGTCTTTTGACACAAATAGGTCGACTTCCGCTCTGCCGAATAGGCGCCACAGTTTCTGGACCGTTTGGGGTGCAGGGATCATTCCCCTGGGGGAACGTTGTCCCTGGACAGTTTGTCTGGGCCGTCGTTCAAATGGCCAGGCACATGCGCCGCCCTCAGCGAGCGCAGGTGCATTGGAGACCAAATAAGGAGGCGTTCCGTCAGATTGCAGAGATTTCTGGATCTGACACCGCCCTGACGGTTTACATAGGATACCACAGACATGTTGTCCGAGCGGACAAGAACATGCTGGTCCTTTATGAACGGGAGGAAGCACTTCAGCGCGTTCTCGACCGCTATCATTTCCAGACAGATTATGTGAAAACCCTTCTCCTGGTCTGACCACTGGCCAAAGGCCGGTCTGCCCTCGAACAGTGCGCCCCAACCCGAGTTGGACGCGTCTGACGAGATGACTTTACGATAAGAGATGGTTCCCATCATTACTCCCTGCTGGTACCAGTCGGCCACTAACCAGGGCTGCAGAGCTGCTATGCAGGCCTGAGTCACTCTGATTTTCTGGCCGCCAGACACCCGGCGGGACACGCGAGCATTCAACCAGCGTTGGAGCGGGCGCATGCGCAGTAGGCCCAGCTGGAGCATCGCTGCAGCTGATGCCATACAGCCCAACATCCTTTGAAATGTTTTCAAAGGGAGAAAGCTGCCCTTCTGGAAAGATGCGGCTAGGTGGCGAACATGGCGCGCGCGCTGTGTCGATAAACGAGCCGTCATGGTCACCGAGTCCAGTGCTATTCCTAAAAGGAAATTGACTGGCTGGGCAGTAATGAGCTCTTGGTCCAGTTGATCGTGAGACCCAAGCTTTCCAGATGACTGAGAAGCACTGTTCTATGAGATAGCAGTTCTGTCTCTGACTGTGCCAATATCAGCCAATCGTCCAGATAGTTCATTATTCGCAGCCCCTGACTTCTCAGGGGGGCGAGCGCCGCGTCCATGCACTTCGTAAATGTACAGGGTGCCAGGGACAGGCCGAACGGCAGGACGGTGTAATGATATACCTGACCGTCGAAGGCGAATCTCAAAAATTGCCTGTGACGGGGTACTATCTGAATCTGAAAATAGGCATCCTTCAGATCTAGAGAAATAAACCAGTCCCTCGGGCGAACGTGCGTGAGGATTTTCCTGGTCGTAAGCATTTTGAACGGTCTTTTCGCAAGCACTTAGTTCAAATATCTCAGATCTAGGATAGGTCTGAAGGCTCCGTCCTTCTTGGGTACGAGAAAATATCGGCTGTAAAAGCCTGACTCGCTCAGAGAAGGCGGTACCTTTTCTATAGCCCCTTTGCACAGCAGCTTTGCTATTTCTGCGTGAAGTAGGTGTGCTACTTACGCATTCACAATCGTCGCGGTCCGGGCTTGAAAGCGCGG
Organism: Siphateles boraxobius; assembly: GCF_051911475.1. NCBI lineage: Eukaryota > Metazoa > Chordata > Actinopteri > Cypriniformes > Leuciscidae > Siphateles > Siphateles boraxobius. The sequence goes on along the minus strand of NW_027508711.1, from coordinate 6,036,828 downwards.
GGGACGGCGAATGAATTGAAGTGTATAGCCCTGCTTTATTGTGCTCAACACCCATTCTGAAATCCCTGGGATAGTTTCCCACGCAGCTATGTGAGCCGCTAGGGGGGAAATCGCCATTTGCGGGCTTGTGAAACTGAACCGGAGCCGAAAGCGCGGTGCGCGCGCTCTCGGTTCTGGGCAATGGCTCCTCGCTGAAAAGCCGAAACCGGCTGATTTATGTGAGATGTCCCAATCATAAGGGATGGGGAACAGTCTTTTGTCATTTTTTGACGCGCGAGCAGCGCTCCGGGCGGGAAAGCTTCCTGTAAGCGTGAGCGCGTGTGCGCGGGCACGAGACTTACAAGTGTATTTGATGCCCCGATCGTAATGGATGGGGAGCGTTTAATTAATGCCCTGCGTTTTGTGATAACACTTAAACGCGCAGGCGCAGCCCGGGGGGAGGTTAGTGTTAGCAAGCGTGAACGCACTCAGGCGGGCACGAGACTTACATTCATAACCTGCTTTCTTTTGTGAAACTGACCCGGAGCCGAAAGCGCGGCGCGCGCGCTCTCGGTTCTGGGCAATGGCTGCTCGCTGAAAGCCGAGACCGTCTGATTTATGTGAGATGTCCCAATCATAAGGGATGGGGAACATTCTTTTTTCACTCTTTGACGCGCGAGCAGCGCTCCGGGTGGAAAAGCTTCCTGTAAGCGTGAGCGCGGGCACTAGACTTACAAGTGTATTTGACGCCCCGATCATAATGGATGGGGAACGTTTTATTAATGCCTTGCGTTTTGTGATAACGCTTAAACGCGCGGGCGGAGCCCGGGGTGAGGTTTGTGTTAGCAAGCGTGAACGCACTCTGGCGGGCACGAGACTTACATTCATAACCTGCTTTCTTGATCGTGTAACAGAGCGGGCAGATAGTGGGCACAGACTTGTGGACACATTTCTTACATTCAACACTCGAGCGGCTTTTCTGCGCTTCATGAGAGTGTGCTCTGCGAGGTTCGGAGTGCTTATGTGTAGTGGTGAACACTGGGGCGTGGGCACTTTCATTACACTTACAACACCGACGGCATGAGCCGGACCAGACATTTTACTCATTTTGAGATTTTTCTGGGTCGCCGTGAAAACGGCGTTTGTGTGCAGGCGAGAGGGTCAACAGACCGGCTCGTTGGCTGCTAATTGAACCACTGCAGTAGCCTGTTTGAAGGGGACTGACAGGGAATAAACTTAAACACGCACGTCTTTTCGGAGGCGATGTGTCTGTTAGTAAGCGTGAGCGCTCGTGAGCGGGCACGTAACTTACATTCTTAATCTGACATTATACTCACTTGAGATTTCTCTGGGTCGCCGCGAGAACGGCGGATGTGTTCAGGCGAGCGGGTTGCATTACCGGCTCGTTGGCTGCCAAATACACCACTGCAGTAGCCTTATCTAAGGGGACTGACATGGCGAGACATTTCGACGGCGGGCCGCAAGCCCGTCCGGGTCATGCAGAGAGCTCGAGAGGGCTCTGCATGACGCGCGAACGGGGACGCGAGGGCGGGGTAGCTCTCTTGTAACGTAAAGAGAGCTAGCCGCGTGCTCGGTGGTCGAGCAGAACTGGAACAGTGTTTGTACGAGGGCGCGCGCACGAGTAGTGGGCACGGGACCTACATGTAACACAGATGATGCCCGTCCGGGTCATGCAGAGAGCTCGAGAGGGCTCTGCATGACGCGCGAACGGGGACACGAGGGCGGGGTAGCTCTCTTGTAACGTAAAGAGAGCTAGCCGCGTGCTCGTACGTGTCCCTCGGCCTCATTCTCAGATGCGACGGCAGTGAGGCTCGTGAGCGGCAGCTGCGCGTTGGTGAGGAGAGGCGGGGGGTGTTGAAGGCTTCGAGTCGAGCCCGCAGGGTCGACAGCGGAAGCCCTTCACAGCCGGAAGTGCGAGGCGTCTTAAAAAAGACACTCGCTGCTCTTTTAGAATAGGTTTTAGAATAGGTTTTAGCAAGGTAAAGGATACGTCGCCGGATAGCGTAGCTCGCACGGATGGCTGAAGGTGGCGAAGACGGCCGGCTTCCTCAGCGCTCTCCTAAGCTGGCTGTCCGCTGTTCGACGGCGGCGGTGGCTTCTCTCAGATCCAGCGATGCGAAGAGCTCGCTGAAGAGACGAAAATCAGGGAATTCAGCCTACAGCCCCTAGTGTTATACGCTAAGCCACGCCCATTCTGGCGGGCTGTGACGCTATGAAGGCGCGGGCGCCCTTCATTGGGCGTGACGTCACGCCGGGCTCACTGGTAGGCTGCAGCAGTTGCCCGCAGGGCAGCCAATGAGCACGCGAGATGGCCTGCTCTAGGTCTGCTAGCTGCTGCACTGCGTTGACAAGGAATACAAAATTAAGGATAATTTTTTGGCTTCAGTATCTCGAGAAGATGAATCTTTCCCGTAGCGTAAGCTAAACTTACGCAATACGAGAGAACCTCTCGTAAGAGAACGATTATTTCTAAAAACTCCGGGCAAAGTGGAGATTTTGGAAAACTCCGTTTGCACGTTTGCATGTAAACTGAGAAAAACTGAGTTTTAGGCAGCCGACGTCACAGTATGCGACAGAACTTGCATCTGCATCAAAAGTGCGACCTCTTTGTTCTTCTTCATCTGTGGATTTATTGGCGGGTCGCATACCAACTTTTAAGGTGCATCCCGCCACCTCCTGTACTGGAGTCACCTCTTTGTTCAAAATAGAAAGAAGAAGTGATTCGTTGCTGTTGTTGCTATTTTCGGGATTCTGATTGGCTAACGTGGGCTTGAGCTTCTCATTACACTGCCACCTACAGGTATGGCATGCTCTTAACGGCATATATACACTTGCAGGTGTGCACAATGTTATTTTTGAAAACGGAGAGGGTGAAATGTCCGTTTATGAAAATAGCCTGCCATGTGTAAACGTAGCCTTTACCCCTAGTCAGATCCTGACTCCACCCACTGGCAATATTTAAAAAATGCTGGAAAAGTGGAGACAGAAGGGACTTTTTGTCAAGGTCGCCACTTTTGAAACATCTCGCGGCACGGATTTAGCCTACCAATACAAATAAATAAAACATCTCCAGTTAACTCTAGCAGTGCATTCATTTCGTTCGTGTGTTAATTAAGAGGCGATCTCGCGTTAAAAAGTGATTACAGTGCTCGTTGCCGCTGCGATCAGTGGTACGTACAGTGTTCTCTTGTGGCTCGCACACAGTCTTCATACGGACGCGCGCTTCAATCCGTTGCAGAGAGACTCTCTATTCGTTCCGGTGAAATCACAAAACAAAATGCACACAAACGTGTCCCTGCTTGATCTACAACCACTGATAAAGATAAAACGGTTTTGATGAGGGGGGGAAAAATCTATACTTCTTAGTGCGGATTAGAACCCAGAACCTCTGACAGGCTTGGCTGTAGTTCTGCCACTGGACCATTATAGTAAATACGTAGAATAGTCGGATCGATGTATTTATTCACATGAACATATATTAGATCTCATTAAATGACAAATTAAACACAATGTACTATTTAAATCGATTGCTGGACATCGTAAATGTTATTGTACATACATCTTATTTATGATTTAGCATTGTATTAGTATCTCTTATCAATTCGAGCCACTGGCTCAATCTGCGGCCTTAAAGGGTAACTCAACCCCTGGTCAGAGTCTGACTCCACCCACTGGCAATATTTGAAAAATGCTGTAAAAGTAGGCAGAGCCCAACGGAGGGGGGGGGCGTGCACCTGAGACCCGCTTCTCTCAGCTGGTGCCTGCTTACCTCACACAGTACCACAACATCCAATAGGAAAATTCAACTGCAGTAGCCACCGTTCAACCTGAAGAGGGCAGCACTCAGACGTTTTTACATCATATATTGTAGAATTAAAACACTTTATACCCAAATGTCAAAACATTTTCTCGAATCGATGAACCGCATTAATAAAGCCCCAGTCTTACAGATCACTAACTAAAAAAGGTTATTTTAGGGTTTAGTTACCCTTTAAGTAGTCTAATCCAGTCACAGGCTGGGAGTAAAAAATAGTCCAGGGACATTGTCATATATATAATATATAGTAATTAAATAATAATAATAATAAAGTAATGTGAAAAAATATAATTCTGATAACTAATGTAAAAAATGAAGAACTTATATATATATGTGTGTGTGTGTGTGTGTGTGTGTGTACATTAAATGGTAATATATATATACATATATATATATAAATAAAATCAATATTCATGTTATATAATTGCATTTAATTTTTATATAATTTAATTATTAAATGTAATGAATACAATTAATATTTATTGATTATATAAAATAAAGTCATAAACAATTAGAAATCTGCTTATGTCATGTTTGTATTGCAAATGCAGCACAATTAAATGCACACAATCAGCAAAAAATCTTCAAGATTGCTAAATGCTAAGATGGTTACGAGGTAAAAGACATGCAATAAAATCCGGGAGACCCAGGAGAGTCACAGCTCAGGGGAGCTTACTTTGTCTTTTCAGGAAAATAAGTAGCAGCGATGCTTATTTTGTGATTTTTACTGACTTGAGCTGTACTGAATGCTGTCGCTAACACTACATCTGTCCTCCAGTGTGACTGACTAACAGCAGTATCAGATGAAGATAGATCCTAGAAGTGCCAAGCGGTGGACGACGGGAAGTAAAGCACAGCTACTGCTCACAAGTTACTCGCAAGGACAGAGAACATGTTCAATGAGAGGAGCCAGCGCAATCCTGCAACTTGTGGCTGTTATAAAGCACACAAAGGAGGAAACAAAAACTGTCTTAAATGATAAGTCCAAAAATGATAAGTCTCCAGAACAGGCAGGAGAATCTCACAAAATATAATTCATAACCAAACATTGACGATAACGGACACTGAAAAAACTAAATGAACAGAAGGTTTAAATACACAGAGATAATTAATGTAACCAGAAACAAGTGCATAACTCAATCAAAAACCGTGGAGACCAACTAGGGAAACGAATTCAGGCAAAGCAGAATAGGGAACAATAAAAATGAAACCAATGCACAACAAACACGTTACTGAGAAAAAAGAAATTATATTTTGCTTAAAGAAAATAAAATAATTTTTGTATTTGACATTATGTTCATGACAATTAAACATTACCCCCCGTCCCCCATTACTCATTACTGTAATGCGAAAATTTTGTTATTCTATGTATATATGTATAAAATAATATATACATTTTTTAACATTACAGTAATCAAAATAAAACATTTTGCATTTCTTTTTATATTTTTGTGTAATATAATATTTTATATACATATTTAATATGCATTTTACTGTATATATATGTATTTATAAATTATATTTTTTTACTATTTTTGTATAAATAATTTTATATAATTTAATCCATTTAACTTTATTACATTTTACTTATATTTTAATATATTTTATATAAATTATGTATTTTGATACACACAGACACATACACACACACACACACACACACACACACACACACACACACACACACACACACACACACATATATATATATATATATAAAATGTATGTTTTTTATTTTATATATTAATTTAGTATTTGAATTTACATTGAATTTATTTTATATTGGTTGTAGTGCCTTTAATTTCTACTGCAGTTATAAAAAAATCAATTAGTATAATTGAGAATTTCATACACCTCAAAAGGGAAACATCTGGACACATTACAGTAAGAACATGTTCAGGGGAAATGTGTTTAATTATCATGAAGTTAATGTCAAAAAAAGATTTTAAAGTTATTAAAAATAGGCTTAATTGCAAAATATAATTTCCTCATTTTTTTTCTTTGTTTTTTGGGTGAAGTGTGATCTGGACAAGCCGAAATATGTGTCTCATGGTCGTTTGCTGCAGGCTTTGTAAAACTCTATAAAGTTGTGATTTGTGAGTCCCCTTCACTGCTCCTCTCAATCCCTGTGTTCTGGAATCTGCAGTGGTTCCTGAGAGAATTCTTTAAAACATCTCTCCGGGGGTCGACCACACACAGTTAACACAATCTCAACACGCTCCCTTTTCTCATGCCCTTCGAGGGGAGGAGGACACAGAGCTATAGTTATAACTCAGAGAGACAGACATCCTGGCTTTCACAAAGTCACACCGCGTTATGCCTGTAGCAGCTGCAGTTTGTGTGTGTGTGTGTGTGTGTACTGACACCAGTCAGCCCTCCAGAGCTTTGAGAGCACAGATTATTCATTGGCGACCTGTAGCTGTCACACTCCACTCTTACACCGTAATGAAATGCATTGTAGGTGCGATTGCATCAAGTGTTGGGCCTTGAAATATTTAGATGCTCTTGACTCAACATTGACATTTATTAATGGAAACAAAACTTCTGTAAACAACTGTATAATTCAACTGGATTTTGAACTTTCGTTGTCAGTTCGCTTGAATCTCCATTTCATTCCTGTCTCAGACTTTAGCGATGCACTGAAAAATATTTGTCCAAAAATGACTTTTGTTTTGGCTGAAACAGTTTTGGAGGCTGAAAGGGTGATGTTTAATTAGTGCTCCTCTGATGCTGCGCTTTGACTGTGTCAGGGTTTATCTTGTGGATAAGCTAAGATGTCAGCTATGTGGACACTAGGGCTGGGTTGATGATATCAGTTTCTTGTTTTTAATCGATCTTCCTTTTCAAGGAACAGATCTTTTAGTCAATTTCAGTTTATGTGATCAAAGCTTCCCTAAACATTATTTGTAGCAGTAGGCCTTTAATCGCAATAAGCTTTGTGCTTTATTACTTTTGAAATAAAACATTCAAAAGTAATAAAGTAATAAACAACGTTTTTTTGACACTCTAAATGTGACGTGTCAGTTTGCCGAAATACATGCACTATATTACATTTTCATTATATCTTTACTTAACCTGTCGTCTTATGTATGTTTGAATAAATCTGGCATGTAAACAAGTTTATATATTATATATCATTAAAAAGTTCATATTAAAACTGCCTCAAGTGCAATTTAAATTTGAAATGCTAAAGTTTGACTGTTTTAGGTTCATTCTGGTGTTACGCAGCACGTTTGAGGTTTGTTTGCATCAAGCAGGTTCAGTTGAGCTCCTGTTTATGTTTGCTGATCAAGGTTTATATGTAAATAAAAGCCTAAATTCAATCTGTTCATCATATAAAATTATTGTATGTCTTCAGAAAATTTGGACTAAACCGCTCAATTCATATTGATTAGTTTTAACAATCTCTTTATGAAGCGCCAAAGTAGTAGTGGTAGTTGCGCATACTGTCAATGGAGGAACAGAAATCTCTCCGATTTCATCAAAAAGATCTTCATTTGCGTTCCGAAGATTAACGAAAGTCTTACGGATGAGAAATGAATGACAGAATTTTCATTTTTGAACGAACAATCCCTTTAATACCTCACATTTAAAGGTTAAGGTTAGTCAGTAATTTACACTAAATTCAGAGGGAAGTGATCATGACAAACTAAAATATGTTTTATGGTGCAAGAAACTTTGAATGACAAACAGTTAGTGAACAGCAAAACAAAGATTATTGGAGTATGTTTTACAAGAAATTACAGTACTTTTTCAGTTTTTCTACCTCATGCTTAGTTCAATCTGTTACTTGTCATTTCTTTGTAATTGTGAAATTCACTAGTAATTTCTGAGAGAAAATATTTTTTTCAGTGTATTACATCCACTCACTAACACAAAATACACTCACTCATATTTCCACACAATCAGCCTGCTTTAGGAAACACAACACACACACACTTGTGATCGATCGAGAGCCGTCAGCCGTATCTTACCCAGTCTCAGCCTAAGAATAACTTATTGATCATCAGATTGTGTTTCCAAGGGTGTGTGTGTGTGTGTGTGTGTTTGCATCGGTGTGTTTAAACGGCTCTATTTATGACTAAATACTACAGGAAATGACTCATCAATAACACAGAGCTACACATGTAGAGCTACACATCACAGGACTGAACTTTATAAATTCAGCTGTATGTTTGTATATGTGTGTGTCTTTAAATGCAACTAACTGTATGTCAAATTAATCACAGCTCTTTGCAACCTCAGCAGCCGTCCGTATAGAAGAACTGTACATCATAGCAAAAGATGAGAGAGTGTGTGTGTGTGTGTGTGTGTGTGTGTGTGTGTGTGTGTGTGTGTGTGTGTGTGTGTGTGTGTGTGTGTGTGTGTGTGTGTGTGTGTGTGTGTGTGTGTGTGTGTGTGTGCGAGTGCGTGCGTGCGTGCGTGCGTGCGTGCGCATGGTCATGTTTGATATTATGAGTGAAAGTCAAATGCAGTGAAGTGTATCTTAATACAGATGTCTACATCCTCTCTCAGTGCGTAAATGACAATCCATAAATCTTACAATAAACACCTTCTCTCAGTATTCATGTACTCATCATAAATACTGAGATTGTAAAATGATCAACATGAGTGTGATCTACAGTAACACACACAATCTCACACTCAGATGGCTCATATTTATTAAATATTTTATGTTTTCAGCTGCTAATAAGATGATGAACAGGGTACAAATTAAGGCCTAAAATGATGATAGTTTCCCTTTAAAACAAAATCATAACTGACAGGTGATACTTAACTTTCAGTGGTCATATTATACTGTATGAGTATTGTTTTCTGTTGATAATTAGTGATAAACTTATTTTTCATATAATTATAATGATGATGATAATAATAATAATGCATAAAGTTCTCCATCTTCTGATGCTTTCATGTTCATTTCTGAAATATTTTGGCTAATGTATGAATACATTTTCAGCTATCAATGATAACTTATTTATTCATTTGTAACATTTATTTATTTATAAAACTTTAAGAGATTAAAAATTGAATGAGATTATTTGTGTTTTTCTTTCATACTGTAGAAAGGGTCCACATTATGTCAGTGTTATGTTTTGTGGTAATTAAAATAAGTTAAAAACAGTTTTTACTACAGTCAACTGAATATCAATTCAACAGAATATGTAAATTATGATTATGGTTGGAGAGGCCAGAATCTGCATTTACAAGGGGATACAGACATACGATGTGTTTAAAACGAGCCATTTGTCATTCAGCATATTCAATTTATGCTATAATTATCTAGAAGTTTATCAAACACAACAAAAGACATTTGTGTTTGATTTGAGCTTCAAATCATGCTTTAAAAGTGTAACAGGACACCCTATTGTGCCCTATTCACAGAAAGGTTTTGATTTACACATTTTTACCGTAGTTAAATCCCTTCCACAGACTTTCCCCCAGCATCAGTGCAGGAAACAGGGAAAGTGTGTGGTTTCCATCTGGGCTGCCCATGGGCATCTCTCTGCGCCTCTGTGATCTCTGACACAACATCAGCTCAGTTCCTACACTCATTAATGCTCACTGTTGTCTGTCTGTGATGTGCTTTCATATCTTATACGTCAGATGTGGGGGATGTATTTTTGCCGTTTTGTAGGATTTTATGGCCTGAAGTCCACTTAAAACGTCAGTTAAGACTTTTTGCATCAATCATAATTTAGTTTATCATGAACATTTTCCACTCTTCTTTGCTATTTTACCTTTAAAACTTTGATAGGTTAATGACCCCTGTTGTGATACATGTTTATATACTAATTGATCTGCAAAATCTGTGTGAAAAGAAGCAAATATTATAAGTGTGACAGAATTTTTTTAACGCAGTAGCTGTCATGTCACGATAGGATAGGAAAGAAAGGGTTATTGTTAACAGACTGTCAGTCACTGCAATAATCTGTGATAGACCTAAGGGTCTCATTTATTCTATTATGACAGTCAATATCTGTACAAGTAATGACTTGAGCATTATTGCAGATCATTTGTGTGCCTCCTGATAGTTATAATAGTTATTGGTTATGATAGCGTGCATTATGATAACAAGCATCTGTTTGCCTCTATAATTATACACGGCGCAATCTGATTAGATGAGTTGCTCCAAATGGTTTATGGATAATAATTGGCCTGACTCAGTAGAGTAGCTTTACTCATAATGATAGCATGGGGTAGATTAGCCATCATCTAATACCAAGTAAGTGTACACAGTCATTATTTCTGTGTCAAGTTGTCGGGGATAGTGGGATGCATTGACATTTTTTTAATAATACTTTATTTTACAATTAATAATGAAAATATGAATTTTAATACATTTAATAAAACTATAAATTAAAATTATATATATATAATATATATATATATATATATATATATATATATATATGTTTAATTTGGGTGTATATATATAAATATATATGTATATATATTAATACATTATATATAAAAATCAAGTAGAACATAAAAAATATTTCATATACCTGGGTTACTTTTTCAAAGTACAATGGAGACAAATTGCAGACGAGGCTGACGAGCTATGTAATGTTATTTTAAAGGTGAAGTATTGAATTGTTTCCTTTCATGTTGCACAAAGAAAAGTAAAAATAAATAAATGCATGAATAAATAAATATAAAAAGAAATGAAAGATTCAATACAGGAAAAAAATTTAAATATATATAGGGCCTACATATTTGTGTGTGTGTGTGTGTGTTTAATTTATTTTTATATTTATTTATTTTATTATTTGTATTATTCAGTATATAAAATTGAGGATTATATGTAATTTAAAAATAATTATATTTGTTTTATCAAGTTTTTTTTTGTTTGTTTTATCAAGTCATTTATCTCTTTTTCATTTCTGCAGGTTTGTTGCTGTATTTTTTCTGTTCTCACCTGGCCAGCACCTCGACGTTTGAAATGGCGTAGAAGTATTTGAGCAGGTTGTCTCTCTGGACGTAGGTTCCTCCGAGCGCGGGCCTGAGGAGCCGGAGCCTGAGATTGGTGAACGTGAAGAAATCTCGTAAACCCTTCATGCTCTCCATCCGCGTGTACAAGCCCTCCATGTTCAGCAGCCTGGGGCCGGCGAAGGTGGCGAAGCGCGGGCGCACCTCGAACCGCACCACCTTCTCATTCTTGGAGCCGACCCAGCGGGAGAACTGCTCGGTGCAGATGACCCGCGTGGCGTTCGCTGCGTTCAGGTCGCGCACGCGTCTCGGCGGCATGTTGAAGGCATCCACGCAGTCGTCGGCGTAGTACTGAAAGGGCTGCCACGTGCGCCCGAAGTTCAGAGACTTCTCCAGCACCATGACCGTGGGCCGGCCGTACTCGAAGGTAATATGAATGTCATCCGTGAGTTCGAGGGTCTTGTTCCAGGACAGGGTGATGTTGGCCTGGAGAGGCTCGGGATAGCGCTGCCACGTGACCGTCTGCCAGTATGTGACCAGGCCGCTGCGCTCGCGGTCCTGCATCAGCTGCGGCGGGTGAGCCAGGTCAGGGTTAGACGCGTCACATTCATCACTGCACAGGTACGGGTTCTCCTGCACACACACAAACAGCCAGGACACTTTACAAAGAGCACTTTTAATATAGAGAATCTATTTGGGGGGTTAGTGCGCGGATGAGGAGGAGGGAGGGTCTGGCTAGTATGCAAGTATATTTGGTGCAAATCAACTGAGCGCCTGTGACATTGAAATTTGTAGTTGTAGAGAATAGCCACACATGTGTATCAGTAAATTTGAAGTCACAGAGAGAAATGTTTTAAGAGTTGCAAACTTGTAGACTTTTTTTTCTTGTCCACAAACACAACACTTGCACCTTCTCAAATACTTCATTGCAGGTGGACAAATCCTATTCTACAAATCACAAATTAGGCAACTCGTAAGATCACATTTTTGCTACAGTTGCTGCAGTAAATGCTCTATCACTTAGAGTACCTTTAAAAGAACTGAATTGCAATTAAATTAAATTAATATGTATTATAGTTTAAATTTATATTAAAGGATATTTATTAATATATTATGTGAATGTGTTGATATTTTAGTTTGATAAATGTTTTTTTAATATATTTTGCATTTGTAGGGGATTTTTATATGGTACTAAATTATATTCACGCTGTATTTATGACCCATTTATTCTCTTTTTGAGCATTGACCTGAAAACTAAATTTCCAACTTAAACTGTGGTAAATCTTGAATGCTTCAAAGCAACAGACTTAAGTTTGATCTCTTTTCAAAGACCACACTTGGCAGATTATTACTGAAGTGAAAAAAGTTTTAAAAAGTGAACTTGAAAAAAAGTTACACAATTTGACCTTTATTGTTATGAAAATGATGTAAAAATTTTAAATTTTTATATTTTCAAAAACATGTTTTACTCTAAAGCTGTGAGAAAAGCAAAGAAAGTCATATTCATTCAATTAAATGAATATGTATTATAGTTTAAATTTATATTAAAGATAGGGTAGGAATTTTTTAATAAAAACATTTGTTATACTGGTTGAAACTTTTGCAATTTAACAAAAATTGCAATTTAGTATGTTTAAAATATGTTAACTTTTAAATGCAATATTGAAAAAGTACACAGGTGCACATTCAATACAAGCACACTTATTTTTCACAAAGACAGACAGTGTTCAGACAGTTGATGTGATAGAGAGATTGATTGATTGATTGATTGATTGATCGAGTGAGTGAGTGAGTGAGTGAGTGAGTGAGTGAGTGAGTGAGTGAGAGTGAGTGAGTGAGTGTGAGAGTGTGAGAGTGAGTGAGTGAGTGAGTGTGAGAGTGAGTGATGGTGAGTGAGTGAGTGAGTGAGTGTGAGAGTGAGTGAGTGAGTGAGTGAGTGAGTGTGAGAGTGAGTGAGTGAGTGAGTGAGTGTGAGAGTGAGTGATGGTGAGTGAGTGAGTGAGTGTGAGAGTGAGTGATGGTGAGTGAGTGAGTGAGTGAGTGAGTGAGTGAATGAGTGAGTGAGTGAGGGAGTGTGAAAGTGAGTGAGTGAGTGAGTGAGTGAGTGAGTGAGTGAGTGAGTGAGTGAGTGTGAGAGTGAGTGAGTGAGTGAGTGAGTGAGTGTGACAGTGAGTGTGAGAGTGAGTGAGTGAGTGAGTGAGTGAGTGTGTGAGTGTGAGAGTGTGTGAGTGTGAGAGTGAGTGAGTGAGTGTGAGTGAGTGAGTGTGAGAGTGAGTGAGTGAGTGAGTGAGTGTGAGAGTGAGTGAGTGTGAGAGTGAGTGAGTGAGTGTGAGAGTAAGTGAGTGTGAGAGTGAGTGAGTGAGTGTGAGAGTGAGTTTGAGAGTGAGTGAGTGAGTGTGAGAGTGAGTGAGTGGGAGAGTGAGTGTGAGAGTGAGTGTGTGAGTGTGAGTGTGAGAGTGAGTGAGTGAGTGTGAGAGTGAGTGAGTGGGAGAGTGAGTGTGAGAGTGAGTGTGTGAGTGTGAGAGTGAGTGAGTGAGTGTGAGAGTGAGTGTGAGAGTGAGTGAGTGAGTGAGTGAGTGAGTGAGTGAGTGAGTGAGTGAGTGAGTGAGTGAGTGTGAGTAAGTGTGATAGTGAGTGAGTGAGTGAGTGAGTGAGTGAGTGTGAGAGTGAGTGAGTGTGAGAGTGAGTGTGAGAGTGAGTGAGTGTGAGAGTGAGTGAGTGAGTGAGTGTGAGTGTGAGAGTGAGTGAGTGAGTGTGAGAGTGAGTGAGTGAGTGTGAGAGTGAGTGAGTGAGAGAGAGAGTGAGTGAGTAAGTGTGAGAGTGAGTGAGTGAGTGTGAGAGTGAGTGAGTGAGTGTGTGAGTGTGAGTGAGTGTGAGAGTGAGTGAGTGAGTGTGAGTAAGTGTGAGAGTGAGTGAGTGAGTGAGTCAGTCTGAGAGTGAGTGAGTGTGAGAGTGAGTGTGAGAGTGAGTTTGAGAGTGAGTGTGAGAGTGAGTTTGAGAGTGAGTGTGAGAGTGAGTGTGAGAGTGAGTGTGAGAGTGAGTGTGAGAGTGAGTTTGAGAGTGAGTGTGAGAGTGAGTGAGTGAGTGAGTGAGTGTGAGAGTGAGTGAATGAGTGAGTGAGTGTAAGAGTGAGTGAGTGTGAGAGTGAGTGTGTGAGAGTGAGTTTGAGAGTGAGTGTGAGTGTGAGTGAGTGAGAGTGAGAGTGAGTGAGTGAGTGAGTGTGAGTAAGTGTGATAGTGAGTGAGTGAGTGAGTGTGAGAGTGAGTGTGAGAGTGTGAGAGTGAGTGAGTGAGTGTGAGAGTGAGTGAGTGAGTGTGAGAGTGAGTGAGTGAGTGTGAGAGTGAGTGAGTGAGAGAGAGAGTGAGTGAGTAAGTGTGAGAGTGAGTGAGTGAGTGAGTGAGTGAGTGTGAGAGCGAGTGAGTGAGTGAGTGAGTGTGAGTAAGTGTGATAGTGAGTGAGTGAGTGAGTGAGTGAGTGTGAGAGTGAGTGAGTGTGAGAGTGAGTGTGAGAGTGAGTGAGTGTGAGAGTGAGTGAGTGAGTGAGTGTGAGTGTGAGAGTGAGTGAGTGAGTGTGAGAGTGAGTGAGTGAGTGTGAGAGTGAGTGAGTGAGAGAGAGAGTGAGTGAGTAAGTGTGAGAGTGAGTGAGTGAGTGAGTGAGTGAGTGAGTGAGTGTGAGAGTGAGTGAGTGAGTGTGTGAGTGTGAGTGAGTGTGAGAGTGAGTGAGTGAGTGTGAGTAAGTGTGAGAGTGAGTGAGTGAGTGAGTCAGTCTGAGAGTGAGTGAGTGTGAGAGTGAGTGTGAGAGTGAGTTTGAGAGTGAGTGTGAGAGTGAGTTTGAGGGTGAGTGTGAGAGTGAGTGTGAGAGTGAGTGTGAGAGTGAGTTTGAGAGTGAGTGTGAGAGTGAGTGAGTGAGTGAGTGTGAGAGTGAGTGAATGAGTGAGTGAGTGTAAGAGTGAGTGTGAGAGTGAGTGTGTGAGAGTGAGTTTGAGAGTGAGTGTGAGAGTGAGTGAGTGAGTGAGAGTGAGAGTGAGTGAGTGAGTGAGTGAGTGTGAGTAAGTGTGATAGTGAGTGAGTGAGTGAGTGAGTGTGAGAGTGAGTGTGAGAGTGAGTGAGTGTGAGAGTGAGTGAGTGAGTGTGAGTGTGAGAGTGAGTGAGTGAGTGTGAGAGTGAGTGAGTGAGTGTGAGAGTGAGTGAGTGAGAGAGAGAGTGAGTGAGTAAGTGTGAGAGTGAGTGAGTGAGTGAGTGAGTGTGAGTGAGTGTGTGAGTGTGAGTGAGTGTGAGAGTGAGTTTGAGAGTGAGTGTGAGAGTGAGTGAGTGAGTGAGTGAGTGTGAGAGTGAGTGAGTGAGTGAGTGTGAGTAAGTGTGATAGTGAGTGAGTGAGTGAGTGAGTGAGTGTGAGAGTGAGTGAGTGTGAGAGTGAGTGTGAGAGTGAGTGAGTGTGAGAGTGAGTGAGTGAGTGTGAGTGTGAGAGTGAGTGAGTGAGTGTGAGAGTGAGTGAGTGAGTGAGTGTGAGAGTGAGTGAGAGAGAGAGTGAGTGAGTAAGTGTGAGAGTGAGTGAGTGAGTGAGTGAGTGAGTGAGTGAGTGTGAGAGTGAGTGAGTGAGTGTGTGAGTGTGAGTGAGTGTGAGAGTGAGTGAGTGAGTGTGAGTAAGTGTGAGAGTGAGTGAGTGAGTGAGTGAGTCAGTCTGAGAGTGAGTGAGTGTGAGAATGAGTGTGAGAGTGAGTTTGAGAGTGAGTGTGAGAGTGAGTTTGAGAGTGAGTGTGAGAGTGAGTGTGAGAGTGAGTGTGAGAGTGAGTTTGAGAGTGAGTGTGAGAGTGAGTTTGAGAGTGAGTGTGAGAGTGAGTGAGTGAGTGAGTGAGTGTGAGAGTGAGTGAATGAGTGAGTGAGTGTAAGAGTGAGTGAGTGTGAGAGTGAGTTTGAGAGTGAGTGTGAGAGTGAGTGAGTGAGTGAGTGAGTGTGAGAGTGAGTGAATGAGTGAGTGAGTGTAAGAGTGAGTGAGTGTGAGAGTGAGTGTGTGAGAGTGAGTTTGAGAGTGAGTGTGAGAGTGAGTGAGTGAGTGAGAGTGAGTGAATGAGTGAGTGAGTGTAAGAGTGAGTGAGTGTGAGAGTGAGTGAGTGAGTGTGAGAGTGAGCGAGTGAGAGAGTGAGTGAGTGAGAGAGTGAGAGAGTGAGTGAGTGAGTGAGTGAGTGAGTGAGTGAGAGAGATTGATTGACAAAAAGAGATAGAGACAGGTAGAAAGTGTGTGATGCACAGAAAAGGAAGGGGTTGATATTGAGTGAGACAGATTTCAAACTCACAAACACTTTTCATTGTAAAACTACAGTGAAGAAGTTGTGGGCTTTTATTAAAAGAAAAGACTGCAGGGAGTGTTGATATGTGAGCGCAAACACACACACACACACACACACACACACACACACACACACACACACACACACACATAAAGCATATCATTAAAAATCTGGGTCAATTTTTATCAGATTTCTTTATAAAATCACACAGTAGATGATCATTTAACAATAGCACATGCTAACACATCTGCGTTCAGGTATGACGGCTTTGAATCTGTCTATGGAGCATGTATTCATTATCTGTGTGTGTTGTACACACCTCGACAGAGAAATACACGCTCACACATGCCTCATAAGAGAAGCTTGAACAGCACAGTGCATCTTGGGAAATACATGATCTGATTTATGAAGTCAGGCACACAGAGAATAAAAACTAAATTAAAGGGGAGATAAAACAAAGTGTGTGTATGTAAGAGAAAGACAGAGAAAGAATAAAGAGAGGCGGTAAAATAATGAAGCCTCTCTGAATCTAGTTTTACTCAAACTCACAGTTTGTCTATATAAACTAGAATTACAGATGGGCCGATAATCAGTTTGACTGATGTTTTTTTACTGTTATTCATACTTTTCAACATTTTCAACAGGGTCCAGGTAAAGTGACTCAATTAATGTATCGTTTTTAACTTAACTTTTAACATAACAGCCATTCATTCTCAAGTAAGAAATATATTGCTTAATTATACAGTTTATTGATTTACAAAATGATATTGCACAAGATTGCATAAATATGATGTAAACATAATTTATAATAACAGTTATTAATCTATTATATATATATATATATATATATATATATATATATATATATATATATATAATTTATTTTTATTTTTATATATGTATCATATTTGGGCAAAGTTACACAATACTGTTACAGTTCAGTAAAAAAATTATTTGAAAGAAATTAATATTTTTATGGGGACAAAAAATTATAAAAAATTTTGATTACCAAATCAGCTTATTAAAAATGAAAATGGAAAAAATGAAAACATTTTTAATTGTAATAATATTTCACAATATTACTGTTTTTACTGTATTTTAATGCAGCCTTGATGAGCAGAAGAAACTTCTTTCAAAAATCTCACAACCCCAAACGTTTTTGTTTTTTTGTTTTTGCAATTTATGGTAGTAAAATAATCTTTATATTATTATTATTATTATTATTATTATACCTACACATCTGATACCTCATTGACTTGCTATTAACATCCTCTTGCATATTTTTCTAAAATTGTATGTACATTTTTGGATGTCCAGTACTTTTCCTCGAAAGCTCTTATTTTCTCAACCTGGCACCTCAGCTTTCGTGTTGACCGGGTAAAAACCTGTGCGCTCGACGTCCTAGAAGTTGTGCAGCATCCAATTAAATCAAACTTTGTCAGCCTTTGCCTTTTTTATGCGACATGCATGAGCCTGGAATTCATCTGAACAGTTTAGCGGCTTCTGCTTGACCAATTCCAGTATGTAATGTGCAATGCTTGGTACTGGGTGCAGTCCTGTCAGATATACTGCATTATCCCATAAAGTTGCTATTAAGTGTCTACAACAAAACTCATTTGATGCCACAGACCTTGTCTAGTTTGGAAAATTCAGTGACTAGTTATTCCTCAGGATTTGTACAGGTCAAATTGTACATCTTAATCCTTTCAGACACACATTCCACAGACCACTAATTCTGTTCTGACTGATCGTCTGACTCTTTGCTCCCTCCAGTAAAGGGGTTTAATGTTACCCTCTTCCCCAGGATCACATTACGCCTCGACGCTGCCACTCATTTCTGCTCAACATAATTCTATTTCCTCAAGACGCACACCTCTCTCTCTCTTTTAATCCAATGTTTCTTCTCTCTCCTGTAATATTGTTGGAGAGAAACCTCTGCAGACATCATCATCTGACTTGTCTTCAACATCTGCACACATGCATGCAAACACACTCTGACCCCTGACGCACTAAAGCTATAGTTGGATTAAGGAAGAGAATGTTACACAGAAACCTTCAACCCCCAAATCCACTGAAACCCAACCCTCTGACACACTTAGTGTGCATTGTGCGTCTGACAGCATGATGTGTGTATCTGAGTCAGCTTTTGTTTATATTGCAGGGACCAAATGTCCCCAAAATGATAGTAAAACCTGAAATCACCCACATTCTGAGGATATGCCAACGGCTCCCATGAGAATAACAGCTTAATTAACATGCTAAATAATGAAAATATAAAAACAATGTTTTCTGTGAGGGGTAAGTTTAGAGCAGGGTATAGAAATAACATTAGTACTATTTTGTACTATAGAAGTCAAAAATAAATTCTGACTGTGATAGAAAAGTACAGTAAATGTGTAAGTGTGTGCTTGCATGAATGTGTGTGCATGTGTATTTCATCGATGTGTGTGTGTTTGGGTTTTCGCATGCTTGTGTGCATGTATTGGCAATCCTTGTGTGTATATGTGCATGTATTTACATGCTTGTACTGTATATGCCTGTACAGTATGCATGCATGTGCTTGCATTTCAAATGTATATTTGCATCTGTGTGTGTGTGTATTTGCATGTTTGCAAATGTGCATACGTGTGCTTTTATGCACGGATGTATGTGCGCTTGCATGTGTGTATGTTTATATGCGAGTTTGTGCATGCATGAATGAATGCATTAGTGTTTCTGCTGTCTACGAGAAATGGCTTTAATATTATAATCCAGGATCAGGTTTTCTCACTAATGAGTTTTGTGCATGTTTTAGCCATGAGCATGGCCCAATAATGCATGAGGCAAAGATGCAAAACTAGCATGTATATATCCTTTCCAGAACAATCCCATCCTCCTGCCCCATATAAACACACACACACACACACACACACACACACACACACACACACACACACACACACACACACACACGGCCGACTGTTCCAGCAGGTGGCCCACATCACTAAGCTCCTAGAGCAATTATCCACGTTGGAATCCCGTCGCTGCGACAACAATCAGCATGGAGCTAGATCCCTGTCACAGTGTCCATATAGCAGCATGTTAAACCAACCAACTGGGACATTAGATCACCGTTACACTGGAACTTTACCTAGCACCATCCACATCTCATGCAATCTGTTAGAGTACAACATCAGTATTGTAAAATCGGTTAATCTGTCTTACTCGTTGTCGTCTCTGTGGATTTATATACCTTTAGACCTTCTTATTGTGTGTGTGTGTGTGTGTGTGTGTGTGTGTGTGTGTGTGTCTGTCTGTCTGTGTGTGTGTGTGTGTGTGTGTGTGTGTGTGTGTGTGTCTGTCTGTCTGTGTGTGTGTGTGTGAGTGAGTTATAGCGGTCTTTAAGAAACCGAGAACACAATGTGAACCCCATTTGGTTTACGAGAACATCACTAAGAATACAACACTCTGAGGAATAGTGTACTTCTGTTCCAAAGCCTAGTCTGTTCTCCATGACCGTAGTCAACATAGGCAGCTTCCTTCTAAGACAGCTTCCTGATTTCTGACTGAGTTGGAACGTCATGAGATCCCCAGATGGACTTTTTGGTATATTCTGTGCCTTCCAGAGATAAAATAAACGGAGCTGACAGCACTGCAGTCTTATTGATGGCTAAAAGTCTAATTAAATTATTACATTGCACAAAATATTTAATAAACAAAATAGCCAAGGGATGTGGGATGTGAACTTGCATGAATGGCACATAACAGTATCTTAGAAGGCACAATATTTTTTTTGCTTACTATTTAGAGCAACCTGCATGCTGAGAGCACAGTTATGATTTCTAAAAATGTTGTCTATTTAGGCAGCTCACTAGGATTTCTAACCGAGTTTAAAAGAGAAGTGTGTAATTTTTTGAATGTTATAAGTTTCCTGCACTGTTGAATCTTCAGCATTATTAAAATAAAGAAATTCCAGAGTTGAATGCGAGTATGAAGTTTGAATGCATTGTAATATCATTAAAAAAATGTCTTTCTATTGATGCTTAAAGGACAAATTAGTTGTTTGAGCTGATTATTTTAATGAAACTTAAACTTATAGAAGTTACTGATAATTTATATATATATATATATATATATATATATATATATTCTTATTTATTGTAGATGTGGTGATGTAAGTTTGGAGTGAGCAGGACTATTATTTTTGCAGTGTTTGGTATGAAGTATAGACATATTCAGTACATTTATCTGATTTAAATAAAGAGCATATAGTAAACAATAAAAATAATGAATTAGCAAACGGATCTGCAAACAGCGGCACTCACCTGGTGTTTTGGCACAGGTGCGCCTCATGATTAAGTGTAAATATAGCCAAAGGAAAAACCACTGCAATTTCATGACAAAATACACAAGATGGCAAAACCTAAAAGGGCTGTTCTTTAATAAAAGTTCTGGAGCGTCGGAAAGGGCTTGCAAACACATTCGTCTTTTCGAAATGAAAAACTATGAGGCCAAAGCTTTGGAAACTTTCTTTATAAGTTCTTCACATTAGTATTGTGGGTATTAGATAAACTGTACTAGTAATCTCATACAACCTAACATATAATCAATCTTTTTTTGTTATTTTTTGTTATAGATATTATGAAATTCAGGGATGACAGACTAAATATGTGATTGGAACACTTCTGCAGTTGCTGCATTTCAAATATTATTCAGAGAAAGCAATTTTACACTGTAAATCTGTATTGTGTGATTTGTGCTATGAACTCATTGTTTATTTTGATAATTATTTTTAATATACATTTATTTATTTTGTATCATGTTGCAGTTGAGGCAGTGTATTGCACTTTTTGGATTTTTTTTATACCATGGTTAAGGGGTTTTAGATACTTTCCACTGTTGTATCTAACTATACCATGGTAAAATCACTGTAGTGCTTCCTTCAGATGCTTATTGCATCAAACTGCATTAGTTTTGAACAAAGAATAAGAAAAATATATAGCATAGAAGACATTTCCATATTTTCTATATCAAGTACTCCAATAAAGCATGTAATAATGTCCACAAGCCTTTATTCTAGATCTCCAGAACTCTTAAAAGTGTTCTCTCTGCTTTATTGTTTAGTTTTATATAAAGATGTGTTGGTCAAATTGACTGTCTGTACGCTGACATCAGTGAGATCAGAGTAAGGCGACAGATTCATCCTATTAAAGTGGTACACCAGCTGTCTATTGTCTTTCACTGTCCATCTCAAGCTGTTTTCACTCAGTTCTTTCCCTTTGTTTATGTACTACTCTCTTTCTACAGTATGTAGTATAAATATTGTGCACAGTAAGCACATTTTCTGTGTGCACAGAAAACCCAAATGACTACTTTTGCCCAAACGTGCACAATACAAGCTAATGAAAGAAAAGGTTCAATGTGGTTCTAGAGACTAGGGGTTTTTGACTCAATTTTAAAGAAGCATTTATGTCAAAGATTCTTGAGCATAATGAGCTGTTTAATTCATAAAAGTTAATTAAAATTAAACTAAATAAATTTAAACTAAATCCACAAAATGATCCCATGATAGGAACCCATAAAAGGTTATATGAAGTGCCTGAAAGAACCCTTTAAGGTTCTATTTAGAACCTTTTCTTCTGAGAGTGACGTACGGTGTGTGTCCGAAATCACCTACTGTCTGAGTAGGTCCTACTTTTGAAATTGAACTTACTTCACGACCGTTAAAAAAAGTATGAATAAACTTCAGATGTACTACATCCGCCACGTTGTTACTTCAGTTGCATTGCTTCACTGCCATTCACAACTCCTCTCCTGTGGCCTCATGGGATAGTAAAGTGTCTAGTAAACTGAATCTCACCGGAATTGGTAGGTCATCCGGCTACTTTTCACCTACTGAACTCTATGGATTCAGACATACTACTCTGCTGGTATACTGATTTCGCATACTATAAAGTAAAGTATTCGATTTCGGACGCAGTGATAGTGTATCGCATATTGCAGTGTGTTCAACTTCACAGTGTGTTGTTTTTTGTGCATTATTGAATGGTAGAAAATATTAAGCATGCAACGTAGTGAGATCCAACTTTGTGAAATGGGATATTGCCTACTGTTTCACTTGCTGTTTTTAAAAAGTAGGCAGTATACAGTATGTTTAGTAAGTAATAAGTTAGTATTCTATTCTGAACATAAGCAGTGTCTCATTGTTTTCTATATTCTGTCAAATCTCTTCTCCCTTCTTCCTGTTTCCTCCCCCTCTTTCTTCTTCACTTCCCGCTTCTCTCTCTCTCTCTCATTTCTATTTATAGCATTGGCTCATTTGTGCCTCTAAATCAGAGAGCTCTGTTGTGTAGCACGAGGGTTTTCTACTTCCATACACACACAACATATGTTCACGCATTAACACATCTCATTGTTTCATGTGCCTTGAGGTTCTGCACTTTTAGACAGGTGTATGCATGAACAACACATGCTTATTTAGTTTGAGTATGTGCGTGTGTGTGTGTGTGTGTGTGTGTGTGTGTGCTCCCTTTTTCCGCTGAACTAAGCTGTGATTCCCCCATCATTAGGGATCTCTCTTTCTCTCTCTCTCTCTCTCTCTCTCTCTCTCTCTCTCTCTCTCTCTCTCACTCTCTCTCACTCTCTCTCTCTCTCTCCCTCCCTCCCCCTTTTTCTTTCCTGATAATATGAACAACTCAGAAACCACTTGAAAGAAAACTATGCCACAGAGTAGAAATTTTAACTTTTGTCACATGATATGCCAATGGTCGGTGAATTGAAAGATTTTAGTGATAAATATGTATTACTGGGCATGAAACCCATGTATTTTGCATTATTTTATTACAAATACATTTTATACCTATGACAATGGACTCATTTAGCTGTTTTCCATGCACTATTGTGAGAAATAGTGCAGGTCATTATCACAATTGCAGCATCATATACTGTACAAAACAAGCCAGATGTCACTTAAACACGAAGAGACATTTTGATTTAGGTGGCTTCGTATGAGAAATATTTGACACCAGATGATGTTCTAAAGAAGAAAAAAACGGATTTATATATGTATATTTCCACTGGTAAAAGTGTTTTGAGTCATGACAGATGTTTTCTTTACTAAACAGTTTGATTTTCATGTATTAAATTGCAGTTTAATATACCAACCTACTGAGGAATAACCCTGAAAAGGACATTTTTACTCACATACTGTATGCAGCTCAGTGAGTGTTAATATTGGACCCTGGGCAGAAGAATACACATACTGACACACACATACACACACACACACGCACACACATACTGTTCTGCTCAGGTGGACACACACAGACACATAAAGCATGCAACCACAGCAAGGGACACAAAACACACACTAACTCAGACAGACTAGAAAAAAAGCAGCTGTTGTGAGATATTATTACAATCAGCATAAAATAAGATTTGCAACTCATTTGCGTAATCTGACATATTTCTGATTGAAACGGTATGTTGTGCAAAGATAAAAAATGTTGAACAGAACTTTTATTCATTGGGATGTTTAGTTTCTCAATATGACAGATGGTTATAAAATACTAGTACTCAGTGACATCAATCAAAAAGGAAAGTATCATAGTAGAAATCATATCTTATAGGGTCATTAAAACATATGTACATTATTGGCCAAAAGTGATGTCCGGATGGGATATTTGTTTTTAATGACCCTACAACTTTGATTAAACCATCAAAATATGGGGAAAATTTATACACTCCCTCTTTTCATGACTTGTTTTCTGTAATAATTGTATTTTTATAGTCTTACTTCCTCCTTGTGTGTGTGTGGGCCAGGTTTCATTAATGTGCAAACATGGACAGTGTTGAAGAGTTTTAGCTGAAGTTTAGAAAATTGTGAAAGTTAGTTCACAACAAGACATTTTTGCATTTAAGTTTTAATAGATGCTCTTTTTGGACTGCACAGGAAGTAGCTGAGCGCTGAAACGTTTTCATAACACAAACTGTATTTCAAAAGATCCCCTTTTGTAAAGTTGAATGCAGTAATTTTAACCAGGCTGTCGGTTAACTGTACTCGGTTTCCACCCCGCTTTTCTCTGTCATCTGCGTTAGTCATTTTCTTGGAAGGAGAGATGCTAGGGAGGATCCCGGTCTGTTGTAAAGTGCTGACTGTGCCAGCCTGCCCGACCTCGTCATGTCTAGAATGTAAAAGGAAAATGTTCGGGCGCGCTGTGGATTTCTACTTGCGGGACCATTAAGGGCCCCATCAATATTAAAGAGCTTGGGACGACCTGACGAACATTCCAGAGGCCAGTCCATTAACGGACGACTCCAGCACAACAATTCGAGACTTGAGGTTTGTGTGTATGTGTGTGTGTGTGTGTTAGCTTTTCCCCTCCTGGTTTAAGTAAGAATTTTCAGAGTAACTTTGCACGCCAAATCCATCTAGGATTTAAAGGGATAGTTCACCCCAAAAAAATTGTAATTCTGTCATGATTTACATACCATAAAACACAAAAGGAGATGTTTTGCAGAATGTTCACACTGTACTTTTCCATGCAATGACAGTAAATTGAGATCAAATGCAATCAGTTTTTTTTTTTTTTAAATGACCAAAAAGCATCATAAAAGTATAATAAAAGTAGTCACACATACAATTTGAGCACCGTCTTCAAACTCATGTGAGTTTGGAACAACATTAGGGTCAGTAAATGATGACACAATTGAATTATATCCCTTTAAATTGTGTTTGCGTAAATGTGTGAGTGTGTGTGTTAACTTTTGCAGTCCGGGCTTAAGTAAGAATCCAAATTTTCAGAGTAACTTTACAAGCCACAATATTCAAACAAATCCATATAGGGAGGTGTAAAGCGATAGTTCATAATTCTGTCATGATTTACATACAACAAAACATAAAAGGCGATGTTTCGAAAAATTTTCACACTGTTCTTTTCCATGCAATGAAAGACAGATTCTGTCAAGCTTAAAAAAATAACCCAAAAAAGCTTAAAAAGCACCATAAAAGTTGCCATACATACAATTTAAAAGTCACTACACTACAGTGTGTGTGAGAAAGAGAGTATGAGAATATGCCTTTAACCGAACATTAAACACATCATTAACTGTTAAGTGTGTGAGAAGCAGTGTCCATTTCCGGCTCTCATATGAGACCAATAACTGGCTGTTTTTTTTTCTCTGAGTCCCGTTAGCAGCTTCATTGTGAAAAGTCTCAATTCCTTCCTAATCATCTGTACAAAACTCGTGTGTGTGTGTGTTTGTCTATGTACGACATTGCAGTGTCTGGATAATTTGATCAGTGCTGTATTACCTATTTTCCCTTGACACTAGTATTTATTTATGCTCTTGTTCTCCCTGTGCCAGACAGGAAGAAACAACCTTGAAACCACCCAGAACAACTGCATAGCAACACCTTGGCAACCACCCACAATATATAGCAATATATATTTCAATCCCTTTTACAAGCAGAACTCATTGACTGATGGAATATCTTTTGATTCTGAATCTTTCCATCATAATCTCAATTTAGGTGCACCAAGTGACCTCCTTGCCCTTGAGAATAACCTGCTGGCCTGCTGTCAGGGAGGCGAAATTCAACATCCTCACGGTCCTCTGTTCCTGTGAGCCTGACTCTGCCAACTAACCCACGTGGGTAAACAACACCTCGGCCTTCTGCTCTCCTCGCATGCTGACCTCAGCTGCATTTTTTCTGCTGCGGTCGGTGACCTGCATGGCAGATCCTGATCAAATTAACGTTGCTTCAAAACCTCCGCCCACATGATGGGCGCAGGTTGGCACCGTTCTGCGAGCCCTGCTTAGTTTGACCACGGTGGTCAAAAAATGGATCGGGGAACAAACCGGAAACATCTGCCTTGGTCCATCCCATCCCAGGTACTGAGGCTGCACTTACATTTTTCAAGTGACCCAATTCAGATTTTTTCCTCAAATTCTGATATTCTCAGATAGGTTTCAGGCCTCATTCATATGTGGAAATAAATCTGATATGAATCGGATACGCAGCGCCGGCGCGTCCATATAGGCGAACTAGGCAATTGCCTAGAGCGGCACTTTTGTAAGGGCGCCAAAATGTGTGCCAACCGGGAATTAACAATTCACAAAATATGCTATATGATTTGCTGAGCTTCCACCGCCATTTGCAACAGTAAGTTGAGGAGCTGAAATGTGATTATTTGGAAAAGTGCTGTCATGACTGCTTAAAGGGGTCATATAATGGTACATGGACTTTTACAAGTTGATTGTACTGCAATGTGTGTTGGCAGTGCCTGTACACAACCATCATATAATGATAAAAATCCATCCATCAAATCCATGTTTTTGTTTTAAACTCCTTATATGTATTCCCCTGTCTCAAATCGAGCCGTTTCGCCGTGTGACGTCACACGGCGCATGACGCCCCTCCCATGGTTGTTGATTGACAGCAGTGGCTGAGTTTTGTTTACGATGGGAATATTCCCCACGATCAACGTAAATACGTCATGTTTGCGCGAATCATTTCTCACCAGACTGCTTTTTAAATGAGGGTCAGTATAAAACTGGTTTTGCTAAGAAGCTGCTCCTGAAAAAGGAATCGGTACCAACTATTCGTGTTCCTGCTGCACCTCCTGAAGAAGTGAGTATAACGTATTATTAATCTTTTACGATACACATTAATCTTTGCAAATCGCTTGCACGCTTCACGATGAATGCGGCTAATGTTTACACTCAGGGTACATTACGGCATGTATTCTATGTAACGTTACGACTTTCTCAATATAATTCATAATCCCACGTTTATAATGAACAACGCGTTATGGTTATTGTGTTATTACAAACTGTGTACGCAGGTGTTACAGTTATTGTGCTAACATTAAGTAAAACATAAAACATTTTCGTACTGCACTAAACATAAACATACAACAAACTCTTAGGTATCTTTCAACTAAAGCCTGTTTTATGCTTCTGCGTCGAATCGACGGCGTACCCCCGCAGACCCCCTCTGCGTCGCCGTGAACCCCTCCGCCGTAGCTCGACGTGCACCTCCAAAAAATTTTAACTACGCTTCGAGGCGACGCAGACCACAAGGGCTGTGATTGGTCAGATGCACCGCGATGCAACTGAACCTGACGCAGAACCATAAAACGGCCACGACGCCGTAGGAGTGACGCCGTAGCTACGCCGTGGAGTTGACGCAGAAGCATAATGATGCCTTAACAGTTACTGCTAGAATCATTACTGACATGACAGGCATGTTTCAGTCACGATAGTTGTACCGAACACTAAGATAACGTTACGCATCACTGACAAGCCTACATTTACCAAAAAAAAGTTTTTCAACATAAATCTGTCTACGAACTAACCTATACAGTAAACATAGCGTTTGTATCCCACTACTCTACCCTGACAGTACATACAAAAATAGATCAAAGTGACATTACGTTAACCAACCATTCAGAAACATCCTGTTCGAGCCTTAATGGTCAAACTTCTTCGGGGCCGTCATCTTGTTCCGGGTCCGACTCCGGTTCAAATTGGTATGGCAACACTGCAGATGTGTCCTCAGAGACTCCCTCTGCCATTCTTTCGCCAAAATATACCATCAACTGTTGTCAAGGCAACACTCCACGTGCGTTGTGTCAAAAATGCCCCAAAGAACAGAGGGGCGGAGTCAGCAAGCTCATTATCATTTAAAGGCATATACACTGAAACGGCGTGCCGAAAACAGAGCTGTTTTTGACCATGTAAAATTAGTGTTTTCTTAAAATACTAATGAGAATTTTTAATAAAAGTATATTACAAAGTTTTCATTTAGACCCTAAAGATTCATATTAACTTGTACAAAAATGCCATTATATGACCCCTTTAAAGAAAAATGCCAGCAGGCATTGCCTCCTGCATAAACTTTAATATTGTTGACTTTTGGCCACAGTCGCGTTGCGCACTATTTGTGCGTTATATGTAGGCCCATGGCTTATTGGTCTTTGTGTGTTGTTGCTGGTATACGTTGCAAATAGAGGGGCAGCACAATTGTTTTTTGCCTAGAGCGGCAGAAGGGCACTCGTTCGGTCCTGCGGATACGTGTATTTGCGTCTGCCATGTAAGCAGACAGACCGGGTATCCACCAATCAATGTGTCGCGATCACATGACTCTTTTCAGTGACCAGGCTGCAACAAAGGCTCTACTCTTTTTTTTTTTTTTTTTTTACCTTAAGAGACTGATGTTTTTCTGACTTGGTGCGGAAAGCAAAAGCTTGTATTATCATTTCATCTGCGTCCATTGCAAATCGCATCGTTTTTTTCTTTTTTCTTTTCGGCCTAAGCTTTTTCGGCTCAGTACGTCAGCCTTGGGTTGTTTTTCCAAGTTTATTGTGTAAATGCAGACATCAAATATGGGTCACTTTTAATAGAAGATGTAATCTGGTCGGATATTGTCAACAAATCGGGAACTGGGCATCAAGACCTGCAGTGTAAATGCGGCCTAATTGACCCTTTGATCAGTGTACTACTTCTTTATGTATAGTTCATATAATCAGTTAGGCAACCCCACACACTTCTTTGGGCAATAATCATTATATTTAAAGAGTTTTATTTTAAAACAAGGCTTTAACACCAAGCAGAATCCAACACTGTAAAATATTATTTTGTTGAATTTTTAAATAACAAATAATATTTCAGTCTTTCTTCTTCATAATTTCATATTTAATTCAATGTGTTACTTGCAGTTTCTTTGTCATTAATAGTGAAATTTACTAGCAATTTCTGAGTGAAAATTGTTTTTACACCAAATTTTTTTTTTCAGTGTGTGCAAACTCAATGCATTAGCAGTTAACCGAATGAATGAGTGCAACTGGTAAGCAGTAATCTTAATATGTTGAGCGCCCACTTCCTAGCTTATAGGAAAGTCCGTTACGGCTACTGGGAAAACGTTACATCACTTAATTAATTGTCTTTGTCAAGCTAATGAGCGGAAGAGGCAGGCAGGAAGAGACACACATCACTGTCAAGCCTACTGACCATGTGATATGTAAACTCTGAACTTCTGGTTGTGAGAAGCAGGAATTAGCATGCAGTATATTTATATCACACCCTACTTCCCTATTTCACACACTATCTGTCCTAAATAGTATGCAAGAGTAGAATTAATATGTCCCCTGATCATGGCATGTTGACAAGAGCAGGCCAAAGTAGCCCGGGTGGTCTGCTATTTCTGGTTGTTTTTGAATATGTCAATCTGATATGTTTTTGGGGTAATATTGATATAATGTATGGGCTGTTACTTTTACTGTTACTGATTTCTCAGAACACCTCCACTACCATTCATAAGTCTGAGGGAAGTAAGATTTTTTGAAAGAAGTCTCTTCTGCTCAACGAGGCTGCATTTAATTGATCAAAAATACAGTAAAAACAGTAAATTTGTGAAATATTATTACAATTTAAAATAACTGTTTTCTATGTGAATATTTTCAAATGTAATTTATTCCCGTGATTAAAGCTGAATTGTCAGCATCACTACTCTTTTAGAGTCATTCGTAATTAGTCTTCAGAGTCACATGATCCTTCAGAAATCATTTGAATATGCTGACTTGCTATTTAAAAAAAACATTTATGATTATTATCAATGTGGAAAAGAGTTGTGCTGCTTCCTATTTTTGTGGAAACCGTGATACAGGATTCTTTGATGAATAGAAAGTTCAAAAGAACAGCATTTATATGAAATAGAATCTTTTGTAACATTCTAAATGTTTTTGTCACTTTTGATTAATTCAGTGCATCCTTGCGTGATAAAAAAAATGATTTTATTTGTCAAAAAACAAAAAAATCTTTTAGATAGTAGAGTATATCATGTCATGGTAAATGTTATGTGTGGTATCCCACTTACTGGATTTTCAAGCATAGTTACCCCAGTCCACATTACTAACAACATAATTTCTTCCAGTGCAGTTCAGAGGACTCACCAGCGTGCAGAATCTCTCCGGCGGGTTCCCACAGGTGATGCCCGGCGGCTCCACGCGGATGCGCATGTACTCCTTCATGAACTGGGCTTTGGGTTGGCACGCGTAATGCTCCCACACGGCGCCTTCGTCCGTGCTCACGAGAGACTTGCACAGGTCGTACTGGCCTCGGACTCTCGCCAACACATGTACCAGCAGGTAGAAGAGTCCCGCGCGCGCACGCATGGCAGGCACGTGACCGAGAGGGGGTTTCCGAAGGGAAAGGGACCACCGTGGGTTCAGAGGTGGGACGCGTTAACATGGAACAGCAGCACCGGTGGTCAGGTTAAAACATCCCATAACTTCGCCACAGTCATGCTTTCATTTACTCCAAGAGGAAAAAATTCAGATATATAGAAAACAAATGTGCATGTGTTTTGTTGTTATGAGGTTGAGGGAAATTCTTGTAAAGCAAGTTTATTGTTGTGTGTATTGTTTGCACTGAGAGGGCAAGTCTTACTTCTGTGTGTTTGGACACTGTCCCGATGTGTGATGCTTCTACTCAGACGTACATCCATAGCAGCTCCTGGACTGCGTCACCACTGAGCATATTTATGTGCTGAAGGTCTGTATCCCACACATGAAGTGTGTATCCCCCTTTCCAAACTCAGAAGTATCCGCCTGATCTCATTCTTCAGACTTCAGCAGCTGCTGTCCATGGTCCTGAAAACAAACACCACACAATTTAGTGCTCATGTTCACTGCTGTTTTGTTCACTCGCACACAAGCACTTGATGTCAGTCTGTTTTTCTTTAGCAATGCTTTCCGCTGATTGTCTAATTTGCCAAACCCCCACTAAACAGACGTTGCATGTCATCCTGTGAACCACCACCAGTCTGGACAGATGGCTGATCTCGCATACAACACGAGTCTAGAGTGAAGAACATGCGTGGTACACACACACAGACACACATTTAACAGGCAGAAATTATATAAGACAGGACTTCATGGAAGAGCAGAAAAGGGGATGTGTATTATATATCACGCAGATACTACCATATATTGCATACTGATAGTTTCCTGAATGAACTACGTTTCATTTTCATTGGGAAAAGGGAGGAGTGAGGAATGGTCTCACATGTGCAGATACGCACATAGTGATGGCATCAATTTTAGAGGTTGCAAATGCAGTGAATGTACAAATATTTGATCAGGTAACGTAACCATTGAATTAACTGGTTTTATTCGAGTATAAAATATTTCAACCTGAATTAATCAGACTACATTAATAAATGTTTAAGTCAGATCAGGTGGCTACCTAATAGAAAACATCATCGTTTAACCTACAATTTAGAGGCAACTTGTTTTTTTATTTCATTTTTTTATATTATATTCAACTATGTAATGCATTTTACAAATAAAAATAATTCCCTGCACAAAGCATTACATTTGTTTAGGTTTTATTTTAAAGTTTGAATTTATTTACATTTAAACAACATTAAATGTAAATAAATACAAACTTTAAAATTAGTTAATGTAAAATTAGTTAATGTTTTTAGATTTAATGTTTTTAGATTTATTTAGTGTTATATGTTCCTTCCGGTAACACTGAGCTTTGGCTTTGAGAGGCCAATTGTGGTGAATTGCAAGTCATTTGTACATTTAATAGTTACATTTCTGTAGGTTGGTTAATGTACATTATATATATATATATATATATATATATATATATATATATATATATATATATATATATATATACATATATACATATATATATATATATGGTAACACTTTATTTTACAGTATCCTTGTTACATATGTTACATGTACTTACCATAGTAATAACAGTAAATTATGCATAATTACATGCAACTAACCCTCAAACAAACCCTAATCCTACCCTAACCATATAGTAAGTACATGTTGTTAATTAATATTACTCAGTACTTAAATATGTAATTACTTTATAAGTATATAAGTCTTAACTTAATGATTGCAATATCAACCACAACTGCCAGTTTTTACCTCCAAATTGAATGTATTTACAGTGTAGGTAGTACATAACGGCAAAATCTCATTCCTGTTATTTTTAAATTTTTCATTCACCACCAGTCTGATAATTTCAGATATTAATTTAGTATAGAAAAGTAATTAAAACTGTTAGATATTATATTTTCTCTTTGATAAACGTAAAAACGTACAAGTTCCACTTGCTGACAGAACAGGCTACTCCTCCTCCATTTACTGTACTGTAAAACATCTCAAACAAGCATCGATATTCCTCGTACACACCCTGGAGGTAATCCAACATCCGTAATGTGACACAAAACGTGACTAAAGTTGATAACTGTTGTAGTTTAGCATCAGATAACAGTTTTAAATCGTCTTCCCTCTGCAGAGCGGACGGGGTGTGTCGCGCGCGTCCCGCGTGTAAAGATGAGGAACTGCGAGATGGAGCTCCAATAAAACACATTCCGCGGTGCAACTCGGTAAGAGAGCTGCTTTTACGTTTAAACTCGAGCAGAAACAACTTTTTGTGGTGTCAAACATTAATCAAAAGTGAGATGCTTTGACAGGCTCGCTTCTGAAACGGGAGCTGCGTGCATCCGGGTTGCTGAAGTAGTTGAGATGGACTCACCAAGCGTCCGAAACAGCATCGACTCCCGCAGCGAGGATGCGGTTCTTCCGTGTTTTTTTTTTTTATTATTCCTCCCAGCCGGAGAGTTTTTTTAATGCACACTCCGTCGGTTCGTCACGGGAGGACGGTGCCCTACTTCTGCAGGAGATGCTGAATTACTGGAGGAGGGTGTGTGTGTGTATGTGCGCGCGCGCGTGTGTGTGTGCGCGAAGTATACAAAAGTGAGAATATGGACTTGTAGTGCGCGTGCTGTCTACTTTACTGGATCAGATTTGCCCTGTGTGTTCAAGGGCAGAAAGCTTCATGGCAAATCTCCCTCCTCTCTCTCTCCCTCTCCCTCCCTCTCTCTCTAATCCATTTAACCATCACTCTCAATCATTATCTGCGGGTTTGAGTCAGACTGGCCCGGCTGTTCTACTGTCTTCTGTTCTGAGGGGCTGAAACTAAACCGCCCCGCTCTTGAGACACCAGGGAATTCGCTTTTTAACGCAGACCTCCCTGCTTGGGGAAGCCTCTGACGGTTCACATTTGTCCTCTTTTTTTAAAATGGATACTAGTTTCCTTGGACTTTCATTTAAAAATGCTGATAGAGCAAGTCAGTGCAATATTTGCTGTTTAGTGGTTAGGGCTGGTTACAGCAAATCTCCAAAGAACCACAAACTCAAGTACCCCTTACATGTAAGCTAAGGTTATTTATTGGCCTCAATGGTTCCATGAAGAACCTTTAACATCCATGGAACCTTTGTATTCCTCAAAAGGTGCTTTATAGGGGAAAAAGAAAGATTTGTAAAGTGTTCTTCACACTAAGATAAAAAGTAGTTATTTTAAAAGGGAATTATTATGCCCCTTTTTACAAGATGTAATATAAGTCTCAAGTTTCAGCTTCAAATTTCACAGATAATTTATTATACCATGTTGTAAATAACAATTTTTGAGTGGAAGGGAAAACATGCTGCATGTATCTTTAAATGCAAATGAGGTGTGGAGGCCCCACCCACTTTCCAGAAGAGGGCAGAGCCTTTACAGCTCCTGCCTCAGATACTCTGCCAAAAATTAAAACATCTGTTTGGTTTTGATAATCATCTCTATCACGATCACGCACACGTGGCATTACAGTTCTTCATCATCATGAAAGTTTATTATCTGCATGTGTTTTAAAGCCATATCAGTTTAAACTTCTGATATATGGTTTTCTGAGCGCACACATCGGAAGCACAAGATCAGAAAGCTGGATGTCAGGCGGCACGTCCCGTGAGTATTAAACTAAGCTCTCTTTTTCGTCTTATTGCGCTTAAACTGTCAAAAGTACACAAAGTTCACATAAACACAGTTGGTTATGTCTGTGAACATAAACAGCAGGGAGAAAAACGCATGTATATACGATCTGTGTATTTAAGTGACAGCAGTGTAATATACAGTAGGCTACCTACTACTGCTATATATGCTTTTAATATGAATCAAACAACAAAAGAAAAACAGAAAATCACTCACTGCTCTTGACTGAATAACTTTAGTAGCTTTAATAAGAATACATTTCCTTCATGAATGCTACTGTTAAATGCTCTGGCGAGGACATAGACATGGAGGACTGTGTTCAACTCACTGAAGGCGGGTCTATGCTAATAGGGCAGAGTCCATCAGCAGTGCCTTCACACTAAAATTTAATATTTTGAAATCAAACTTTTTGAGTTTGAATTTACATTTCCATTACATAAAATGTGAAATTGTACAGCAGTTCCCAAAAACTACACTTAGGAAATAAAAATATAAAAAATGTCTTTATCTATTTTAAAAAAAGTACATGTACTGCATTAGATTAAACTGGGAAAGGTCAAAGCACTTGCATATTGTTGTCCTATTGTTAGTTTAACTGCTTCTATTGTTCTCATTTGTAAGTCACTGTGGATAAAAGTGTCTACTAAATGAATAAATGTGAAATGTAAACGGTTTTTTAAAAAAGTACACTTTTCAAATTAAGGTTTGTGGGTTTGAAATGATAAAACACTATATAGCCTATTATGTTAAAAAAAATAAGGAAAAAGGATACTGACATTTTGGGTTTTTTGTTGTTAGTGGAACATGTTGATAGTTCATGTGATGAACTATAGTTCATAAGACACCTGCGTGAATTGGCTTCACACATCCACTAAAAATCACCAAAACACCAGTTGACTGAAAGACATTGAGCGAAAATGATGAAGAAATTGAAGGATCCTACAGCATTTGAGACCCATGCACGTAATGCAATTGCTTTGAAATTTTGTGTGTTCTGCAATGCAAATACAGTATTTCTGAGTTCCCGTTAAGGCCAACAGGTCAACTGATTTACGTCAGTTCTCTAGTTTACCCGCGTTAATGCAAAGTCATGCATTATTGCTTAAAAAGCAATGGGACTGTTCATTTTCAACCCTTCAAAAAGGACAGTAGTTCAGCCCAGCCAGCCTGACTCAGACCCAGACGGTGATTTCAAGAAATGGTTGAAGAAAATAGTACATTTTAGGACAGTTAATATCTGTTTGTATTGTGATATTAATAAAAATTTCCCCAAGATTCCAGTTTTATACATCTGGATATTTTTGTAGATTTTGTAATTCCCTTTATTCTCATAAAATAAATATATAAATACAGAACTATACTATATTTTATTATTATTATTTGTTGTTTTGTTTAATCTTTCTTATGAGAACTGTGGAGGTGTGTTTAATTTTCTTGAAAACATTGTACATTGTATTCATAATGCTAAAAAAATTCTTAATGATCCTAAAATAAGCTACATTTTGCTTATGCAAAATATAATTTCAAATTTTTACTTTTGATTTGATGGTGAAATATGAACCGGATTTGTTCTTTGGCATGTTTAGTGAGATTCACCTTTATACTTCTCAAAGTAGAATTCTTGTAGAAATTTGTAGTTTGTTAATATCTCAATATGTGAATTTCTAAAGTATGCGTGATGTTAAAGAGAGCAAAACAGAGAGAAAGAGAGAGTTGGTGTGAGTCTGTGCTCTGGACGGTCTGCGTTGACAGGAGTGCGGATCAGATCGATAGTTTGTCCTTGCTGTGTCTCAACGGAAAGATTTCCGCATCTCTCTATCTCTCTCTCTCTCCCTCTCTCTCTCTCACTCTATCAGAGCTGACTTGACTTTCCCCTCTTGACACATACCCAGCCTCTCTATTACCGCTAAAAAGCTGTTTATAAAAATATTGCTGTACATTAGAAGGCAATGATAGCTCCAGAAGGGAAAGCGATGTCATTTATAAATAATTCCAATTAATCCTCAACTGAATGGTTGTACTTGAAACACAAAAGGTATTATCCATCTGCAATTAAACGGGGAAAAAGGAAACTCCATTATCCCATCCCTGTGATGACGTCACCGTCTGCCGAACTTTGCTCGTGTTGACCGTCTGCTTGGCATGTCTTCTGGATGAATCAGAGGAAGTGCGTAATCCACTGGCACCTGTCACAATGTTGACATATCATGTCTTAATAAGCCATAGATTAGGGATTGTGATCAGTGAAGTCGGGCAAGAGCTTATGAAACTTCCTTATCTGTGACGTACTTAAAGGTCACAAACTGCTTGTCACCTTTAAAAAAGAAAATGAATCAACAATGATGACGAGCAGCACAATTTGGGACTTTTCTACACTAATGGTTGAATTGGGTAGATGTGTAAATTTGTATACTGTTCCAAATAATGTTTTTTGGAAAAACACGACTGATATTCTGCATCCCCTTTTGTGCTTCACAGGAGGAAGAACGTCATGTGGTTCTGGAACGGCATCAGGGTGAGTAAACTATGACAGATTTCTTGGATGAACCCCTTTATGAGTTTGGAGCCCTCCAAAAGAGGAAGAAAAGAACAAAATCCTCCCCTGCACTGGCGTCTGTTTGTGTTCGGTGTAGGAAGCTTTAGAAGTCATTTACACATGCGCTTTTCATCCAGACGCAGCCTGTTTCAGGCCGTACGCTTGGCGTCATTCACACGCCCACAACACACTCATCCGCTCAACCAGAAAAAACACACGCACATGCTGGGCTAATTCATTGATTCATGAGTTGAGGTCGAAATGGCACTTTAGTCATGCCATTGTGTTAATTTTGGTCCAGGCATTCATTGTTTTTGGCTTGAATAAACAGCCACCTAATGAAGAAGAGACCTGTTTTTAGATT
This sequence comes from Siphateles boraxobius, assembly GCF_051911475.1. Taxonomy (NCBI): domain Eukaryota; kingdom Metazoa; phylum Chordata; class Actinopteri; order Cypriniformes; family Leuciscidae; genus Siphateles; species Siphateles boraxobius. The sequence goes on along the minus strand of NW_027508711.1, from coordinate 6,000,068 downwards.
GACCTAGAGTGGCGTCAGTCTAAAAAACAGTTAAGAAAACAGTCTTCTGAGTGTTTTTTAATTTGTTATATTGAATTCCAACTGTATGTAGTTTGACTTGAGCAGTTTGAAGAGATGTTTGCAGTTTGAACGTTGCACAAGCCTTGTAAACCATAGACAGAAAGTGCTAGGTTGACAGTGTTTGGAGAGAGATGGATAGATGGATAGATAGATGGATGGATGGATGAATAGACGGGTGGACGGATGGATGGATGGATGGATAGAAGGGTGGATGGATGGATGAATAGACGAATGGATGGATCGATGGATGGATGAATAGACGGATGGATGGATGGATGGATAAATGGACGGGTGGACGGACGGATGGATGGATGAATAGACGGGTGGACGGATGGATGGATGGATGAATGAATAGACGGGTGGACGGATGGATGGATGAATAGATGAATAGACGCATGGATGAATAGATGGATGGATGGATGGATGGACGGACAGACGAATGGATGGCTGCACTAAAATAACTTCAATTTTACAATTGACTTAATTTTTTTTCTTCGGTCAAATGCAGAGAGTGAAAGCTGATGATTAATGTGGAAGAGTGTGTGTGTGTGTGTGTGTGTGTGTGTGTGTGTGTGTGTGTGTGTGTGTGTGTGTGTGTGTGTGTGTGTGTGTGTGTGTGTGTGTGTGTGTATGCGCGTGTGTGTGTGGCCTGTTTGGCAGACCTTCATGAAGGTATACCCTTCACAAGCACACCCCACTGTGGCCTGACTCTGTTTATCTCTCTCTCTCTCTCTCTCTTTCTCTCACACACACATTAGAAGATTGACAAAAAGCAGGATTGCAGACTCCAATGCAGCAAGCCTAGAATGCGTATATAAATCAGTATTGTATCCAGGTAAGAGTCTTGGGTTTTATTACGTGACCTGCAATGACTTAACTGAACTTTTGGGACTCCCATCTCAACCAAAGTGTAACACACACACACGCACATAGACTTCCAGATACATGCACACTCTTTTGTTCAGGACTGTGGATGTGGATTCCCAGATGAAGTGTTGACTCAGGATGTGACACAGCGTTATTCAGACATCTCGACATTGACATTCTGGCCTCATGCAGCGTGTAGTGTGCTTTTGTGCAAGAGAACAAGAAAGAGATTTTACATTTTAGAAAGAATATGTGAGTGGTGCATTCTAGCTCCGATGCTAGGATGTTGTGAATGGCCCAGTGCGTTGCAGTACGGTGGATAAGATGCTCTGAGTGGCTGTCAACACACTGTTATGTGTTTGCTGGATGGTTGCTTACTGCCTCAAAAAAGCCCAACATTAAATCTCAAAACGTACATCTGATCAGTTAGACATCATTCAAGTCTGTAGCACAGTTTAATACATACAGGTCTAAATCCGTAACCCTAAATCTGAGAAATACTAATTTTACTTGCCCATCTACAGTATAGGGCTGCACGAAATCACAATATGGCACAATGAGTGTTTCAGATGGTTATGTAAACAGAGCGCTAGATGAAGATGAATGAGGAAAATAGTCTTTAATACAATTAACCAGAGGAATACAGAGAAGAAACGCATCCACTTTGCATTGACGACACAGGACAAAAAACTAAGGAAACACTCAGGGATTAAACAGATGAACTAATGAGATAATGAATTGAACGACAGGTGAAAGGATCAATCAAAGGAACAAACTAATGAACTAATGACAGAGAACATAGGCTGACCGAAACCAAACATACACGTTACACCACTGTGTAATTGTAAATTCTACACACGAGAATTGTAAATTGATATTAGTAGTAGTATTTTTTTTTTTAAACTGCAGTTGGATCAAATTGTGCAGCCTTACAAACAAGCACAGTTTTTTTTTAAATCACAATTAGATTTTGCAGCACTAGTCTATTTATTTTTATTTTTGACCAAAACTTGTTTGTGCTCAACCATTTGAAACATCAGCATCGACACATCATTTGCAGAGCAAGCTCTGAAATAGAGGCTTTGGTAATAAAGAGGCTTATTTCTGTTTAAAACTTATAGAGGGTTATTACAGTCATCACAGTGTTTTTACGTCAGCAGATTTTAGTCCACAAGGACGACATCATCAAACCAAGGAGCTGATCTCCTCTCTTTTGGTTCACAATAACTGTGTTTCAATTCTCACGTCAATATTTATGAGGCATGATGGAGCTTTGCTTATATCCTTACTGAGTGTTTTGTCTTGTTTTAATGGGAGGTCAGGATTTGCTGTTGACCCGTATGAAATCAAGAGACTTCTAAAGGTCAATACTGAAATATGAGCTGTTTTGTCCATAATTTGACATCATTATTGAGTTTGTTATCATGGAGGCTGATGGATGCTCCGGTGAGCAAAGGTGAGCAGATTCAGGCAGTCTAATTGTCTGCATGTCATAGATATCTTTATTTTAGTTATACTTATTTCTATAGAGTAATCCTTACCCTCCTGCTTTTGTAGTAAAACATTTTTTTATTATAGTTTAGTAAAATTAAAACCATAAAACATTAACTGAAATAAAATAAAATATATATACATATATAAAACAACTTTAAATTATTTTATTTCAGCTTGTTGCCAAGAAAGCATTTCTCATTTTAATTTAGTTTTGTACAAAACTTGTACTAAACTAACTAAAACTAAAACTGAAATAAAAATGAAGAAAAAATATAGATATAAACTAAAAAAAAAATAATAATGACAACACAGCAAAATTACTAAACCTTTAACTGAAATTAAAATAAAAACAAGAATAGTATCTCAATGGTCTCAATAACACTGGTAAATGTATTTGTTTATGGGGTACTATTTGAAAATTTGCTTGCTTTTTAAGATTTTATAGAATAACAACTTAGATTTCGATCTGTTTATGCACAAAACCCGTAGAGGAATTGTAAAGTGCTATCACTGTTATAGAGCCAGGGGAAGTGTTGGCATCACCGTGGTTACCATGCTAAACAGACTTATAATTATGGGATGTAGAGCCCCGGGGGCTGCAAAGTTAAAATAATTTATGCACCACAGATGCATTGTTCTTCTGAAAAGACAGAGGGCAAAAGATAGAGGAAGCCAAGAGTTTTGGGGGAAATGCCTAGAGAATAAGAAAGAGACAGAGAAGAACGACTGTAACATATAAACTAGGTTTTTATATCAGATTAGGAATTTAGATTATTTTATAAAGTAAGTCATGTTTAAATTACTATAAAGTTAGTCAGGTGTTCTGACTGGTGGTTTACATTTATATCCTGTACTGTTTTATGTGGTTTCTAGGACATTGTTAGGTGGTTGCTTATTGGCCGAAGTTAGAGTGCATTAAGGATGACATATTTAGATGTTTGTTCATTTTTCTGATTGTTCATCACAGGCAACTTGGACCTGGTTCAGTCCATGAACAGTAACTGACCTAATACTCTCGCTCTCCTAATGTCCACTTCTTCCACTCGGCTGAATTTGGCTGAGGTAATCGCCATGACGATCTTGAGTCGACCAATCGATTTGAACATTTAGAGGTGCCTTTCAAAAACTCAAGTGTTTGTGAGTGTGTGTTTGAGCATGCATAAATGTGTGTTGTGTTTAATTATGTGCATGTGTTTGCATTGTTTAGAGGGTCTTTGTATTTGTTTAGTTTATGTGTCTCTAGGGTTGTGTGTGTGAGTGTGTGTGTGTGTGTGTGTGTGTGTGTGTGTGTGTGTGTGTGTGTGTGTGTGTGTGTGTGTGTGTGTGTGTGTGTGTGTGTGTGTGTGTGTGTGTGTGTGTGTGTGTGTGTGTGTGTGGTGGTTTTTGCTTACTCGGAGAGATATAAATGGATCAGTGCCTGTCCTGTGTCCTCATATGATTGATCGGTTCACTTTTCCCCAGACCCTGACCATTTCACGCTTTCTTTAACCAAAGACCCCCAGTGCACACACAACTCCTCAGAATGATCTTTACTGCATGTTCATGATATTAACTCAATTGAAATGCAGTATACGGACACTTGTTCACTTAACACTTCATTTTTATTGATTTATCTAAATGTAATTTTCGTGCTAATGAAAGATGGCAGATGTCTTTTTCATTAACATGTCTAGCATCACTGTACATATAAATAACATTTTAAGTTTTGAGCATAAAACAATGAGCTCCAACTCTTGGAAATCATTTATTTATTTCTTTATTTGATTTTGCTTTTTTTTACTTTTTTTATTTATTGTGAATGTACAGTATGTACAAAAACAGCTAATAGGGACCTTTAGCAAGGACATATACCTATAAGTATATATTAGTTGCAGTCAGTACCCTTGTGCTTTGTGCCAAAAACAATATTTTCAATTTAAAATAATTGAACTGTTGATGTTGATAAATGTAAATAAAATGAAATACTGATAAAGTTTATAAGAGACTGACTGTTTGCTGTCCCACTGTTACTTCTTGTTTTTAAATGTTATTATTAAATTAGACACTGTGACATCAGCTGTGGGTGGAGCTCAAACTCATGAACCGAGGGGGTGCCGCTCATTAGGGTCTAACTGAGATGTTACCATAGTAACCATGTTCAAGACATCCATATTATGTAATATTATCTGTTTTATGTTGTTTTTTGCCGCCAGTGATAAGTCAAGTAATTGGTTTATCATTTATTTCAACAGAGCAAGATGAAACCGTTTTTGCTCTGTTTCACACCACTGGCAAAAGACAGCAAACGTCTCTCTCATTAACATGACCAGCATCACTGTAAGTTTACTCTTTAGGACAGATCTTTTTCAATAATGAGCTCCCAATCTTGGAAATATTTAAAATGTTTAGTTGGATGACATTTTTTGCTTGTTTTATTCTTATTTGTTTGGCTCATTTTGCAGCTTAGAAAAAAAACGGAAGAAAAAAAACTTTGAAGCAATTTTCACTCAGAATTTGTATTATATAGCTGTTTGTGAATGTAAAAGGTCTCAAAGTTTCAAAGATCAAAGTGCAGATAAATGGTGTTATTGTCTCCGAAAAGAAAGAACCGACTCTGAAGTGCCTGAAACGAGTCACAAGTAATTCCTGTCTCAATTCCTGCTTAACCTACATAGGTTTGTAACAAATTTGCATAATGCCATTGCCAGCCTATATGGTCTCCGTTGACTGCTTGTGAATAATGCCTATTTCACCCCTCAAACACTGCAGTTGTAGCTGAGACCGGAAGAGTTTTGTTTGTGTTGTCGACATTTCGAGAAGATGCTGTTTTCAGTGCTACGAATCCACTTTGATGCACTTTAAAAGAATGAGATTGATACAGAAAAAAAAAATGTTCCCGTTCCTGTTCATATAAGTGCTGAGGAAGCATGACAGGGCCTTCTGACCAATCAGAGCAGAGTAGACCCATCACAACAGACTGGACAGTCTGACCAATCAGAGCAGAGTAGACAAATCACAACAGCTGGGCCATCAGATCAATGAGAGCCGAGTAGACCAAACACAACAGACTGAGCCATCTGACCAATCAGAGCAGAGTAGACAAATCACAACAGCTGGGCCATCAGATCAATGAGAGCCGAGTAGACCAAACACAACAGACTGAGCCATCTGACCAATCAGAGCAGAGTAGACCACTCACTACAGACTGAGCCATCTGAACAATCAGAGCAGAGTAGACCAATCGCAACAGACTGGGTCATCTGACCAATAAGAGCAGAGTGGACCAAGCACAACAGACTGAGCCATCTGACCAATCAGAGCAGAGTAGACCATTCGCAACAAAAGGGTCATATGACCAATCAGAGCACCGTAGCCCACTCACTACAGACTGAGCCATCTGAACAATCAGAGCAGAGTAGACCAATAGCAACAGACTGGGTCATCTGACCAATCAGAGCAGAGTAGACCAAGCACAACAGACTGAGCCATCAGTCCAATCAGAGCAGAGTAGACCATTCGCAACAGAAGGGTCATCTGACCAATCAGAGCAGATTAGACCACTCACTACAGACTGAGCCATCTGAACAATCAGAGCAGAGTAGACCAATCGCAACAGACTGGGTCATCTGACCAATCAGAGCAGAGTAGACCAATCACAACAGACTGGGCCATCTGACTAATCAGAGCAGAGTAGACCAATCACAACAGACTGGGTCATCTAACCAATCAGAGCAGAGTAGACCAATAGACCAACGCTACTTTTGCGTCATCGAAGGGTAATGCCCCTTTTTTGGGGAAAACAAACGGATTCCTCTGAGAACAGAACTCACTCTAGATCTGCAAAGTTTCTTGATAGCAAAAATGGCACAACAAACACACTCTCTTTGCCGGACTATTCAGACATCTACTACTATCTCTTGGAATCACCAAGTAAGTAGTCTATTTTTTTGTCATTAACACACTCATAGTATGATACACTAGACGATGAGGCCATGAGGGATGTTCCATTGTGGCGGTTTGTATTTTGGTGAAGAATTTTTTTTTTTTTTATCTGACGGATATTTTCGTCATCTTCAGAGAATTCAACACCGGTAAATACACTATTATCTCAGACCATGCCTCTGTTCGTTCAAGATAACTTGTGAAATGATTAAAGATGTTAACCAAACCTAAAGTGATGGGAAAAGATGAGATGCGAGGAAAGATTAGGCTATAATAGTTTTTGCGTTTACTTGCATAACTTTTGTGTTGATATAGGCTATATATTTCCTCCCAGCTCTTTATTTCATTCTCCAAAGTTTCTCTGGGGAAATGTTTCTAGAAATTTTATGACCGAATAAAACTTTCTCTGGCAATTCAAAAGTTTTGCAAGTGAACGCAGAATAGAGATATAATTTGTTAGGATCATATAGACCAACGCTACATATTTTGCCATACACTGTAAACCTTTTTACAACTTTCAAAGTCCTAGCACTTTCTAGACACAAGCAGAAACCAGCCAAGTCCACCTTAGTCCTAGCCTGCCACTATTTCAACAGTAAAATCAGTTAACAGCCAAGGTAGCGTGCCTAGTGAGAGCAGCTTCGTCTTTCTAACTAGTATAACTAGTTTGACAACAAAACTATGTCAATAGCGTAAATCAAGTTAAATATGATCCAAGTGACATGGCCTCATCATCTAGTAGTTTGTCATACTGTGAGTGTGTTAATGACAAAAAAATAGGCTACTTACTTGGTGATTCCACGAGATAGTGGTAACAGTTAGATGTCTGAATAGTCCATATTTAGCCACTGCGTGGGGTCATTAATTCAGTTTTCGACCATTTCAAAGGGACACCTCTGTAACCCCGTATCCAGTAGCTTCTTTAAAGGAGAACTCCGGGCAAATTTTAAGTTAATCTTGATCGTTATACCTTTGTGAGTACTGTCTGTAGAAAAAAAAACGTACCGGATTGGTGATTGCAACACGGAGCTGTTTCCGCAAATGCCCAGAGCTCCCCCTCAGCTAAAACGGCAGTTATGGGGGCATATACATAAAGAGTGTCTTTAGAAGGATAAATAAAGTTTACATTACCTCCACAGTGGTTGCACACGTCTTCGTCCATGGAATCGTTTTTTTCTTGAACCGGTTGTGTCTGTGTACTCATCCTTGTCATAGTGTTCGCTGCAAATGCGGTAATCTTTAGCGCGTAGTACTTGTATGGGAGTTTGCGCATCAAGTTGAAGTACAACTAGACACAACTGCAGAATCTCGAGGTCATGGAAAGGAAGACCATGAAAAAAAGTTATTTTATTTTCGCATTATGTTGCCATAATTCGGAACGGCACAAACGCGAACCATTTCTTGAACCGGTTCATTGAAACGAACTGTCCGAAAGAACCGGTTCGCGGAAAAGAACCAGACTTCCCATCACTACTATTTACCTTTGGCTACAACTGAGTTCCCACGGGACTTCAGCACGAGACTACAGCTAGCCGTCTAAAACACTATTTAGGTGAATTTAAACAAAGGTTGTTGCTAAAGGCATCTTGTTCACACGTAAGGGCCCTGTTCATGTTGGACAGACATTTTAATTGCATTTTGTGTCTGTTAAGAGGCACAAAGACACTCTTTATGTATATGCCCCCATAACTGCCGTTTTAGCTGAGGGGGAGCTCTGGGCATTTGCGGGAACAGCTCCGTGTTGCAATCACCAATCCGGTTCGTTTTTTTTTCTATAGACAGTACTCACAAAGGTATAACGATCAAGATTAACTTAAAAATTGCCCGGAGTTCTCCGTTAAATACCGCTCATGGTCCTCGGCCGGCAAAGAGAGTGGTATGTTTGTGCCATTTTTGCTATCAAGAAACTTTGCAGATCTAGAGCGAGTTCTGTTCTCAGAGGAATCCGTTTGTTTTCCCCAAAAAAGGGGCGTTACCCTTCGATGACGCAAAAGTAGCGTTGGTCTATCACAACAGCCTGAGCCATCTGACCAATCTGAGCAGAGTAGACCAATCACAATAGACTGAGCCATCTGACCAATCAGAGCAGAGTAGGCCAATCACAGACTGCGCCATCTGACCAATCAGAGCAGAGTAGACTCTCAGAACGGTAGGGTTTAGAGAGACTAAAACTTTAATCGAACCGTTTCAGACACTATAAGAAAAGAGGTGATGCTGCAATTTATATTATGAGAAATTAAAGCGTTTTTTTAACTTGCAAAACAAAATGATCAATCTTCAAAATGGCATTACAGCTCTGTTCAGTTTGGGATGATTTTGTGCCGATGCTCCATTGGGTCACTGGTCACGTAAGTGGAGGCTGGAGGTGAGAGGCGCAGTTTTCCTGGCAGGATCTGATCCGTGTGCAGGGAACATCACAGCAGCTGCTAGAGAGAGAGGGAGTCGGAGCCAAGTGACACTTTCTCTCTGGAACAGTTGTTCTTTTTATCCTTCCTTATGTGACAGATGAGCAGAATCGTCCCTCAAGGCCTCCATCAGTATAAAGCTTATCCATTCATCTTTCTATCTCACTCTCTTTTTCTGTCTCCCTATCTGTCACGATCATCTTGTACTTCTGTTTGGTGTCATTTTCAGCATTACTAGTAACACACACATAAGCTTCTGCCCTTGCTGGAAGGGTCTTGTGTAAAGCTGTCTGATTATTACGCTGTGTGACAGGACACTCTCTCTCTCTGCGTATCTGTTCCAGACCTGTGAGCTGCCTACATAGTCAACATTTTAAGCATCATAAGCTTTAAGATAGGAAAACTTTTCTAAATAACATTGGAGTTACAAACACCGGACATCTTTTATTGTGGATATATTAAAAACCTGTGTTTGACAACCTAAACAGAAGCTGGTTTTTCAGCATTATTTAACAAACTTTCAACTTTAACATTCAATTTTTTTCAATTTACAGGGTATTTTGTTAATCTTCTCTATTATTAGCCTACTCATATTTCTTATAACTGTATGCGATTATTTCATTTTATCTAGTGAAACTCATGACGCTGCACTACAATTTTGAGCAGTTTGTGATCAAACCTTACTAGTTAATGTAATTTTCTTGTTATATATGTTAAGATGTAGATAGATGGACAGAGAGATACAATCAAACCAAAAATTATTCAGACACCAGATATAATCTGATATTTTTTTACTAGTGGGTGCAGGACACTATAGTTCATTTATGTAAGTGACGATAGCAAAATAAAGTAAACTGACATTATACCCAAAATAGTTCATACAGTGGACTACCAGTAAAATGTATAAACATTTGGGACCAAATATTATTCAGACACTTTGACCTGGTCAGTTTTGCTTAAGTATTTTTCTTTTATTGCTAATGCAACCTTTTTACACCACAGACTGAACAAAATGATGTATTGCTTGGTAATTGTTTGACCTAAATTGGTATTATCTAATTGTGTGTCAGTGTTCTGTCACTTCCTTTCACCACCCCCACACCTGACATTGTGTACTTAAATTTAACATCTGAAAGCTATTCAACCTCATTCATCTGTGAGAGTCTAACAGAAGGATCTAAACTATAGCGAATAAACTGTGATAATGTGAGAAATGTGACTACACAGAAATTGGTTTTCAGGATACAGGCACAGAGACAGAGGTAAGTGAATTCAAACGAGAGTTTATTTACAGTGAATCAAGTGCAAAGGGTGAGTAAGCAAAGTTCAGGTGAAGATTCGATACCAGGATACCAGGGCGGAACAGGCAGCGGGTATGACCACGGTGGAGCTGTTGGACCCTCGGGCGTCCAGGGCGGAGCGGTCGGACCCTCGGGCGTCCAGGGCGGAGCTGACCCTTCGGGTGGCCATGGGGGTGAAGACCCTTCGGGTGGCCATGGGGGTGAAGACCCTTCGGGTGGCCATGGGGGTGAAGACCCTTCGGGTGGCACTGAGAACCTCGTTCGAGAGACCTCCGCGGCCCCCCTAGCAGGTATACTGCGCCCCCCCAAAATTTTAATGGGGAAATTGACAGGAAAGGGGGGATCCGGCAGCAAAGAGGGTCTTGGGCTGGGCAGGACCAGCGGTGAAGAGGGCTTTGAGCTAAGCAGGACCAGTGGCAAAGTAAACTCTGGGCTCTACAGGACCGGCGCAGGGTCAGCGGGCTCCGGCGCAGGGTCAGCGGGCTCCGGCGCAGGGTCAGCGGGCTCCGGCGCAGGGTCAGCGGGCTCCGGCGCAGGGTAGACTGGCTCCGGCTCGAAGACTGGCTCCGGCTCGAAGACTGGCTTTGCAGGCGTGACGTGAAGATCTGGGCTGGGCCGGACCAGCGGCGAAGGAAGCTCTGGGCTGGACGGGACCAGCGGCGAAGGAAGCTCTGGGCTGGACGGGACCAGCGGCGAAGGAAGCTCTGGGCTGGACGGGACCAGCGGCGAAGGAAGCTCTGGGCTGGACGGGACCAGCGGCGAAGGAAGCTCTGGGCTGGACGGGACCAGCGGCGAAGGAAGCTCTGGGCTGGACGGGACCAGCGGCGAAGGAAGCTCTGGGCTGGACGGGACCAGCGGGGAAGGCTCTGGGCAGCAGGTGGTAGTAAGACCTGGGACTGAGGACCGGAGAAGGGAAGCTGATTTTAGTGCTGATCGCACGGATTTGAGCGCCGGATCCTTTTGCCCCAAGGTCCCTACTGTTGGAAACCAGCTTTCGGGCTCGGGGTAACAAGGGAGTCTCTGGCTGAACAGCTGGGAAGCGAGGAACCCCTTGGGCTGGCTTTGGCTCGAAGACTGGCTTTGCAGGTGTGATGTGAAGATCTGGGCTGGGCCGGACCAGCGAAAAAAGGCTCTGCGGGACGAGACTTTGACCGGATGGCCCATCTGGAACCACGCAGTCACATCCGCAGGGGATCGGGCTGAACGTGGCGATCGTGCTGGATGTCTCCCACGGTGAATGAGGAACCACACACCCACGGCGTGCGGTCAATGAATTTGATGAGAGGTAGGTCGAGATCATCCCACAGCAGTATCTGGGCGAGTGGATCGTCTAACCCGCTCCAGAACTGCTGCTGAAGGAAGTACTAATCCCAGCTCCCATCCTGGTAAAGTTGAAGGTAAGCTTTAGCAAATTCCTCCAGAGTACTACCGTTCTGGTTGAAAATAGTGGATTCCATGGGGTGTGCGGAAGCGCGGTCTCCGGGCTGTGCAGGATTCATAGCGGTGCGGGTCAAGCCTTCTGTCAGGATACAGGCACAGAGACAGAGGTAAGTGAATTCAAACGTTTATTTACAGTGAATCAAGTGCAAAGGTGAGTAAGCAAAGTTCAGGTGAAGATTCGGTGATGATCGCTACGTGTAGGGCAGATTCCAGGTGAGCAGATCCTCCTTAAGTTAGTTGAATTCAAGCAATCACGGTTCATTAATACTTGTCTTTTTCTCTTTCAGATGCAACCACGGCCAAGTAGAACTCAGCGGGAATACCGGTCACTCAGATGAATACCAGATCTCGGGAAACATGGAATCAGACAGGACTTCTGGAGACAGCGGGACAAGGACACAGAGGTTAGTATTTCACAGGTGAGTATACGTTACTTGGTGGTTTCTGGATGACACAGAGACTTCGGGAGGCAATGGGTTATGGTCTATTCCTGTTGGAGGCTTGACCAAGACTGAGGCTGTGGTGAGTGTTTTTATGCTGAGGCTTGCTGATTCTGAACAGGTGCGGGTGATTAGAATTCAGTTGAGAGTGATTATACTCAGGGGAGAGTACCTGCAGGTGCGCCAAAGAGGATTCTGGGGAATGTAGTGCAAAGATAGACGGTGAACCCTGACAGGTTTGACTGTAGATGGACGAATAGAGATAGATAAAGTAGATAGACAGATAGATAGATAGATAGATAGATAGATAGATAGATAGATAGATAGATAGATAGATAGATAGATAGATAGATAGATAGATAGATAGATAGTGTAGATAGATAGTGTAGATATATAGATTTTTTTGTTGCTTATTTGAGAGTAATTTAAATAAATCAGTCACCGTTTCAGGATGCTGCCTATGTAGGGAACAAACATCAAGGCAGCTCACCAGATCTGGTCTGTGTGTGTGTGACCCCTGTTGAGTCATCTGCATTGCTCAAATCTTTTATCAATGATATTCCCTGCTGTTCAGACACAACACACACTCCATCACTGTCACTTACTGTGAGTGTGTGTATGCATGACATCATATACCATATTACCAGGGTTCAGTTTATTGTAATTAACAATCAGGCTTTACGGTGTGTGTGATTGCTCCTGCTAACTGCCCAGGGTTTACCGCTGTCGTTTGGGGAGTGTTAAGGATGTTAAAGTACCTGATTAACCAGAGCGTTTGTATGTGTGTGTGTGTGTGTGTGTGTGTGTGTGTGTGTGTGTGTGTGTGTGTGTGTGTGTGTGTGTGTGTGTGTGTGTGTGTGTGTGTGTGTGTGTGTGTGTGTGTGTGTGTGTGTGTGTGTGTGTGTGATCGCTGTATCAAGACATCACGCTCAGCCCTCCGGCTGTTCCTGTAGACACAGGAGATCCCAGCACACCTGCTCTAGTGCCAAAACACACACATGCATGCACTCTTTCTCTCTCTCTCTCTCACACACACACACACAAACACACACACACACACACCTTTCTCTGTGTCTCTAGTCTCCTTTTATAATGTCCATAATGCCAATGATTTCTAAAAGTTGCTCTGTCTACAGAAATTTGCGGCATGCTATTGTTTACAATCCATCACAACAATTTTTGCATAAACATACCAGAAAAAGAATGCAAATATATAAAAAAATCTCCAAAATTTCTGTTTATTGTCTCATTTTATAGAAACTGTCTCAGTTTATTTTATCCAGACTGTCATTACGTGCATTACTGTGAATGTGATTTTCTTTTGTGATCAACAGCAGTTTAATTGAAATATTAATTTAAAGAAGAACAAGAGCAAGACACATTCTGATGTGTGATGGGCTAAATCTGTTAAACATTTGTTTAAGGGTGGATATTCTGTGATTTTTCTGTTTCACAAAATATGCTTCAATATTATTCATACTTCTGTTCAGTCTAACATTGCTCAAAGGAGACGTTTGATCTTTCATTGAATTCTGAGGGGAATTTACTGTGGGGTTTTTTGTAATTATACTCACCATATTTGTTCTTTTCTCTGGGTTTAAACCTCTCCTATCCGTTCCTCCACACTCACATTGAAATCATAAAAGACTTTGAGTGATTTTTGGGTTCTGGAAGGTGTTGATAAGTGTCATTGTGTCACCGCTTCAAAAATGACTTTTTCTTTTGCTATTTTTCTTTAACGCGTTCCTTTATTTGTAACAGATCACCAAACTACTGTGAAAAGTTCATCAGTTAAAAGTTCGTCATGTGCATATCCTGTTTCCTGTGGGTGTTAAGAAACCCTGTTGATGTGTAAGTGTGATTGACTTTGATACAGTAAGACAGCAGCAGCGATCTGAAAACCAGCAGCAATTAGGCCTCAGAGATTTATCTTATATATATAGACAGACAGATAGATATGGATGGATAGATAGATGGATGGATGGATGGATGGACAGTCAGATAGATAGATAGATAGATAGATAGATAGATAGATAGATAGATAGATAGATATATAGATAGATAGATAGATAGATAGAAAGAAAGATGGATTTATATAAGATTCAACAAAGTTTTTTTAATATAATTTAAGTTGAAATTACTAAGTTGATTAAACCTAATTGAAAGCAGCTAGATAGATAGATAGATAGATAGATAGATAGATAGATAGATAGATAGATAGATAGATAGATAGATAGATAGATAGATAGATAGATAGATAGATAGATAGATGGATGGACAGTCAGACAGACAGATAGATATGGATGGATAGATAGATGGTGGATGGATAGATAGATAGATAGATAGATAGATAGATAGATAGATAGATAGATAGATAGATAGATAGATAAATAGATAGATAGATAGATAGAAAGATGGATTTATGTAAGATTCAACAAAGTTTTTTAAATATAATTTAAGGTGAAATTACTAAGTTGATTAAACCTAATTGAAAGCAGCTACTGAACTTATATTTTTAAGTTGAAATAGGTGGACATTTTTTACATTAAGTGTTTCCTTTAATAAAAAACACTTTGATTATGGTTAAAGTTTTTTTGTGGAATCTACTATGAATCTTTAAAAAAAAATCAATTTGAAGCCATTTCAGAGTAAATACAGTAAATATCAAGTTATAATATCTTGATATAAAATATCTCATAACATTACATATAATATCTAAATTACTTGAAAAAAATTGGTATATAATTATTTTAGCTATTTCCCAGCCCTACTAGCTATATTTTTATATTGTATGCGAATTTTCCGCAGTAACACACCTTCGATGGTAAACTCGAACTTGCAACTACATGTCAACTAGCAGTCATTAGAGCAGTAGTAGACTGTCTGCTTAATATCTGCTAACACTTTAATTTGATGCTCCCTTACAGACATTCTCCTGACTATAGTAAGTAAAAAGTAGTAAAAACATTCTAGTTGCAAAGTCACTTCTAGTTAGTAGAATGTCTAAAGTGTACCATGGAAATAAAGTAATCTTTTTCCTTTTGTCTGTGTGTGTGTGTGTGTGTGTGTGTGTGTGTGTGTGTGTGTGTGTGTGTGTGTGTGTGTGTGTGTGTGTGTGTGTGTGTGTGTGTGTGTGTGTGTGTGTGTGTGTGTGTGTGTGTGTGTGTGTGTGTGTGGTGTATCTGGGTTTGTTTTCCAGGCAGTAAACGCTCATTAGTGGTGAAAGCGGTCCACAGGGCTCTTTCAATCAGTCGGACAGATGTTTGCTGCTCTCTTTTACAGCGAGAAACCCAACCCACACAACATGCTCGCAGGTACAAACACACAGATTGATTTCCAGCTCAAATACATTTTCAAAAGACGTCAAAGTCAGGACACCAAGGAGAATTCTGAAGCGAAGTCATTCTAAAGATTCTAAAAATGAAGGTTCCAATTAAAACACGAAAGAGTTTTACAGTTTGAGAATAATGTTTTAAGCGCCACAAAGAACTTTTTGTTAGCAAATTTTCCGTAGTGGTGCTCTGAAAGCAGCAGTAGGAAGTCTGGATGTATATTAGTCACTCAGATCCGTGGGAATGATAGAAATCTGATCTAAGATTGGCATAGAGAGGTTCTCTGTGGTTTAGAGCTGCTCTCGTTGTGGAACCGTCACAGATCAGTTCAGTTAAATGTGTTGTGAAGCTGTCTCTCTAATGGTTGATGGATTTGCTTTAATTGAGCAGTTCTGGATCAGTTTTGTTTCGCTTTATGAGAATACATTTGCTAGATGTGATTAGATCACCCGGAGGAAAATGTTATTGCTCAGAGGTTTCTCTTTAAAGCTCAAGAGACTCAGGTGGGCTGCATTTAAATATCAGCTGTGTTTTAAAGTTGCTTTGGATGGATAGAGTATAGAAATAAATAATTATATTTTGCATGGAGAAAGAACACCTCTTTTAAGACCATCAAGATTTTTGACGTCACATTATTTCCAAGACAATTAAGGCTAACACTTTATTTTAAATTTTCCTAATTACACGCTACATGCAGTTGCTGTAGCAATAACTATAAATGATGCATAATTACATGCAGCTAACCCTAAATGAAACCCTTATCGTAACCCTAACTTCATAGTAATTACATAGTTAATTATTATTACTCAGTACTTAAATGTATAACTGCACCATAGATACCATAAAAAAGTGTAACCCAATTAAGCACTAATTAAACAATTTTAGTATTAACTTTATTGTAAAGTATAATTCTAATGAAGGTAATGGTAATGCCCAAAAGAACAAATAATGAAAAATTACAGTATAATGTATATGAAGTAATTATACACACACACACACACACACACACACACACACACACACACACACACACACACACACACACACACACACACACACACACACACACACACACGCACACACAGACATACATATATATATATATATATATATATACAACCCCAAATCAGAAAAAGATGGAACATTTTGTAAAATGCATTAAAATCAAGAATCTGTGATTTGTTAATTCTATTTAAACTTTTTTTAACTGACAAAAGTACAAAGAAAAGTTTTCCAAGTTTTCACTGACCAACATAATTGTATTTTTTAAATATGAACAAATTTTGATTTTGATGGCTGCAACACACCCAAAAAAAAGTTGGGACAGAGACAAAATAAAAGTAAAAAGATTATCCAAATTAGATTATCCAACTATTTTGAAAGAGTCCACAATGAGCAGGTGAATTGGTAATAGTTGAGGGTATCGTGTTTGTGTGTAAAAGTGCTTCTCAGTCTTTTTAAGCAAATATGGGTCATGGCTCATCACTTTGTGCCAAATATCATAAGAGAATTGTCAAACAATTAAAATATCACATTTCTCAATGCAAGATTGCAAAGAATTTATGCCTTTCATCATCTTCCATACATAATATTGTCACAAGATTCAGGGAATCCAGAGAAATCTCAGTCTGTGTTGGGTAAGTCAAGTAATCCTCATTTATATAGCGCTTTTAACAATGTAGATTGTTTCAAAGCAGCTTTACAGAGATAAACATATAATTTAAGGTAACAGAGATTGGTTTGGTTTTATAGTGGTTCTTGAAAAATGCTTTTTCCAGCTAAAGTTAGTTTTGATTGATTCACTTCCGTCTAAATGATCGTTTGTTATTAAATTAGGGGCCGCTAAGACGACACCGTTCTCTCTAAACAGACTTTAAACGTGAACCTGTGATAGACGCTGATGGCGTTCACATGCGCATTAAGAATTGATTCTATAGTTATGTGCATTTGAATATAATTGCGCAGGTTTGTAATTCCTTACAAACCATGCCTAAACAAACTACTTGTCTTGTCTATAAATTTTGATGCAGAATTTTATTTTATCTTATCACTTTGGGTAGGTACGCGAACCGAAAAATTCCACAACGCTTTATCTGTAGAGTGGTATAGGGATCCTCCATAGGGAGAGGCTAGTTGGCACTTCAGCACTGCATTGTCATCAGGTCCAGGCGAAAGTCTTTCGTCAGATCTGGAAATGGCCTGGATCCAGCAGGCTGCGGGCAAACCTCGGGATAAACAAAGACACTAAAATTAGCGTAGATGCCATTCTTCTTATGATGTAACGAGTACATCAGGATTTAAGGGAAGTGTTCCCAGTTCCGGCTGACCTAATCTAAGCAGCCTAATATTGAATTATAGAAGTCTATAGAGTGTTATGTGAATGCTAGGTCAAAGAGATGTGTTTTAAGTCTAGCTTTGAACTGACAGACTGTGTCTGCTTCCCGGACAATGTTAGGAAGATTGTTCCAAAGTTTGGTGCTAAATAGGAAAAGGATCTACCCCCAGCAGTCGATTTAGATATTCTAGGTATTATCAACTGGCCAGAACTTTGAGATCGCAATAGACGTGAAGGACTATAATGCGTTAAGAGCTGGCTCAAGTACTGGGGAGCTAAACCATTTAGTGCTTTGTAAGTAATCAGCAATATTTTAAGATTTATACGATGTTTAATAGGGAGCCAATGCAGTGTTGACAGAACCGGGCTAATATGGTCGTACTTCCTGGTTCTGGTAAGAACTCTAGCGGCTGCGTTTTGGACCAGCTGTAGTTTGTTTATTAAGAGTGCAGGGCAACCACCCAGTAGAGCATTACAATAATCTAGCCTTGATGTCATGAACGCATGAACTAGTTTTTCCGCTTTTGTCAATGAGAGCATATGACGTAATTTAGATATATTTTTAAGATCGAAAAATGCGGTTTTACAGACACTAGACACGTGACTTTCAAATGAAAGATTGGTATCAAAGAGCACACCCAGGTTCCTAACTGACGACGAAGACTTAACAGAGCAGGCATCAAGTGTTAGATGGTATTCTAGGTTATTACGTGTTGAAGTTTTTTGTCCAATAATTAGAATCTCTGTTGTTTCAGAATTTAGTAGTAGGAAATTAATAGTCATCCAATTTTTTATATCAACTATGCATTCCGGTAATTTTGTGAATTTCGTTAGGTTTGGAAGAAATATAGAGCTGAGTATCATCAGCATAACAGTGAAAGCTAATTCCATGTTTCCTAATGATATCTCCTAAAGGTAGCATGTACAGAGTGAACAGCAGCGGTCCTAGTACTGAGCCTTGTGGTACGCCATACTGAACTTTTGACTGATAAGACAACTCTTCATTTACTGCTACAAACTGATAGCGGTCAGATAAATATGATTTAAACCATGCTAATGCAATTCCACTAATGCCAACATTAGTGTAAGGCAGTAGACCTCTGTTGAATGTACATGACCTTTGAGCCCTCAGATGGCATTGCACAAGATACCATCATGCTACTCCGTTAAATACACCCACATGTGCTCAGGAGTAATTTGGAAAACCGTTTTCACTGAACACAGTCTGACGCTGCATCAAGAAATGCCACTTGAATCTCTGTTACGCAAGGAGAAAGCTTTACATCAGTTCTATGTGGAGATGCCGGCGAGTTCTCTGGGCCTGAGCTCATCTCAGATGGTCTATAAGACAGTGGGAAAGTGTGCTGTGGTCAGATGAGTCCATGTTTCAGCTTTTTTTTGGGAGAAAATGGACATCGAGTTCTCAGTCCCAAAGATGAAAGGGACCAACCAGACTTTCACCAGCAACAGGTGCAAAAGCAAACATCTGTGCTGGTATTGAGGAGCATCATTGCAAACGGTATGGGTAACTTGCATTATTGTGAAGGAACCATTGACATGGAGGCATATATTTGGGATTGTACAGAGACATAAACTGCCATCAAGATGACATCTTTCCTGGGAAGCAAGACAATGCCAGGCCTCATTCTGCACATGCTAAAACTGAGTGGTTTCTAGACACTCTGCACCATAGAAGGGCTGTGCCTGCCTGTTTATTGCAGTCCAGATATGTCTCTTATGGAAGACAATGTATGACCCATCATTAAAAGGAGAATCAGGCAACGATGACCACAGACTGTTGAGCGGCTGTCTTGTATCAGACAAGATTGGGCAAATATTCCACTAGCAAAACTCCAACAATTAGTATCCTCGACCTCAACTCCCAAATGATTAAAAAGTGTAATTAAAAGGTAAGGTGAAGTGACACAGTGGTAAACATGTCTCTGTCCCAACTTTTTTTATTACCAGGGGGTGTGTTGCAGCCATAAAAATCAAAATTTGTTCATATTTACAAAATACAATTATGTTGGTCAGTGAAAACATTGGAAAACTTTTCTTTGTGCTTTTGTCAGTTAAAAAAAGTTTAAATAGAATTAACAAATCACAAATTCTTGATTTTAATGCATTTTACAAAATGTCCCAACTTTTTCTGATTTGGGGTTGTATATTTATGAACTGTTTCATTTATTACAATTTAATTATAAAATTTAAAATAAACCACCAAAAGCTTCTTTAAATGAAGCACCTGAAAGAACCCTTTCAGGTTCTATAAGGTTCTTTTAAGGTTCTATCTAGAGTGTAGCAGACAGAATTTAGATAAAGATTTAATTTGTGATTTTTCTTTTTTAGACAGGAGGATTCAGTCTGATCTGCTAATGCAGTCCAGGAGCTTGTATGAATAAAGTATGTAAGAGAAAGAGTGCTGAACCCGCGCTCACCTGAGAATGATGGATTATTCCTGCAGTACACAGCCCTCGGTGTGTGTGTGTGTGTGTGTGTGTGTGTGTGTGTGTGTGTGTGTGTGTGTGTGTGTGTGTGTGTGTGTGTGTGTGTGTGTGTGTGTGTGTGTGTGTGTGTGTGTGTTTGTTTTAGTCTGTTGGGAGCAGAAAGAACTGATGTGACATGAACCAGAACAAACAAGAGTGTTATGCACTCAACGGCCCAGTTCTGTGCGTGTGTGTGTGTGTGTGTGTGTGTGTGTGTGTGTGTGTGTGTGTGTGTGTGTGTGTGTGTGTGTGAGACAGAGAGAGAGAGAGATTTAGATGGTGATTATGTTGTCAGTGTCACTGTGATGCACTGTACATGCTCAGCATTTTACATGTCTACACCTACATACTAAATCATGCACACAAAACCCCATTTTTGTCTTCTGTTTATCAATTAATGCATGTGGTGTGTTCTCTTAGGCCTTTAGTGTGTGTGCACATGCGTGAAAACAAAAGATGCTTTCTACACAAGTGAATCATTTGATGGATAGCAATTCATGAGAAAGATCGATTCACCAGAAGACAGAAGGGTCAGTTTAAAAACAAAAATATGAATCAAATGCAATTAATTATGTATGCTTATGCTTTCCTCTATTTCCTTTTTTGTTGTTGTTGTTTTTAAAGCAGTTAATACTTTTATTCTGAAAGGATGCATTAAATTGATCAAAAGTGACAGTAAAAACATTTATAATTTTACAATAGATTTCTATTTAAAATATATGCTGTTCTTTTGAACTTTCTATTCATCAAAGAATCCTGAAATAAAAAGGATCATGTGAATAAATCACAGGAATAAATGACATTTTAATAAATATTAAGAAAACAGTTATTTTAAATTGTAATAATGTTTCACAATATTACTGTTTTTACTGTATCTTTGATCAAATAAATGCAGCGCTGGTAAGCAAAAGAGTCCATTTCAAACAGTTGTTAACATGCCAATGCTAATGTCCACACTGAGAACGCAACACGTTCTTGCAATGTGTTATGAATTTCAAACACAACAAGACATAAAAATGAACGAGCGTGACTCGAAACACTTGCGTTCACATGCTTACATTTGTATATTTTTGCATTATGCTTCAAGCCTGTGTGCTTTAGTAGCCTATGTTTTTGTCTTTAGAAATCATATCACTAACCATCGCTGTCTCCTGCTCATTTAAAGTGGGAGCAGTTTCAAATAGTTGCCTCATCCCTGAATGACTGCACCAGAGAACCTGTCCTTAAATAATCTCTCTTTCTCCCGCAAACACTCTCACACACGCTGCCTTTTCTTTTTATCTTTCCCCACCATCCTCTTTATCATTTCATATTTTTATTCCGTCACTGTTTCTGGAGTTTAATGATTTCACTCACCGTAGCGTTTCAGAGCGTGAGTTTCCTCTGGTAGTTTCCTTCACTTCGACACATACACACACACACACACACACACACACACACACACACACACACAGAGAGAGAGAGAGAGAGAGAGAGAGAGAGAGAGAGAGAGAGAGAGAGAGAGAGAGAGAGAGAGAGAGAGAGCGAACTCATTAGTTTTGGGCCCGAGCTGCTGTTAATTAAATAAATTCTGGAATGTGTGTGTGTGTGTGTGTGTGTGTGTGTGTGTGTGTGTGTGTGTGTGTGTGTGTGTGTGTGTGTGTGTGCGTGGAGGATTGTGTAATATAGAGGGCGTCCCTGCCTGCGGAGAGAAGCGAATCATTACACACACACACACACGGTCTGTCTCTGCTTGCACATAATTAGCACAGGAGGAGGAATATTTTACGTCTGTGGCCGACACTCACACACACACAAACTTTCATAAAGGCCTCTAAATTGGCCTGGATCAAACATTCCCTTGGTTTAAACAGACTTTCCACAACAAAACAAGATGCACACACACATACAGTTGCAGTTGCCAGTGGTTGCTAGTTGATGTGGGAGGTGATGGTTTGCTACAGACATTTTCTGATTTCCATCTTACACACACATAGTAGTGTTTATTCTCAGTGATATTTTAATTGCAATGGGACACACGTGAATGTACAGGTTCAGATCCCCTGAAGGTGTGTGTGTGTGTGTGTGTGTGTGTGTGTGTGTGTGTGTGTGTGTGTGTGTGTGTGTGTGTCTGTCTCTGTCTCTCACTTAAAATACATTTTAAACTTAAAATGCAATAGACCTTATGGGTTACTATGGAGATAAAGTGCATTATTATTATGGGATATCGGAACTGTAAACTCAGCTAACAGGGAACTTTCTCAGAACTTTAGCTAATGTTCTGGCAAGAACAAACGTTCTTCTAGTAACACTAATAAAACATTCGTTTAAAGTTGTAATGTTCTAATGTTCTGGTCTAAAGTTAGTACAGAAATATCAATCATGAAACATTTTTACCTGAAATGTTTTAGTTGGAATTTCGCAGTTTTTAAATGTTAGCCTTGTTTTAGAATGTTCAGAGAACATTCAAAAGTTACATTGTAACAAAATTATAAAAAGGAATGTTCCCTTAAAGCAGAACTAAGTAACTTTTTTACCTTAACCGAACAGCTTTGGAGTCATTGTAATGTTTTTATTACTGATTTCGTGTTGAACGGTGGTCGTGTCGCACCCCCCTGGTGCCTGCGAGCCGCAAAACCACCCTTGCAACTTTGGCCCGGCGGGCCGCCGGCATCAGTGTTAGGAAGTATTGTGTGATATCAGGTCTCGCGAGGTAACGAATTGCTTTACGGCACTGCACGCGAACACGCCCCCATCCAGGATACGGCTAGCTTTAAGAACAACTATCGTCCCATTGCAAAGCTGGCATATAAGAAGCAGAAAGCTAGAAAAGCATTGTCGGAGGAACAGAGAAAGAGGAAATGGTAGACTGACCGAGCGAGGAGTCAGATACGAGTAAACATCGGACCTGCATTTTCAGAATGGCGAAAAAAACGAAGAAAGTTCTTCGCGAAAGCGCGGTCGGAAGAGTCAAGAAAAGGGTAACGAGAATCTGGCAAACGAGGAACCGGACAAGAGTCCCACTCGCTCAGTCTTTCACTGTTAAAGTTGATCCATGTGATTATCATGAGAACAGTTGCAATATATCTCACATAATTATCAGGACATAAATAAGCCTACATGTTGTAAATAGTGTAAATGAGCATAATTTGCAAACTATTATGATAAATTGCAATAATCATGTCTAACAACATCATAACGGACGTTACGAAATCAGGCCTCTCAAGTGTCACGCATTGAGCGTGACAGGCTCTCATTTCGGTCTCATTTCGGTCTTTTGTCACGATCTCCCCCCACACATTGTATTTCTCACGGTGAAAAACTATTTGTAATATATTTAATATGCCAAAACTCTGGCCGCGCCGCTCTCACTGTGGAACCGGCAGGAATCAATCGCGTCTCCTCTAGTGTTGTTCGTCGAGCTACACAATAGCCAATCAGAAAATAGCACTATTGTATCTGGGTAAGATTTAACGCAACAACCAATGACAAAAATGTATCTGTCGGCTGGATGTCACTCTTGCCTGTCTTCAAAACTTGAGAGCCCTGCGAAATAATGCGACGTACATGATACACTTTATTGGTGTCATCTGGCATTTAGGCTCAGGTAAGCCTAATGCGGTAGGCTACTTTATTATTATGAAGTGCAGAGGCCACGTGAGTGGAGATACGCTCTGCGTGAGTGGTGTTTACGACAGTAACGTTAAATACAAGTACTCTACAGTGACTCTAGGGATCGCTGTTTGACAAAAACAGAAATCCTGCATAGTGCCGCTTTAATGTTTGCATAACCAAGAAAAAAACATTGGACATTTTGAACGTTCAGTGAGCACTCAAAAACAATGTTTTTATAAATTAATGGTAATGTTAGTAAAACTTTCTTAGAACATAATTTTGTTAGCTGGAAATGCATGAACAAAATGTTCAGCTGGTGCGTTATGAATATTCTCTCCGTTTCTCATGTGTTGTGTGATTATTAGTTTCTGTCTTTTGGTGAACAGTCTCAAGCTGATTTTTGTTCATATATTGAAATGATCAGTTTGATCTGGTGAACTTCCCACAACACACACACACACACACACACACACACACACACACCTTTGGCTAGAAAAGGTGAGTGCACTTACTGTCCTTCTGGTGGGGTGAATGTTTGTGCATGTGTATATATATATATGTGTGTGTGTATATATATACATATATATATATTACACACATAAACATTCTATATACACAAACAACATACTGTATATATATATATATATATATATATATATATATATATATATATATATATATATATATATATATATATAGAAGGCCGGCGCTATGGGCGGGCCTTAGGGGGCCGGGCCCGCTTAGAGAGCTCCTGTGCCCCCCCTCCATCCAATTTGCATTTAATAAATTATTTTAATAATAATAATAATAATTTACGTGCAGTATTTATATATTTATTGATGTGTATTTAAGTGCAATGTTTGACTCATAGGCTAATCTTATAAAAAAAAACTCCCGGAAGTTTGACTGATTGTTTTCAAAAAAGGGGTTTCCCGCTGAGCCGCTCTGACCGCATCATCTCGGTAAAGTTATAGCGACGCGACGTGCTCGGTTTTGCCTATTCAGAAACGAATGGAAAAAGAAACTCATGAGATTCCAATCCCAAAAACGTCGACTTCAGCTGTATTAAGAACGTGAGTAGGCCAGTTGGTTTTATTACTCTTCGTAAGTTGCACCAGACGTGGTGTAAATTATGCATTTGACACTGATATGCAATATGTGTGTGAGTGTGTCGTAGTTGATTATGCATGGTTGATTTAATACTTAACTTGAGATTTGTGACTATTTGGCTGTTATTATAGGAAGTTGGCTTATAGCTAGGGTGACCACCCGTCCCGCGTAGCGCGTGCGCGCACAGCGTTTGAAGCCCAATTCATGCGTCCCGCAAATTGAGACCGTGTCACGCATAATCAATGCTTGCTCAAAAAAAAAGTCGATGGCTCTATATCCTCGAGCCCCAGGCACCCAAACGAACATTACTTGACAGTTCAGCACGCTACTGTTGCCACACCCACGTGACCTCAGTTGAATTGCTGACTAGGTTGTTGTCAACTTTTTCATTGTTGTCATGACAGCGCAGTGACTTCTCGTTCCGTGAACCTCTGGAGTTGTGAGTTAAGAATTTTTTTAAACTGTTCCTGTGGTGTTGAGCAACTACAATAGATTGTTTGCAGTCACGTGACTGTGTTGACGCGCGAAATTCAGATGGAGGGCAGGAAGTGAAGAACGCAATGGACGTGATGGAGGAAAGTCCGTACTGTACTACTTTAGACGCTATTACAAGAGAAATATATAAACAAAAATCTAAACATATGTTGGACGCGATCCATACGTTATGAAGAGGACCGATTTTCAACTGAATTGAAAGATTTGACTGCCATTGAGGCGGTAGATATCAGCAACTACCTCGTCTCACAGACATACTTTGACTTTACAAAGTTCAAAAACTGGTACGTTACACAAACAGACACATAAGCTGTATTAACTCAGCTTTGACGAAGTGATCACTGACACACACGGGCATTTTCCCATTCGGCTCCTCCCGCCCGTCAATTTTTCCGATGTTTTTCTGTCAATTTCTTGTATTTTCCCCCCTTATGAACAACAAATTTTGGCACACGATAAAAACTCTTCGAGGTTTGATCGATTTGAGCAACCATAAACGACGCAAAACATAGGCATTTTGAGTTTGTTATAGTGAGTCCTAAATATAGAAAATCACTTCCTGCCCTCCATCTGTATGTATCGCTATGGCAACGCAGTGACGTGACGTCATGTGAAAACAAGCTATTCCTGTTAATCCTCTAATTTTATATTATAATTTATTTAAGGTGAATAAATTGTAATGAAAAATAAATAAAATTAAATAGCTAAAGTAAATCGTAAGTGGAAGTGCATCTGTCAATTCATTGAATGTTCAAAATATTATGAATCTTTATTTAGAAAAAAATACACATTGGTTGGCCTATTCATGAGCATACATCAGCAATTACACATGTTTAGGGGAATAGGGCATTATTAATATACCATGTAAGGTGGTATGTGCTAGAAATGGGTAAACCACTATCAGTGAGTCTGTCCGTGGGGTGGGGGCACCGCCGCGCCAGGCAGTGTCCCACATTGTCCCTCAGAAACATACCCCTTGTCCCACCTTGGGCTTATTAGCAGGTGGTCACCCTACTTATAGCATGATGTGTTCATGGAACAATGCAGACAAGGTTCATTAGTTAACATTAGTTAATGACTAACATGAACTAACCATGAGCGATACATTTTGTTACTGTATTTGTTAATGTTAGTTAATAAAAATACAGCTGTTCATTGTTTGTTCATGTTAGTTCACAGCCTATAGGCTATAACTGTAACATGATATCTCATGATAGCCGAAATATGATTGGGCAATAGGCTAATTATAGTTAGGAGGATATTGAAATCGCTGTGAAACTGTTGTAGCTAGTGTTGCCACCCGTCCCGGTTTTTCCGGGATTGTTCTTCTTTTTAACAACCTGTCCCGGGAAATTTATAAACTCTCCCTGATATACAAAAGGCTCATAAGAATTATGATATACAAAAGGCTCAAAAAAATTTCAAAAGGCTATGTGAATATGTCCCGGTTTTCGAAAGGCTACGAAGAATCTTGTCCCGGTTTTCGAAAGTCTACGTGAATATACGTTCAAACAGCGCGCACGGCAGAGAGGTAGAGAGCGCGAGACCTTGCGTGCATGAAGCGCATGTAAGCACACCCCCCCACAATTTATTTGTTTGTCATAATTAGGCCCCCCCAAGAATATTAAATGCCCGTCCATTGATTTGTTTCTGCCGCCGGCTCTGGATATATATATATATATATATATAATTAAATGAATACAGTCTTGGTGAGCATGTAAGACTGGAGAAACTGGAAGAGAGGGCAACTCTTTGAGAAAACAAAGGAAATTAACATTTGAACTCTCTCTTGTGAAGTTAGCATCACCATTTGAGACGCAAGTCTCACCTCAGAATCATCCTAATCTACATCTCTTTCCCTCGTCCTCCACTCCTTCTCTCTCTCGTGCTGAGATCAGCAAAAATCACCCAAAAATCTGTATGGTTTAATGTGAATAATTATTATACAGTATTACACATGTTTGGTATCATTTGAAATGTCTCAGTGCGACTGGGTCTCATTCCCAAAGAGGCAAACCAAAAGCTAATAAAGTTGTTAAGAGTTTAGAGAGGACTTGCACACAGAGGAGGGTGTGTCTTCCAGGCAAATGTCATCCGGCCCTCAAAAGGTGTAAACTCTGAATGCAAATTCCCATTTTTAGCAAATGTTTCCATGTGAAAGAAGTTTCTGTCTATATAAAGAAATGCAACAAGAGGCTCAGGGCGATTTGTAACTCAAATTATCCCGTGATGTGGAGCGTATGCAAGACACTCCGCATCATGTATTTTAATGTCAGGTTCGCATCTTCTCTCTTTATTCCAGAGCATTTGATGCTTTGTATTTATTATCTTTGAACTGGTTCATGACTTGCTCTGAAATTGTTTTTCCAAGTAGATTAAACGGATTCGTATGTTACCGCAAAATCTGCGTCAGATTAGTGACGACTAATATTTGGCACTTATTGAATTGTACTTGGCCTTGTAAAGACAAGAAGTGAATTTCCATTTAGGACAGCAAAATGCTGCATGATCAACTTAAATCTGGGTGTGTCTTACCTCTGTTTTAATTTAATTTTACTTTACATAAGTGTATACGTGGGTAACCACCGCATGACCAATCCAAAGCTATTATAAGACAAGTAATATTGGTCTTATATCTGTAGTAGTGGTCATACCTCTACTGAAGTAAACGTTACTTTAAATTCAAGTGTATACAAAAACCATGGGGGCTATACCAAAGTATCTTTGATTGTGTAAGCGTGAATGTGACCATCTCAGGTATATAGCAATTACCTCTGTTTAGTGACCGAAGCTGGCGAGAAGAGATTGTGATCGTGAGACCCGTGTTAAACAGAAGGCGTGAGGACCTCTGAGCGACACAGATTAGGCCTGCTGATATGAACGGGTAAATTATAAGTAAAGAGTTGAAAAGAATAATCAAATGTGCTGCTAAACTATTATATAAATGACCATTCACCAAATGGCATTGTTACCTAAATTTGAGGTCGTGATAAAATGGAGTCAGATAAGTTTAATTGGAACTAAATTACTTTGCCACGCGGAAAAGAAAGTAAAGCACGGAGACCTTCGCCTGTTCTTTCGGATACCGCCATTGGACCGATTTAGACGGGCTTGCAAAGCAGAAGAGACTTCTTTCAAAAACATTTCAAAAAAAATCTTGCCAACCCCAAACTTTTGGAAGTGTAACTTTTTTATATTAATAAATAATACATTATTAAAATAATAAATAAATTATATAAAATAGTTCTTCCAGTAAAATGTATTATTTGTATTTATTTATGTTTTTTAAGAAATTATTTTGTTACAAATATTTATTTCATTTATTTAGTAATAATTAATTAACTTTAGTTTTATTTATCAAATGCATTTGTCTTATATATACAAATACATATGTATTTTATATTATATGTATATATATATATATATATATATATATATATATAAATTACATTTATTTTATAACTGTAGATCGTGGGTTGAGAAAAGCTGCAGTGCATTTTTTTTTTGTCAAATCCCTCTCTTCTCCTCATATATATATTGTCATGTGATGATAACACATTGTGATGGGAAATTTAGATCTTTTGAAGTTTTGGCAGAGGAATCATGGCCTGCATCTTCTCCGGACAGGCAGCTCTCATCCCCTCTTTTGTGTTTTTCTTGAGCAGACGAGATGATTGATCAGGGTGGAGAGACAGACAGAGAGAGTATCAGATTCAATCACCACAGGAACAAACACTCGCTCTCATTTCAATCCCATCAAAACCATGGCCAATTGGTGAGACTTCATCAGAAGATTCATCATGTGTGTGTGTGAGAGAGTTCATGTTTCGTGAATCGTGACATACTGTGATAACCAAGGTCATCCCGATAGGCCTGCTGGGAATGCCCTCCGTGTGTGTGTGTGTGTCCTTGTAGGACAGATCCGGAGGTGGGCATGTCAGGACGTTTCTGATCTGAGAGGAAGTCATGCGATCTTTTGTGCCTGTGTGTGTCAGGAGAGATGAGAATGAGGTGGTGATGATGTCAGAGTGTCTGTTAAGTTTATTCAGCTGTCCGTCTCGTCAGCACACATGTGAAACACACACTAAAACACTCATGCAACGGATGTGACGGCCGGATGTGCTGCAACTCCTCCAACTTTTCCCATGGTCAGTATTTTTCCCATAAGTTTTCCCCTGTCTCTTCCATTACTCTTTACCTGTCAGGGTTTCTTTCTTTTTTTAAAGCCACCGCCAGAATTTTTGATAATTTTCACAAAAAGTTTCATGGCCTTCAGAATATTTTGTTGTACCTGAACATGCAATATATCAATAGAAAGAACAGAGCCTTTCCTTTTAAACAAACAAAAAAAGTTTTTTTTTTTTATCAACAATAAAAAAAAAAAAAATTTTGAACAAAAAGCTGAGAAAATCGAAATAAAAAATTCCAAAGACTACAACGTGCATATAAGCAATGCTTTTAACGCTTGTTTTTTGATTCAGAGATTCTGTGAAGATGCGTAATTGCGCAGATTATTTATACTTAACAGGTTATTTTAGTGTTGCAGATTTTTAAACAAATTTAAGCCTCCCCAAAAAAATTTTTACCCATAAAGTTCAAGTATTGATTGTGTTTACTGAAAAGTATTTCCTTTTAAAATAATACATTTAAATAAATAAACAGATTTTTATGGTTTAAGAGTAAAAATATATTGAATATTATTATAATATAAATATTTTACTATTGCATTAAAAATATTATAAATTATATCTTAGTAATGAGCCTCTAATGATAATCACAATTAAGTATAATGAGGATTAAATACAAAAAATGTCACAATTTGTCCTAATGCAAAATATAAATTCTTATTTTTTTCGTTTCGATTTTTGAGGTGAAACATTGCTTGGAAACACTGAAATATTCTTTTTAAGTTTATGACTCAATCTGTTGTATTTCATTCTGCCTGTTACACCTGAACTTAAACAACCTGGATGTTTTTTGAGGTCTGAGCTTCTGTTTTTCAGTGACTTGAAGCGTTAGAGGCAGAGACGTCAGTGACATGATGACACGCGTCCCGCTCGCGTCACATCTGTCACCCCTTTTAAATGCCACTGCTTGAAAGCTCTGTGACCAACTCAGGGCAGATTTCTGAACCTTATTTGTCTACATTCAATATTCAGTCTTTAATTCTCTTATATAAGTGTGTGTGTGTGTGTGTGTGTGTGTGTGTGTGTGTGTGTGTGTGTGTGTGTGTGTGTGTGTGTGTGTGTGTGTGTGTGTGTGTGTGTGTGTGTGTGTGTGTGTGTGTGTGTGTGTGTGTGTTCTGTGAGAGACTGGAGATTAGGATTGAGATTATGCACCACTGGATTAATCTGACCCTGATGCAGTGACCATGTGATCATTAGAGAGTGAATGACGTACCAACATATTAATACTTAATACATAGCATACTACAAACTTCTCCCTGACTCTGATTTGAATGGCCAACAATTTTATATGGCCAACAACTTTTTAATACACAAAAAACATATTTATTTATTATATCATGATGAGGTTTTTTTGTGTGTCTGTGTTACACTGTACTTATACATTAAAGTACTGAGTAATATTAATTAACAATGAGTACTTACTATAGGGTTAGGGTTTGGTTTAGGGTTAGTTACATGTAATTATGCATAATATACTGTTATTACTATAGTAACTACATGTAACGTGTAACAAGGACACTGTAAAATAAAGTGTTACCTTTTTTGATATATTACAAATAAAATAAAAGCTAATTTCTAAATATTAATAAATACTGTAATACTAAAATAATATATAAATAATATTAACAACTATAACATAATATTAACAAATATAAAATATAAGGCATCTTGGTTTTAATATAAAAGTACAGTATGTTTTTGTAGCCTCTTATACTGTATATCAAAAGGCGTGAATTCATGACCCGTAAGGCTCCAGAGGTTTTAGTATTTAAATAAAATGTAAAAATCTGTACATTGTATTAGAAACTCTGGAATTTCTGCGCTGCGAAAGTTTGATTAAATGTAAAAATGATAATGTAAGATCATAGACATGAGAGACCGGGGTTGGCGCCCTCTTGTGGATTCTAATGGATTCAAAATTAAAACATGCAGAAAAGTTACTGTAGATAAATCCTTTTACATCCAGAATCTTCTCGTCACATGACCCTCTCTCTCTATTTGGCATTAGAGTATCACACACATATTGTACAGTAAGAACTGACAACCTGGAAACTGTGTCTCTGACACTCAGTCTTGTGTTTCTGCTGACACAGATCCATACGTGCCAAACACCAGGTGTGTGTGTGTGTGTGTGTGTGTGTGTGCATGTGTGTTTGATCAGGACAGCAGTAAACTGACCCCTGTCATTGATAGCATTGATAATTTGTTTCCACGGTAACAGTCTCATCCGGTCAGACACATTGACAGATGCCACACACGGGCAAATGAAAACATCACACACACACACAGGGTTTATTGTTTGAGGAGTAAGATGCTGAAGTCTCCTGCTTCTCAGATGTTTCTCCTGAGTAATAAACTCACAAACAACATTTGACAAGGCAACATTTCTAATTTTTCTTTTGATCAGTTAATCTAATATGATTTTATATTTAAGATTTTTGTCTGTGTGTGTGTGTGTGTGTGTGTGTGTGTGTGTGTGTGTGTGTGTGTGTGTGTGTGTGTGTGTGTGTGTGTGTGTGTGCGTAACTGGGGTATTTAGTATAAATGAGCCCGCAGGCCCTCAGATGGTGTGTGTTTGTCAAGGTCAGGATAATGTATTTAACAAGGCATCACGATCTTAATGACCTGCCGTTAATTAAAACTTTTCTCAGATTCACTCTCATTCTCTCTCTTTTTGTCTTTCTCTCCCTACATCCCTACTAATTAGTGCGCAAAATTGAAATGAGTGCATTCCAAATCATAGTACATACTAAGGTTACCTGGATGGTGTGCTATTACACTTTATTCTGTGAAGTGTTTCCTCTTTTTTTCTTTAAAGGTACTCTACTTTTTTAGTTAAAAAATAAAGACCCTCCCCTTGAAGAAATCAGGACAGAAGTGGCTGAAAGTGGACAAAAGAGACGGATTAAAACACGGTAATGTGTCTCTCTCGTCTACCTGTGATCCGATCGACCAAAATGCATCTTGATGTCTTACAGGGCCTAACAGTAAAATTCTTAAATCATGGCAATGTCATTAAGCTGGACAAGTTAAAAAATACACTAAAACTCAGCTTTGCCTCGCCGAAATATATTGCATTTTTAAATATATTCAAATAGAAAACATAATTTAAATTTAAACGTTAAAAAAATATAATAATATTTCACAATTATACTATTTGTAGTGTATTTTTGATCAAAAAAAATTCAGCCTTAGTAAACACAACTTTTGATGCTAGTGTACATGTGATCCCAGATCACCTATTCTTAATGTTTAACATCACAATGTCATATTGGCAAGTGTGTTTGTATGTGCGTGCATGTGTGTGTGTGTGTGTGTGTGTGCGCGTGTGACCTGAAGGGTTAAAAGTGATTGATTAGTCCACGTTAAACACATGCTATTCTAATTATCTGACAGATTTTATCGAGCGCTAAATGTCGATCAGCTATTGACAACATGTTTCAGCTGCAGCTTTGATCAGTATTACCACCTCATAGACACACACACACACACACCATTCAGCGCAGATGAAAGAGAGACGCAAAAAATCCTCGCTTCACTTTTTTACCATTCCGTGACAGTAAGGTCAGAGGCTCTTTTCTGACCCTGATGACTCATCTTTAGCTGTCCTTTCTGCTCTGTTTGTGTACTCAGTCTAAATTAATTATTCTTCATGAGTTCATAAATCCATTTCACATAGTATTGATCAGAAGTCATTGTTTAAGGTGTCCCTGTCAGACTCGTGTAAGGCAATGGATACCAGTTGTGAATAAAGCAGTATTTATTGATAAGTCACACGAAGGATCAGACAGTGGTGAGGGACTGATGCGGGCGAAACACTTGCAACACAGGGACTGCAATGGGCGGCGGGAATCAGTCAGCATCCAGCGCGTATCCGAAGTCCAAATCATGGAAAACCACAGGAACAGGAAAACTGGAACGAAAAGGAGACTCAGAGCAAGCAGTCCACAGAAGCCTCTCCAACACAAACGAGCTGACAAAGACAAGACGTAAACACACATCATAAATAGCGGTCTATGATGAGAGACAGCTAGTGCTGCTGATGAGCCACGCCCACACTTAACACACACCAAACGCTGACATACTACAGCAGCGAGACAGTGAGTCCATGAACCGTGACAGTACCCCTCCCTATAGGAGCATCTCCTGATGGACCAGGACAGGCGGATTAATACGAGAATGAAAAACAGGCTTTAATTTGGAGACATGGAAGATGGCGTGAATTCTCCTGTACGCAGGAGGGAGTTTGAGGCGGACTGCCACCGGGTTAATGATTTTGGTGACAGTGAACAGGCCGATAAATTTAGGAGCTAGTTTATTGCTAACGGAGCGGAGAGGAATGTTCTTAGATGAAAGTCACACCTTTTGACCAACGACATATACGGGAGGCTTCAGCCGGTGGCGATCGGCCTGCGCCTTGGTGCGCGCACCCACCTGGAGGAGAGTCTCAGGGGCTCTTCTCCATGTGTGGCGACACCTCTGGATGAAGGCGTGAGCAGAGGGAACTGCGACCTCAGATTCCAGACTGGGAAAAATAAGTGGCTGGTAACCTAAACTACACTTAAATGGAGAGAGGCCCGTGGATGAAACTGGTAATGAGTTATGAGCGTACTCATCCCAAGAGATCTGTTGGCTCCAGAAGGAAGGATTCTAGGACACCAAACATCATAACACTCTTTCTAAATCCTGGTTGGCTCGCTAAGCTTGACCGTTAGTCTGTGGATGAAATCCAGACGACAAATTAACACTCGCCCCCCGCAACCGACAAAACTCTCTCCAAAATCTGGATATAAATTGGGGCCCCCAGTCGGAAACCACGTCTGTCGGGAGGCCATGAATGAAGTGATCTACCACAGTGACCGCTGTTTCCTTAGCTGAGGGTAATTTGGGTAAGGGAACAAAATGTGCCGCCTTCGAGAACCGGTCCACTACCGTCAAAATGACAGTATTACCCTGGGAAGGTGGAAGACCCGTAATGAAATCTAGAGCAATATGGGACCAGGGTCTCGAAGGGACAGACAGCGGTTGAAGTAACCCATCTGGGGGACGATTGGAAGTCTTGCCACAAGCACAAACTGAACAAGCCAAAACAAAATCCCGAATATCACTAGCCATAGCGGGCCACCAGAACCGTTCCATGACCAAAAAACTGGTACGACTAACCCCAGGATGGCAAGCCACATTGGAACCATGACCCCATCTGATAACGTCGGACCTGACTCCCTCCGGCACAAATAACCGACTCGGTGGGCAACTGGGCGGAGGCGTAACCCCTTCAGCGGCCGTGCGGACCTTCGACTCGACCTCCCATGTGAGTGAAGAGATAACCAGTCTCTCAGGTAAAATGCACTCAGGAGTAGACGGGCGTTCGGAACGATCAAAAATTCGAGACAACGCGCCAGGTTTGATGTTCTTGGAACCCGGCCGGTATGATATCAAAAATTAAAAACGTGCCCACCGAGCCTGCCTTGAGTTGAGTCGTTTAGCCGATCTGATGTTTTCGAGGTTCTTATGATCCGTCCAGACGATAAAGGGTTCCCTCGCTCCCTCTAACCAGTGGCGCCATTGTTCCAAAGCTAACTTTACTGCCAACAGCTCTCTGTTACCAATATCATAATTACTTTCAGCCGACGATAAGCGATGGGAAAAAAATGCGCACGGGTGTATCTTGTCGTCTGCTGGACATCGCTGAGAAAGAACTGCACCTACCCCCACCTCTAACGTGTCGACCTCCACCAAGAACTGACGTGAAGGAACAGGGGAAACGAGAATGGGAGCTGAAACAAAGCGGCTCTTGAGGTTATTAAATGCTGCTTCAGCAGCATTAGACCACCTGAACGTCGTTCTGGTGGAGGTCAAGGCAATCAGCGGAGTGGCTAGTTGGCTGAAATTATGAATGAAACGTCGGTAAAAATTGGAGAATCCCAGGAACCTCTGCAGGGCCTTGCAGGAATCTGGGATTGGCAAATCTACCACAGCCTTAACCTTGTCAGGATCCATGCATACTCAGTCAGATGAAACGATGTACCCCAAAAACGGAACTGACTGTACATGTGTAGCAGGGATATGTTGTGCCGTCCGTAGGGAGCACAGTAGTCATCGAGCCAAGTACTTCACGTTGCGTGCATCGGAATGTGCTGGTTGGGAGGGTTGTTTCACCTTTGTGGGGTGATGGCTGGCTGCCAGTAAAGATGATCAACCTGACCAACACTGAAATTGTGTTGAGGAAAAATGCGAAGGTGGCTGACGTGTATCCTTGCATTGCTTTGGAGGACCTTGAACAAAACACTGACAGGGTGGTTAGTCAAAATGCGGGTGCAGTACATTCTGACAGGTCGTGTGGTAGTCTAACGGTGAGAGACTCAAACTGGAGAGGGTTCAATAGGTGACAGCAGGTTGGATGACTTGGGGCTGGGCAATCTAGATGTCAAGGATTGCGAAGTGTCTTCCTTTTGGAAAAATAAGCTTGTTGACCTATTGGAAGAATATGAGAGTGTGTTTTCCAAGCAGAGTCTGGACTGTGGTGTAGCGAAGGGGTTTTGTCATCTTATCAGAGTTATAGATGACAAGCCTTTTCGCCTTCCATACCGCCGTCTTTCTCCCGCCAATTACTTGAAGTTGAAAGAGACTTTAGACGAAATGGAGGAGAAGGAAATAAGGAAATCGAGCAGCGAGTTTGCGTCACCATTGGTCTTAGTGTGGAAAAAAAAAGGTGACTTAAGGATATACACTGATTTCCGTTGGTTGAACGCACGCGCGGTGAAGGATGCTCATCCTCTTCCTCACCAAGCGGATGTGCTTGCAGCGTTGGGTGGGAACGCGTACTTTAGTACTATGGATCTGACTTCTGGGTATTATAATGTCCCGTTGCACGAAGATGACAAGAGGTTTACGGAGTTCTGTTCACCATCGGGGCTCCACGAATATAATCGATTACGTCAGGGATTGTGCAACGGCCCATGAGAATGAGAACATTTATGAGAATGATGCTGACTGTGTTTGGTGACCAGGGGCCGTATTCACAAAGAATTTTATTTTACCACTAGGAGTACTCCTAAATCCCATTAAAATATTTTAGCTAGGAGTTTTCTCTTAAAAGTTATTCACAACGCCTTTCAGACCTACTCTTAGTAAGGAAAAATGACAACTCCTAAACTAAGAGTGAGTCTTCGTTGCTATGGATGACGTCAATTCTCATGCACGAGTTTCCTCGCAATGATCACGGTGATTGGTTGTTAGATGACAGGGCCATCATGCGGAACATAACACAGACGCAACAAATCATGGAATTACGACATCTAAATATGTCTGTTTCCTACACAAAATAATAATAGTAATGTCATCGAAATGCATATATAATGACATGTTTGTGCAGGCCCCAGTGAAGTGTAATTCTAAAAAGGCAGAAAGAGAGAGAAAAGTGGTGAATTAAATTAAATTAAATTAAGGTAGCCTAATACCCTAATGAAACCGCCACTTGCCTAATAATGAAAAACGACACTTGCATTAACACTTGCTTGGTTAATTGACATCCTATTAGTATAGAAGCTTGTTTCCGCCACTGAATAAAAATAAATTAAAATAATTGCGACTTTTTATCTCACAATTGCGAGATATGAAGTCAGAATTGTGAGAAATAAAGTCGCAGTTGTGAGATAAAAAGTCGCAATTAGCTTTTTTACTTTTCATTCTGTGGCGGAAACAAGCTTCCATAGCCTAAATAGACTACTTAAAGCAAGTAAATGTTGCTCCAATTGAAGTAATGTAATAGTTGAATGACGGTGGATTATGAACTCGCCAAAACGAAAAAGAAAGCCCAACTGGACGCAGGATCAGTTACTGCTGCTGGCCCAGTTGGTGCTGAAAAAACAAAAAAATAAAAATAAAAGGGAAATTCGACACTGGGATATCAAGTAAAACTAAGCGTGAGACATAGGAGAAGATTTGTTTGCAGATCAATGCAGCATTCCCGCTTGTGTCGCAGACGACTGCGAGGCGGTGATATGCGCTACAATCCTTTGTGAATAGGTCTTAGTGAGTTAGGAGTCCTCTCGACTTCTTTTAAGCTGTCCCAGACTTAGGTGCTACTTTTAGGGCTAAAATGCTTCGTGAATTACTTTTAGTGAAAAAAATTAGGAGTCCTAAAGTTAGGAGTGACACGCCCATTATTTTTAGGAGTTGCTACTAAATTCGCCAGTTAGGAGCTACTTTTAGCCTTAAAATTCTTTGTGAATACGGCCCCAGAACTTTTTGAGCCTTCTTTGTTACTTAGATGATTTATTGTTTTTTGGGAAGTCTGAGGAAGAGAGCTTGGAAAGGCTTGAGATGGTGTTTCGGCGTCTAAAAGACCACAATTTGAAATTGTCCCCTTCAAAATGTAGATTTTTGAGGAAGTCTGTAAAATGTTTGGGTCATATTGTGTCTGAAAATGGGGTGGCCAGTGATCCAGCAAAAATCGATGCCATTGTGAGTATATCTGAAAAAGATTTGATGGAGAGTGATTGTGTTACGCCATCAGCAAAGAAAATCAGATCCTTTTTAGGTATGGTGGTGTACTATCAGCATTTCATAGAAAACTGTTCTATGTTGGCTAAACCCTTGTTTCAGCTGTTGACAGGACAAAAAAGACCCAGAATGGGGAAAGGTGTGAAACGGCTGAAAAGAAGTTGCACACTTTCTCCAATGGATTGGACTGATGACTGTAGAGCAGCACTGAAGAGTTTGAAGTCTGCCTTGGTGAGTCAGGTTCTGCTTGCACACTCAGATTTTTCGAAGCCGTTTTTGTTGTCTGTAGACGCCTCCACCAGTGGGCTTGGGGCCATTTTGTCACAGGTTTAGGGGGGATGTGCTGTGGCAAGGCCTATTGCCTTCGCGTCTAAGTCTTTAAATCATGCGCAGTCGAAGTATCCAGCGCATAGACTTTTGTCAATTTATTCGGGCTATTTGTGATAAATTCAGCCATTGGCTGCGGGGACACCGATTTACTGTGTGGACTGATAATAACCCACTCAAGTACATCCTCACAAAGCCCAAGTTGGATGCATGTGAACAACGGTGGGTAGCGAAACTAGCACCGTATGATTTTGACACTCAGTATATCCCAGGACCGAAAAATGTTGTGGCAGATGCGTTAACCAGGGAACCATTTGCGATTTCGAGAATCTTGCACAGATTGACGAGGACACCTTATGATGTTTTGCTGCATGAGGCTGTGTCTGTCGCTGTCAGGCAGGTGCAGGACTTGTTTCATCTCTCATGTGAACGTGCGGATGGTGAAGGGGTAGATGAGCTGGCAGAGCCTACAAGTGTTGGTGGTAATGTGTATGTAGGGTCCACTCACCTTACTGGTAAAGTGTCTCACCAAGATTTGTCAGCTGTTCTCCTTTCTCAATATGATTGGGAGCATGGGGCAGCCATTAGTAGTGTGTCGTATGTGCAGCATTTAGAGAGTTTGGTGGACGTAGAGCAGAGTGAGCTCCGTAGCCTTACAAATGGTAAATTGCTGGAAAGACAGAGTCAGGATCCTGTGATTGACAGAGTGAAGTACTTTGTGGAGAGAGGTAGACGTCCGTCTCGCAGAGAAAAAGTGTTTGAGTCTAACAGAACTGTGAAGATACTAAGCCAATGGGGTAAACTTACCTTAAGATTGGGTGTTTTGTACAGAGTTTCCAAGAATCCAGTGTCTAAGAAAGAAACGTACCAGTTTGTGGTGCCGACAGCTCTTTGAGATACTGTTTTGAAGGGGGTGCATGATAATGCTGGTCATCAGGGTCAGCATCGCACACTA
This sequence comes from Siphateles boraxobius, assembly GCF_051911475.1. Taxonomy (NCBI): domain Eukaryota; kingdom Metazoa; phylum Chordata; class Actinopteri; order Cypriniformes; family Leuciscidae; genus Siphateles; species Siphateles boraxobius. The sequence continues at coordinate 5,960,814 of NW_027508711.1, read as the reverse complement.
TGGTTGGCTAGGCAACGGTTCTTCTGGGAGTCTATGGAAGAGGACATAAAGACATACGTTAATGAGTGTAAGAGGTGTATTTTGAGTAAAAGGCCTGAGCCAGAGGCAAGGGCTTCACTCGTGTCCGATTCACATGTCTTGTGGTACAAGTTTTTCTTCATTTATGGGTTTCCAGGTCGAATACATTCTGACAGGGGTGCGAACTTTCAGAGTTCACTCATGGTCGAACTGTTGAGATTTTCGGGTGTGAGAAAATCGCACACGACCCCATATCATCCCATGGGTAACGGACAAACAGAGAGAATCAAACGTACCCTAGGGGATATGATTCGTTCGCTGCCTCCAAGATCTTAAGTCAAGTGGCCGCAGATGTTGAACACTCTTACATTCGCATACAGTTGTACGAGACATGAGACCACTGGGTTTCCACCATTTCTCTTGATGTTCGGCCGAACACCAAGATTACCAGTGGATATTCTGTTTGAAAATGTCAGGTTGCATAGTGAGACTGTTAATGTTCACAAGTATGTTCAGTCTCTTGAGAAAGACTTAAGGGAAGCAATGGTAATTGCACAAGAGCATGCAAAAAGGCAGCAAGCAAAACAAGCAGAATATTATAATCGGAAGGGTAAAGGTCATTGTCTTGAGTTGGGTGACAGAGTACTCCTGGCGAATAAGGGTGAACGTGGAAAAAAGAAGTTAGCGGATAAATGGGAAAAGGTGGTGTATGTTGTTGTGGGAAAAAGGGGTGATCTGAACACTTACCAGATAAGGAATCCTGGGACGGGTCGTACCAAGACAGTACATCGTAATCTATTGATGCCTGTCAATTTCCTGCCGGTGCCAGCTTGGAATGATGGTAGTGATGATGATGATGTTGTGGATTCCACTGTCTGTGTCTCTTGTGATGGAGATGATCAAACTCAAAGTGATGATCGGACCTTTCGTTGGGTGTCCGATCTTAATGCAGACACAGATGTGACCAAAATAAAGTCTGTGGAGTGCTCTAATGCTGATCAGAGTGATGCAATTGATGACACTGCTATGGAATATGATATTGAGTTGGACAGAATACCTGAGTGTAAGACAAATACGGACAACATTCCCGCCTCTACTTTGTCTGTATGTTCTTTGGTGTCTGATGATTTTTCTGTATCAGCAGTTCTAAGCGATAAATGTGCTTCTGAAGTTGACGAGCGTACTTCAACTGTTGCAGAAACTCTTGTTTCAACGTCAAGTGTACAAGATCAGCAAAATGTAAGAGTCCCTGATCTACAAGAGGGTTATATGTCAAGATTTGGGAGACTCATTAAGCCAGTTAACAGGCTTATACAGACAATGTCTACACAAAGAGTTCATGCAATTCATGACATTTGAATGGTTATATAAAAGAAAAAGGTCTGTTGGAATGAATTTATAGTTTTTTTCTGTTTTTTTTTTATTCTTTTTTTTGGCCTTGTTTTTGTAATTACGTTTGGTGAGTAATGTACATTAACAGGTACATTGTTGGTGTCATGAGTAGAACTATGTATAAGGCATGGTTTTCTATGGGTAATTTGGGGATTAGCTACCCCTGGGTTATCTTAATCTCGAAAGAGATAGTTAAGAACTGAGCGAATCAAACGATTTCAGGAAAATTGACATCGCTAATTTGGAAAGAATGTGTAGGCCTATGTAATGTAGAATCTGGTGTAAAACAGTGGGGGTGGATGTAGCAGGGATATGTTGTTACACCAGATTATAAACCATTTTATTGTTTTAATTTGATTTTATTATTTGTTTTGGGGCATTTTATTTTGAAAGCCATTTGTGTCCTCTTACTAATGTAAATTGTCACAGTATGCACGTCGGCTGACGTCATACGTAGGAGGGAGGTTCAAACAGCAGTGCAATCGGAGGTTCATCCTCTTTCCTGCAATGTCACTTAAGGAAGGGTACGATTTTATGAGCTCCGTGCACTTGATGTTAAATTGAGTTACAAGTGTTCATGTCAGGTTTAAATAATCAATTGTGAAAGAGTATTCATTGAGATGTTATTTTTGACTATTAGTTCGAGTCATTAACTTGTTAAATCAAGTTTATTTGCGTGCTGTTAATGAGTGAATAGTGCATTGCGTGAAATGGCGGCGCGGTGTGTGCGTCACGAGTGAGAGATGTGTTAGTGGCTAAGCGGTTAACGTCTCGATTAAATTATATGTGTATATTTGGTACACATACTAAAGATATATTATAGTTATTAATATATATTATACATTGCATTCACTGTGTGTTCTGTAATTAACTGGTGTACTTAAACATGTATTTTGTGGTTAGCAGGCAAAAGAGCTGCGGTTAACAGTGCCTGTCTGTTTATGTGTTTTATCACACAGGTATGTTGATTATCTGCAAAACACTGTAATGCTGTTTTGGATTATTTGCATATAATGACATTTTTGTGAATTGATTATTATAATAATAATAATTATTATGTATACTAATGCTATTATAACATATATTGTGTATGTGTGTGCCGAAGTCTGTGAGCAATCGGAGGTTCGTCCTCTTTCCTGCAATGTCACTTGAGGAGAGCAGGCAAAAGAGCTGTGGTTAACAGTGCCTGTCTGTTTATGTGTTTTATCACACAGGTATTGCAATTAAATTCATCTTTAACACGACCAGTTTTGTGTGGAAAATCCCTCTATTCAAAACATCCAAAATAACACAAGGCAGAGGAACAACCGCTACACATGAAACACACACTTCTCCGCCTTGACATAAAGCCCATTCTTGAGCATCCTCTGGAGCACTCATCTGACATGTTGAACGTTTTCCTGGAGAGATGAAGAAAATATCAATATGTCATCCAGGAAGACATAAATGAACGGCCGACCATATCCCTCAACACATCATTGACGAGTGCTTAGGAAAACAGCGGGGGAGTTTGACAGGCCGAACGGCATAACCAAATATTCAAAGTGTCCCTTGGGGGTATGAAACGCTGTTTTCCACTCCACCCCTCTTCTTATGCGAACCAAATGATAAGCGTTGCGCAGATCTAATTTCGTGAAAATAGATCCTCCCTGCAACCGCTCGAAAGCTGAAGACATCAACGGTAAAGGATAAGTATTCTTTACCGTGATGTTATTCAGCCCCCGGTAGTCAATACACGGTCGCAGAGAACCATCCTTCTTTCCCACGAAAAAAACCCCCTGCGCCAGCGGGAGATGAAGAAGAGCGGATTATCCCAGCTCTCAGGGAATCAGAAATATATTTCTCCATGACCTCCCTTTCTGGAGCAGAGAGCGAGTATAACCTGCCTTTAGGCGGAGACGTACCTGGTAGTAACTTTATAACACAGTCATAGGGACGATGCGGAGGAAGAGAAGCAGCCCGGGACTTACTGAACACTTCCTTCAGATCGAGATACTCCTGCAGCACGTTAGACAGACTCACTGGCTCCTCCTGTAACACAGAACAAGGAACAGACGAACAAGCAGACACTAAACAAGAGGCATGACAATGCTTGCTCCAGGCGGATACAGAACTCTGGCCTCACTCCACCTTGGGTTGGTGGCGAACCAACCAGGGATGCCCCAACACCACGGGTGCAAAAGGGGACTCCGTGTTGAGAAATGTAATTCTCTCAGTGTGGTTGTCAGAGGTGATCAAGGTGAGTGTAGTGGTGGTCTGGCAGATGCTGGGGAGTACCTATCCATTCAGTGCATTGACCGCAATGCGGTGAGTGAGTGGAACCGTGGGAATCTGGAGATGTCTGGCCAAAGCAATGTCCATGAGGTTTCCCTCCGCTCCCGAATCCACTAAAGCCTGGCAGGTGTAGAACTCATTGGCCCATTGCAGTCTTACCAGGAGGAGGGTGGCAGAAGAGGGTTTGGTCGTCGTGAGCCCGCCCGTCAGTAACCTCCGTTCTACTGTCGAGCCGGGTCTTTTACCGGGCACTCAGCGAGATAGTGCCCTGCCATGCCACAATACAAGCACAATCCCCTGGCTCAACGACTTTCCTTCTCCTCTCGGGAAAGCCGAGCTCGACCAACCTGCATGGGCTCTTGATCGAATGAAAGACTGACCGTGTTCGCTTCTCCGAGGCTGGGATATCCCGGGAATCCTGGAACTCGAATGGGGTGCGAACGGCTCACATTGTTGTAGACTTGTGTCCACGCGTAGTGCCAATCCCACCAGCTCATCTAGTTTCTTGGGTATGTATATCTCCTTCTGAACACGGTCACCCAACCCATGCAGGAACATGTCCCACTGCGCCTACTCGTTCCAATTGCACTCGGCCGCCAGGGTACGAAACTCGATGGAATAGTTAGAGACAGTCTGGTTACCCTGGCGGAGTTTAGCGAGTTTGCGGGCCGCGAGCGGCCCGATCAAATACTTGCTTCATCTCCTCACTGAGTGCTTGGAATGAGGAACAGCAGGGATGTTGGTTCTCCCACATCGCCGTTCCCCACAGAGCCGCACGTCCAGACAACAATGTCATGACCATCGCCACTCTAGCTTGTTCAGTGGCAAAGGTAGTCGGCTGAAGGGAGAAGATGATAGAACACTTCGTCAAAAACGCTCGGCATAAGTTTGGCTGCGCGGAATACCGCTCTGGGGCGGGAATGCGCGGCTCAGGTTGGTGTCCGATGTTGGGTGGATCCTGGGGAACAGGCGGCAGGGGTTGGTGCAGTGGGCGATCGCAACTGTTGTAACTGACTGGTGAGCTCGGACACCTGTGTTACCAGTGCCTGCACGGCCCGACCAGTGATCGCTATCTGTTCTTCCTGCTGAAACATCCTAGCGACACTGCGAGAAAGGAATTCCTGTATCTCCACTGCTTTCGCTGGATCCATAGATGGTCAGTTCGTTCTGTCAGACTCGAGTAAGGCAATGGATACCAGTTGCGAATAAAGCAGTATTTATTGATAAGTTACTGTATACAGGCAACCAGGGCACCATAGAATTTGCTGACTTTCTATCAAAGTAAGTATTGGCTGCAGATAAAGCCCTAATTGTTGGTGATTTTAATATACATGTAGATAACGAAAAAGATGCATTGGGATTGGTTAAAGACATTCTTAACTCTACTGGAGTTAGACAACACGTGTCAGGACCTACTCATTGTCGTAATCATACTCTAGATCTAATATTATCACATGGAATCAATGTTGATGCCGTTGAAATTCTGCAGCAGAGCGATGACATCTCAGATCATTATTGAGTCTCTTGTAAACTTAATTTAGCCAAGGCTGTAAAGTCGACTCTGTGTTACAAAATATGTTAGACCTATCACTTCTGCCACTAAAGATTGCTTTATTAATAATCTTCCTGATCAGTTTCATCTTCTTAGCATCCCAGATAGCTTAGAAGAACTCAATTATGTGACAGAAACTCTTAACTGCGCTTAAAGAAGATTAAAGAAAATAGTCCAACGCAATGGTACAACGAGTACACTCAGGCCCTTAAGAGAGCAGCCAGAAAAATGGAGCGCAACTGGAAAAAAACAAAACTAGAGGTATTTCGCATTTCATGGAAAGAGAGCACGATTGCATGGAGAGGACTTAAAAGCTGCTAGATCTGCTTATTTTTCAACCATGTTAGAAGAAAATAAACAAAACCCTAGGTATTTATTTGAAACAGTGGCTAAACTAACCAAAAATAAAGCTTCTAGCCCATACGTTTCAAAGCAGCACAGCAGTAATGACTTTATGAACTTCTTTACTTGCAAGATTGATAATATCAGGGAGAAAATTATAACTATGGAACCGTCTATTACAGCATCACATCAGGCAGTGCATTGTATTCTCCCTGACAAAAAAATTCAATCCATTCATTGCTATAGGAGAGGAAGAATTTTCTAAACTCATTAAATCATCTAAATCGACAACATGTATGTTAGACCCTATACCGACTTAACTACTGAAAGAGATGCTTCCAGAGGTCATATATCCTCTTCTCAATATCATTAATTCATCTTTGTCATTAGGATATGTACCAAAAGAAAGAAAGAAATAATATTTAGAAAGAAATAATATTTGCGAGGATTTTCAATCAGGATTTAGACCGTACCATAGTACTGAGACAGCTTTCATTAGAGTCACAAATGATTTGCTCTTATCAGCCGATCAGTGCTGCATTTGACACTATCGACCACAACATTCTTTTAAATAGACTCAAAAACGATGTTGGCATTAGTGGAATTGCACTAGCATGGTTTAAATCGTACTTATCTGACAGTTATCAGTTTGTAGCAGTAAATGAAGAGTTGTCTTATCGATCAAAAGTTCAGTATGGTGTGCCACAAGGCTCAGTACTAGGACCGTTGCTGTTCACTCTGTACATGCTACCCTTAGGAGATATCATTAGGAAACATGGCATTAGTTTACACTGTTATGCTGATGATACTCAGCTCTATATTTCTTCACGCCCTGACGAAACTTACCAATTCACAAAATTAACAGAATGCATAGCAGATATAAAACTAGAAAATAAAGTTTGATGAGACAAACTTTAAGTTGGCTTGAGAAAGCCGGACCAGAGAGTTTGAATAAGTTTAAAGTTTAAAGAAAGAAAGATTAGTTAGAAAGAGAAAGAAAGATGGATTAGTTAGAAAGAAAGATGGATTAGTTAGAAAGAAAGAAAGATTAGTTAGAAACAAAGAAAGATTAGTTAGAAACAAAGAAAGATTAGTTAGAAAGAAATATAGATTAGAAAGAAAGATTAGTTAGAAAGAAAGATAGATTAGTTAGAAAGAAAGAAAGATTAGTTAGAAAGAAAGAAAGATTAGTTAGAAAGAAAGAAAGATTAGTTAGAAAGAAAGAAAGAAAGAAAGAAGAAAGATTAGAAAGAAAGAAAGAAAGAAGAAAGATTAGTTAGAAAGAAAGAAAGAAGAAAGATTAGTTAGAAAGAAAGAAAGAAAAAGTAAAAAAGAAAGAAAGAAAGAAGAAAGATTAGTTAGAAAGAAAGAAGAAAGATTAGTTAGAAAGAAAGAAAGAAAGAAAGATTATTAGAAAGAAAGAAAGAAGAAATATCAGTTAGAAAGAAAGAAAGAAAGAAAGAAATATTAGTTAGAAAGAAAGAAAGAAAGATTAGCTAGAAAGAAAGAAAGAAAGAAGAAAGATTAGTTAGAAAGAAAGAAAGAAAGAATTAGTTAGAAAGAAAGAAAGAAAGAAAGAAAGAAGAAAGATTAGTTAGAAAGAAAGAAAGAAAGAAAGAAGAAAGATTAGTTAGAAAGAAAGAAAGAAAGATTAGTTAGAAAGAAAGAAAGAAATATTAGTTAGAAAGAAAGAAAGAAAGAAAGAAGAAAGATTAGTTAGAAAGAAAGAAAGAAAGAATTAGTTAGAAAGAAAGAAAGAAGAAAGATTAGTTAGAAAGAAAGAAAGAAAGAAAGAAGAAAGATTAGTTAGAAAGAAAGAAAGAAAGATTAGTTAGAAAGAAAGAAAGAAATATTAGTTAGAAAGAAAGAAAGAAAGAAAGAAGAAAGATTAGTTAGAAAGAAAGAAAGAAAGAAAGAAGAAAGATTAGTTAGAAAGAAAGAAAGAAAGAAGAAAGATTAGTTAGAAAGAAAGAAAGAAAGAAGAAAGATTAGTTAGAAAGAAAGAAAGAAAAAGAAAGAAAGAAAGAAAGAAGAAAGATTAGTTAGAAAGAAAGAAGAAAGATTAGTTAGAAAGAAAGAAAGAAAGAAAGAAATAAGAAAGATTAGTTAGAAAGAAAGAAAGAAGAAAGATTAGTTAGAAAGAAAGAAGAAAGATTAGCTAGAAAGAAAGAAAGAAAGAAGAAAGATTAGTTAGAAAGAAAGAAAGAAAGAAAGATTAATTAGAAAGAAAGAAGAAAGAAAGAAGAAAGATTAGTTAGAAAGAAAGAAGAAAGATTAGCTAGAAAGAAAGAAAGAAATAAGAAAGATTAGTTAGAAAGAAAGAAAGAAAGAAAGATTAGTTAGAAAGAAAGAAAGAAAGAAAGAAGAAAGATTAGTTAGAAAGAAAGAAAGAATTAGTTAGAAAGAAAGATTAGTTAGAAAGAAAGAAAGAATTAGTTAGAAAGAAAGATTAGTTAGAAAGAAAGAAAGAAAGAAGAAAGATTAGTTAGAAAGAAAGAAAGAAAGAAGAAAGATTAGTTAGAAAGAAAGAAAGAAAAAGAAAGAAAGATGAGTTAGAAAGAAAGAAAGAAAGAAGAAAGATTAGTTAGAAAGAAAGAAAGAAAGAAGAAAGATTAGTTAGAAAGAAAGAAGAAAGATTAGCTAGAAAGAAAGAAAGAAGAAAGATTAGTTAGAAAGAAAGAAAGAAAGAATTAAATAAGAAAGAAAGATTAGTTAGAAAGAAAGAAAGAAAGAGGAAAGATTAGTTAGAAAGAAAGAAAGAAAGAATTAGTTAGAAAGAAAGATTAGTTAGAAAGAAAGAAAGATTAGTTAGAAAGAAAGAAAGAAGAAAGATTAGTTAGAAAGAAAGAAAGAAAGAAGAAATATTAGTTAGAAAGAAGAAAGATTAGTTAGAAAGAAAGAAAGAAAGAAGAAAGATTAGTTAGAAAGAAAGAAAGAAAAAGTAAAAAAGAAAGAAAGAAAGAAAGAAAGAAGAAAGATTAGTTAGAAAGAAAGAAGAAAGATTAGTTAGAAAGAAAGAAAGATTAGTTAGAAAGAAAGAAAGAAGAAATATCAGTTAGAAAGAAAGAAAGAAAGAAAGAAAGAAGAAATATTAGTTAGAAAGAAAGAAAGAAAGAAAGAAAGAAGAAAGATTAGTTAGAAAGAAAGAAGAAAGATTAGCTAGAAAGAAAGAAAGAAGAAAGATTAGTTAGAAAGAAAGAAAGAAAGAATTAAATAAGAAAGAAAGATTAGTTAGAAAGAAAGAAAGAAAGAAGAAAGATTAGTTAGAAAGAAAGAAAGAATTAGTTAGAAAGAAAGATTAGTTAGAAAGAAAGAAAGAAGAAAGATTAGTTAGAAAGAAAGAGGAAAGATTAGTTAGAAAGAAAGAAAGAAAGAATTAGTTAGAAAGAAAGATTAGTTAGAAAGAAAGAAAGAAAGAAAGATTAGTTAGAAAGAAAGAAAGAAAGAAAGAAGAAAGATTAGTTAGAAAGAAAGAAAGAAGAAAGATTAGTTAGAAAGAAAGAAAGAAAGAAAGAAAGAAAGAAAGAAGAAATATTAGTTAGAAAGAAAGAAAGAAGAAAGATTAGTTAGAAAGAAAGAAAGAATTAGTTAGAAAGAAAGATTAGTTAGAAAGAAAGAAAGAAGAAAGATTAGTTAGAAAGAAAGAAAGAAAGAGGAAAGATTAGTTAGAAAGAAAGAAAGAAAGAATTAGTTAGAAAGAAAGATTAGTTAGAAAGAAAGAAAGAAAGAAAGATTAGTTAGAAAGAAAGAAAGAAAGAAGAAAGATTAGTTAGAAAGAAAGAAAGAAAGAAGAAATATTAGTTAGAAAGAAAGAAAGAAGAAAGATTAGTTAGAAAGAAAGAAAGAAGAAAGATTAGTTAGAAAGAAAGAAAGAAAGAAGAAAGATTAGTTAGAAAGAAAGAAAGAAAAAGTAAAAAAGAAAGAAAGAAAGAAAGAAGAAAGATTAGTTAGAAAGAAAGAAGAAAGATTAGTTAGAAAGAAAGAAAGAAAGAAAGATTAGTTAGAAAGAAAGAAAGAAGAAATATCAGTTAGAAAGAAAGAAAGAAAGAAAGAAAGAAAGAAGAAATATTAGTTAGAAAGAAAGAAAGAAAGAAGAAAGATTAGTTAGAAAGAAAGAAGAAAGATTAGCTAGAAAGAAAGAAAGAAGAAAGATTAGTTAGAAAGAAAGAAAGAAAGAATTAAATAAGAAAGAAAGATTACTTAGAAAGAAAGAAGAAAGATTAGTTAGAAAGAAAGAAAGAATTAGTTAGAAAGAAAGATTAGTTAGAAAGAAAGAAAGAAGAAAGATTAGTTAGAAAGAAAGAAAGAAAGAGGAAAGATTAGTTAGAAAGAAAGAAAGAAAGAATTAGTTAGAAAGAAAGATTAGTTAGAAAGAAAGAAAGAAAGAAAGATTAGTTAGAAAGAAAGAAAGAAAGAAAGAAAGAAAGAAAGAAGAAAGATTAGTTAGAAAGAAAGAAAGAAAGAAGAAATATTAGTTAGAAAGAAAGAAGAAAGATTAGTTAGAAAGAAAGAAAGAAAAAGTAAAAAAGAAAGAAAGAAAGAAAGAAGAAAGATTAGTTAGAAAGAAAGAAGAAAGATTAGTTAGAAAGAAAGAAAGAAAGAAAGATTAGTTAGAAAGAAAGAAAGAAGAAATATCAGTTAGAAAGAAAGAAAGAAAGAAAGAAGAAATATTAGTTAGAAAGAAAGAATTAGTTAGAAAGAAAGATTAGTTAGAAAGAAAGAAAGAAAGAAAGAAAGAAAGAAAGAAGAAAGATTAGTTAGAAAGAAAGAAAGAAATAATTAGTTAGAAAGATTAGTTAGAAAGAAAGAAAGAAAGAAAGAAAGAAAGAAGAAAGATTAGTTAGAAAGAAAGAAAGAAAGAAAGAAGAAAGATTAGTTAGAAAGAAAGAAAGAAAGAAAGAAAGAAGAAAGATTAGTTAGAAAGAAAGAAAGAAAGAAAGAAGAAAGATTAGTTAGAAAGAAAGAAAGAAAGATTAGTTAGAAAGAAAGAAAGAAAGATTAGTTAGAAAGAAAGAAAGAAGAAATATTAGTTAGAAAGAAAGAAGAAATATTAGTTAGAAAGAAAGAAAGAAAGAAAGAAAGAAGAAATATTAGTTAGAAAGAAAGAAAGAAAGAAGAAATATTAGTTAGAAAGAAAGAAAGAATAGTTAGAAAGAAAGAAAGAAGAAAGATTAGTTAGAAAGAAAGAAAGAAAGAAGAAAGATTAGTTAGAAAGAAAGAAAGAAAGAAAAAGAAAGAAAGAAGAAAGATTAGTTAGAAAGAAAGAAAGAAAGAAAGAAAGAAAGAAGAAAGATTAGTTAGAAAGGAAGAAGAAAGATTAGTTAGAAAGAAAGAAGAAAGATTAGTTAGAAAGAAAGAAAGAAAGAAAGAAGAAAGATTAGTTAGAAAGAAAGAAGAAAGATTAGTTAGAAAGAAAGAAAGAAAGATTAGTTAGAAAGAAAGAAAGAAAGAAGAAAGATTAGTTAGAAAGAAAGAAAGAAAGAAGAAAGATTAGTTAGAAAGAAAGAAAGAAAGAAAAAGAAAGAAAGAAAGGAAGGGAAGAAAGAAAGAAAGAAAGAAAGAAAGAAAGAAGAAAGATTAGTTAGAAAGAAAGAAAGAAAGAAAGAAGAAAGATTAGTTAGAAAGAAAGAAAGAAAGAATTAGTTAGAAAGAAAGATTAGTTAGAAAGAAAGAAAGAAAGAAAGAAAGAAAGAAGAAAGAATAGTTAGAAAGAAAGAAAGAAGAAAGATTAGTTAGAAAGAAAGAAGAAAGATTAGTTAGAAAGAAAGAAGAAAGATTAGTTAGAAAGAAAGAAAGAAAGAAAGAAAGAAGAAAGATTAGTTAGAAAGAAAGAAAGAAGAAAGATTAGTTAGAAAGAAAGAAAGAAGAAAGATTAGTTAGAAAGAAAGAAAGAAAGAAGAAATATTAGTTAGAAAGAAAGAAAGAAGAAAGATTAGTTAGAAAGAAAGAAAGAATTAGTTAGAAAGAAAGATTAGTTAGAAAGAAAGAAAGAAGAAAGATTAGTTAGAAAGAAAGAAAGAAAGAGGAAAGATTAGTTAGAAAGAAAGAAAGAAAGAATTAGTTAGAAAGAAAGATTAGTTAGAAAGAAAGAAAGAAAGAAAGATTAGTTAGAAAGAAAGAAAGAAAGAAAGAAAGAAGAAAGATTAGTTAGAAAGAAAGAAAGAAAGAAGAAATATTAGTTAGAAAGAAAGAAAGAAGAAAGATTAGTTAGAAAGAAAGAAAGAAGAAAGATTAGTTAGAAAGAAAGAAAGAAAGAAGAAAGATTAGTTAGAAAGAAAGAAAGAAAAAGTAAAAAAGAAAGAAAGAAAGAAAGAAGAAAGATTAGTTAGAAAGAAAGAAGAAAGATTAGTTAGAAAGAAAGAAAGAAAGAAAGATTAGTTAGAAAGAAAGAAAGAAGAAATATCAGTTAGAAAGAAAGAAAGAAAGAAAGAAAGAAAGAAGAAATATTAGTTAGAAAGAAAGAAAGAAAGAAAGAAGAAAGATTAGTTAGAAAGAAAGAAGAAAGATTAGCTAGAAAGAAAGAAAGAAGAAAGATTAGTTAGAAAGAAAGAAAGAAAGAATTAAATAAGAAAGAAAGATTACTTAGAAAGAAAGAAGAAAGATTAGTTAGAAAGAAAGAAAGAATTAGTTAGAAAGAAAGATTAGTTAGAAAGAAAGAAAGAAGAAAGATTAGTTAGAAAGAAAGAAAGAAAGAAAGAGGAAAGATTAGTTAGAAAGAAAGAAAGAAAGAATTAGTTAGAAAGAAAGATTAGTTAGAAAGAAAGAAAGAAAGAAAGATTAGTTAGAAAGAAAGAAAGAAAGAAAGAAAGAAGAAAGATTAGTTAGAAAGAAAGAAAGAAAGAAGAAATATTAGTTAGAAAGAAAGAAAGAAGAAAGATTAGTTAGAAAGAAAGAAAGAAGAAAGATTAGTTAGAAAGAAAGAAAGAAAAAGTAAAAAAGAAAGAAAGAAAGAAAGAATTAGTTAGAAAGAAAGATTAGTTAGAAAGAAAGAAAGAAAGAAAGAAAGAAAGAAGAAAGAATAGTTAGAAAGAAAGAAAGAAGAAAGATTAGTTAGAAAGAAAGAAAAAGAAAGAAAGAAAGAAAGAAGAAAGATTAGTTAGAAAGAAAGAAGAAAGATTAGTTAGAAAGAAAGAAGAAAGATTAGTTAGAAAGAAAGAAGAAAGATTAGTTAGAAAGAAAGAAAGAAAGAAAGAAAGAAGAAAGATTAGTTAGAAAGAAAGAAAGAAGAAAGATTAGTTAGAAAGAAAGAAAGAAAGATTAGTTAGAAAGAAAGAAAGAAAGAAGAAAGATTAGTTAGAAAGAAAGAAAGAAAGAAAGAAAGAAAGAAAGATTAGTTAGAAAGAAAGAAAGAAAGAAGAAAGATTAGTTAGAAAGAAAGAAAGAAGAAAGATTAGTTAGAAAGAAAGAAAAATAAAGAAAAAGAAAGAAAGAAAGAAAGAAGAAAGATTACTTAGAAAGAAAGAAAGAAAGAAGAAAGATTAGTTAGAAAGAAAGGAAGAAAGATTAGTTAGAAAGAAAGAAAGAAAGAAGAAAGATTAGTTAGAAAGAAAGAAAGAAGAAAGATTAGTTAGAAAGAAAGAAAGAAAGATTAGTTAGAAAGAAAGAAGAAAGATTAGTTAGAAAGAAAGGAAGAAAGAATAGTTAGAAAGAAAGAAAGAAAGAAAGAAGAAAGATTAGTTAGAAAGAAAGAAAGAAAGAAGAAAGATTAGTTAGAAAGAAAGAAAGAAAGAAAAAGAAAGAAAGAAAGAAAGAAAGATTAGTTAGAAAGAAAGAAAGAAAGAAAGAAAGAAAGAAAGAAAAAAGAAAGATTAGTTAGAAAGAAAGAAAGAAAGAAGAAAGATTAGTTAGAAAGAAAGAAAGAAAGAAGAAAGATTAGTCAGAAAGAAAGAAAGAAAGAAAGAAAGAAGAAAGATTAGTTAGAAAGAAAGAAAGAAAGAAAGAAAGAAAGAAAGAAAGAAAGAAAGAAGAAAGATTATTTAGAAATAAAGAAAGAAAGATTAGTTAGAAAGAAAGAAGAAAGATTAGTTAGAAAGAAAGAAAGAAAGAAAGAAAGAAAGAAAGAAAGATTAGTTAGAAAGAAAGAAAGAAAGAAAGATTAGTTAGAAAGAAAGAAAGATTAGTTAGAAAGAAAGAAAGAAAGAAGAAAGATTAGTTAGAAAGAAAGAAAGAAGAAAGATTAGTTAGAAAGAAAGAAAGAAAGATTAGTTAGAAAGAAAGAAGAAAGATTAGTTAGAAAGAAAGAAAGAAGAAAGAATAGTTAGAAAGAAAGAAAGAAAGAAAGAAAGAAGAAAGATTAGTTAGAAAGAAAGAAAGAAAGAAAGAAAGAAGAAAGATTAGTTAGAAAGAAAGAAAGAAAGAGAAAGAAAGAAAGAAAGAAAGAAAGATTAGTTAGAAAGAAAGAAAGAAAGAAAGAAAAAAGAAAGATTAGTTAGAAAGAAAGAAAGAAAGAAGAAAGATTAGTTAGAAAGAAAGAAAGAAGAAAGATTAGTAAGAAAGAAAGAAAGAAAGAAAGAAAGAAGAAAGATTAGTTAGAAAGAAAGAAAGAAAGAAGAAAGATTATTTAGAAATAAAGAAAGAAAGATTAGTTAGAAAGAAAGAAGAAAGATTAGTTAGAAAGAAAGAAAGAAAGAAAGAAAGAAAGAAAGAAAGATTAGTTAGAAAGAAAGAAAGATTAGTTAGAAAGAAAGAAAGAAAGAAAGAAGAAAGATTAGTTAGAAAGAAAGAAGAAAGATTAGTTAGAAAGAAAGAAAGAAAAAGAAAGAAAGAAAGAAAGAAAGAAGAAAGATTAGTTAGAAAGAAAGAAAGAAAGAAGAAAGATTAGTTAGAAAGAAAGAAAGAAGAAAGATTAGTTAGAAAGAAAGAAAGATTAGTTAGAAAGAAAGAAAGATTAGTTAGAAAGAAAGAAGAAATATTAGTTAGAAAGAAAGAAAGAAGAAATATTAGTTAGTTAGAAAGAAAGAAAGAAAGAAAGAAAGAAAGAAAGAAGAAATATTAGTTAGAAAGAAAGAAAGAAGAAATATTAGTTAGTTAGAAAGAAAGAAAGAAAGAAAGAAAGAAAGAAAGAAAGAAAGAAAAAAGAAAGATTAGTTAGAAAGAAAGAAAGAAAGAAGAAAGATTAGTTAGAAAGAAAGAAAGAAAGAAGAAAGATTAGTAAGAAAGAAAGAAAGAAAGAAAGAAAGAAAGAAGAAAGATTAGTTAGAAAGAAAGAAAGAAAGAAAGAAGAAAGATTAGTTAGAAAGAAAGAAGAAAGATTAGTTAGAAAGAAAGAAGAAAGATTAGTTAGAAAGAAAGAAAGAAAGATAGATTAGTTAGAAAGAAAGAAAGAAAGATTAGTTAGAAAGAAAGAAAGAAAGAAAGAAAGAAAGAAGAAAGATTAGTTAGAAAGAAAGAAAGAAAGAAGAAAGATTAGTTAGAAAGAAAGAAAGAAAGAAAGAAAGAAAGAAGAAAGATTAGTTAGAAAGAAAGAAAGAAAGAAAGAAAGAAAGAAGAAAGATTAGTTAGAAAGGAAGAAGAAAGATTAGTTAGAAAGAAAGAAGAAAGATTAGTTAGAAAGAAAGAAGAAAGATTAGTTAGAAAGAAAGAAAGAAAGATTAGTTAGAAAGAAAGAAAGAAAGAAGAAAGATTAGTTAGAAAGAAAGAAAGAAAGAAGAAAGATTAGTTAGAAAGAAAGAAAGAAAGAAAAAGAAAGAAAGAAAGGAAGAAAGAAAGAAAGAAAGAAAGAAAGAAAGAAAGAAAGAAAGAAAGAAAGAAGAAAGATTAGTTAGAAAGAAAGAAAGAAAGAAGAAAGATTAGTTAGAAAGAAAGAAAGAAAGAATTAGTTAGAAAGAAAGAAAGAAAGAAAGAAAGAAAGAAAGAAAGAAAGAAAGAAAGAAAGAAGAAAGAATAGTTAGAAAGAAAGAAAGAAGAAAGATTAGTTAGAAAGAAAGAAAGAAAGAAGAAAGATTAGTTAGAAAGAAAGAAAAAGAAAGAAAGAAAGAAAGAAGAAAGATTAGTTAGAAAGAAAGAAGAAAGATTAGTTAGAAAGAAAGAAGAAAGATTAGTTAGAAAGAAAGAAGAAAGATTAGTTAGAAAGAAAGAAAGAAAGAAAGAAAGAAAGAAGAAAGATTAGTTAGAAAGAAAGAAGAAAGATTAGTTAGAAAGAAAGAAAGAAGAAAGATTAGTTAGAAAGAAAGAAAGAAGAAAGATTAGTTAGAAAGAAAGAAAGAAAGATTAGTTAGAAAGAAAGAAAGAAAGAAG